>NC_141687.1:1940359296-1940671796 GCF_964263255.1 Lissotriton vulgaris
AGCCGTGAAGATTCTACAAAAGTCTTGGGGGCCTCCGACTCCCGCAGGCTTCTGGTGGGGAGCGGCTGCCATGATTGCTCGTGGAATGGCCACGACGGAGCTACGAGATGGTAGTGGTCTCATGCTGACGCCAGCTTTAGTCTGAAACATCCAGAAACACTATAGACTACCAATTCGATCAGTTCCGGTAGCGCCCCAACATGACCCGGAAGAGAAGAACTTGCCCTCCCCTCTTTGACTGATGGTTCTTGTTGCCTGTCCCCTCTGTTGTCATTTAACAGAACTTTTTGGACTGCTGAAAGGGGTTGTGTTCTGAACGCTGGTTGGTGGAGACATTTAGACTATATTGTTGACCTACGTTGTCGCGTAATGCGTTTTATGACACGCCGCGTTAGCGCACCCGGAAGTGATCCGAGGCGCGGCGCGCAGCGCGTAACGAAAGCATAACAGGTCATGTCACTTGTTAATAAAACTTTTCATTGGTTCATTTTACTTTTGTTAATTTAATGATGAAAAGCTTGGTCATATGACCTAAAAATTACGCTTTTTATTATTTTCGAACAATATTTTTTTTTCAAACACATGTTATAATATTCCAGGCTAATGTACTTTCCCGGAAAATTTACAACTGTCTTGCAAGTAAAATATATTCCTTTTTCGAGAAAAAGGGCGTTTCTTCCTTCCATGACGGAGCCGTTGAGTAAAAGAGATTCGGCCTGCTGTCTTAGTCGCCGATACGCCTGATTATCAGATTCTTATCGATCACTTTATGTTGCAGACATGAAAAACACAACTGCCCTTGACCATTTATCTTTACAGCGTTCCTACATATTATACCTTTTATCCGTCGTGTAATTGGACTGCTTTATTTCACTTGCCTTTTACTGATTCGAAAACAGTCACTAAAAGTAAAAACTTTACAAATGTAAATACTACTACCGTGTTTTGTTTTAAAAACCTTTATTGTGAAAATGTCAGTATACAAATACGGGCCTATAACCACGTGGGCCGGCCACGGAGCAAACTGAAATCGTATATGATGAGGAGACATTTACATTGTAGAAGAACGTAACGAGCGGGCCATTAGGTGACAAGAACAAAGGTGTCTAACAGTTGCGGAATCGGTGGACGTACATTTTGTAATTAAAATACGACAGGGCCACTTACAATAACATTTTCTAGATATACATTTGCGGGCAAGGAGTTACGAGTCCCATTTATACCGGCGCCATTTTGGGCGAGGCCGGGCAGGTCCAAGATATAGTCAAAATGTCTCCACCAACCATCGGCCAGACCAGAACCCCTTTCGGCCCTTTATGCTACAAGATGGTGTCTTCCATTCAGAAAATATTGTTGGCAGCATTTTGAAAGGAAACAGAAACAGCCGTTCTCCTAGTGAGTTTCACATTGTTACATTTAGGAAGAATGTTGAAGAGTAGTATGTGGAAAATCTGAAGCCATTTTTCTACAAACTCTCAATCAGACTTGGATGGAAAAAAAAAACCTGAAGAATGTACAAACTGAAAACCAATTTTTGTCTGTATAGCACCAACAGTAACGCTTGAGTCAGCTTTGTGTCAAGCCGCCATTTTCATTCAATCAATAGCGTCCCCCTGCACACATTCAGGGACCTGGTCGTGTCTTCAGATGAAACGCATTGTAGGAAAAGAAGCAGAAAGGAAAAGGCAAAAAGTTCCGCCGGACCTAGTGAAGCTGCAGCAGGTGCAAATAAGCTTCAGACAGTCTTACAAGCACTGCTCAGAACTCTCAACTGAGGCACTCAACATCCAGGACTTGCCATTCGGATCTTGGCGCCTTGTGCTGGTTCCGACCTATTCACACATCGGTCCACTACTGACATCACCTCATAAGCCAACGGGGCACCCCACGCCGACTTTCGGCGCAGCATTGTAGGATGGCCACACCAGTGCGGCAACTTGCTGGACACAACATCTGGGCCATCCAGATCGCGGCGCGTTCGACTCACTGTACCGCAACAGTGACCGAAACTCAGCTGGACACGCCGTCTTTCGGCGCAGCATTGTAGGATGGCCACACCAGTGCGGCAATTTGCTGGACACCACCTCGGTGCCATCCGGATCTCGGCGCGTTCGAGTCACTGTACCGCAACAGTGACCGCAATTCAGCTGGACACGCCGTCTTTCGGCACAGCATTGTAGGATGGCCACACCAGTGCGGCAATTTGCTGGACACCACCTCGGTGCCATCCGGATCTCGGCGCGTTCGAGTCACTGTACCGCAACAGTGACCGCAATTCAGCTGGACACGCCGTCTTTCGGCGCAGCATTGTAGGATGGCCACACCAGTGCGGCAATTTGCTGGACACCACCTCGGTGCCATCCGGATCTCGGCGCGTTCGAGTCACTGTACCGCAACAGTGAGCGCAACTCAGCTGGACACGCCGTCTTTCGGCGCAGCATTGTAGGATGGCCACACCAGTGCGGCAATTTGCTGGACACCACCTCGGTACCATCCGGATCTCGGCCCGTTGTGCTGCCTTCGGCCTATTCGCACATCGGTCCGCTACTGACGCCGCCTCACGTGCCAACGGATTTTCTACGCTTTTTGTAGCCCTATGCCGCATAACAGGTCATGTGACTTGTTTATAAAACTTTTCATTGGTTCATTTTACTTTTGGTTTCCTAAAGATGGAAGGCTTGGTCATATGACCTAAAAATAACACTTTTCATTGGTTTAGAACATTTTTTTTTCCCAAACGATGAAAGCCCCACCTTGTTTCTGGATCATTCAGACTGAAGCTGGCGTCAGCATGAGAGCACCACCATCTCGTGGCTCCGTCGTGGTCATTCCGCGAGCAATCATGGCAGCCGCTCCCCACCGGAAGCCTGCGGGAGTCGGGGGCCCCCAAGACTTTTATACAATCTTCACGGCTGAGGGGACGCTTTTCGAGAATGGAGCCCAAGCCCTAGCAGGCAAGCGTCCGAGTTCCAAAGTGTCCCAGGACCATTTCAGTGGACCAGGCCTAAAACCGAGGAGCTGTCCGCCATTTTAAGAGCCATGTGGCAGCCGCCTATCGCTGCACTGCAAGAGTGGGAGCAACTCAACAACATGGTGAGCGAGACGCTGTGGCCGCAAGAGCGAGCGCAACTCAGCTAGATGGCCGCCACCTGGGGAGGCCCGTTCACGCCGGCTCCCCCACGCCCCCCCCCCCCCGGGCCGCCGCACGCCAATTTTCGGAGCAGCATTGTAGGATACCAAAACCAGTGCGGCAGTTTACTGGACATCACCTGGGTGCCTGTCGTACATGTTGTGTCAGCCATGTGACACTGGACACAGACCGCTACTGACGAGGCCTCCCCCCGCACCACCCGGGACGCCCCACGCTGTTTTTCTGTGCTGCATTGTAGGATCCCTAAACCAGTGCGGCACCCAGGCGACATCACCTGGGTGCCGTCCAGAACTCTGCACGTTGTGCTGCCTTGGGACTATTCGCACAACAGACCGCTACTGACGAGGCCTCCCCCCGCCCCACCCGGGACGCCCCACGCCAATTTTCGGAGCAGCATTGTAGGATCCCTAAACCAGTGCGGCACCCAGGCGACATCACCTGGGTGCCGTCCAGAACTCTGCACGTTGTGCTGCCTTGGGACTATTCGCACAAAAGACAGCTTCTAACCATTGTTGCTTTTTGTGTTGAGAAATGTTTAAATGTTTTTAGTTTTTGTTCCGTTCGTTAAAGTTAGTAGTTAATAAAGTTTTATAACCTTACTTTGTTGGAGTTTTATCTATTTTTTTAAAAACGGGTGAATGGGGCCTTGAATCGGGTTATTGTCATGTGTGGGCTTTGGAAGTGTGCTGCTGCAGGATCGGACATTTCAAACTCAAATGCACGTTCTTTTTCTTACCTTTCCGAAGCATAGAGCGCAATAGCAGGCAGAGAAAGGGTGATGCACGTGTTGAACACTACCTGACCTGGCAAGTTGCTGGCAGTGCCCCCCCGCCCGCTCCTGAAAGAGGGCACACACACACCGCCCCCCCCGAGTACTTCACAAATCTTTAAAAGACCATGCGCTTGTTCATGAGGCTTAAATGGTTTATCACCTCTTCTAGAACCCCTGCATCGACCCTCTGACGTTTCATGGAAAAATTACCATGTAACACAATACCAAGCCCTGTCAGCTGAAACCCCCAAGGAATCGTGGGGCATATTATCAAGGGGGTTTATCTCCGCTTTTTTGGCTTTAAAAGCCATGAAAGCGGAGATAAAATTATTTCCCTATTACCAAGCTGTCGCTAACACCAGTTAGTGACAGCTAAAAGGAGATAGCGACCATCTTGGGCCCCGCTTTGCATGTCAGTGATACTTATCACTAATGACATGCAAAGTGGCGTGCCAAGATGTTAGCGACTGGAAACAGTCCCTAACATCGCTACCTTCTATTACCAACTTTTGGAGATATTCGCGCTAAGCGCGAATATCTCCAAAATCTAACACCTGCCCTGAGCAGTTCTTAGCCATGTTATCCAATGGGAGGTGGATAACATGGCTAAGAGCATTAGATCGATAATACATGAATATAATTACCATGTAACACAATACCAAGCCCTGTCAGCTGAAACCCCCAAGGAATCGTGGGGCATATTATCAAGGGGGTTTATCTCCGCTTTTTTGGCTTTAAAAGCCATGAAAGCGGAGATAAAATTATTTCCCTATTACCAAGCTGTCGCTAACACCAGTTAGTGACAACTAAAAGGAGATAGCGACCATCTTGGGCCCCGCTTTGCATGTCAGTGATACTTATCACTAATGACATGCAAAGTGGCGTGCCAAGATGTTAGCGACTGGAAACAGTCCCTAACATTGCTACCTTCTATTACCAACTTTTGGAGATATTCGCGCTAAGCGCGAATATCTCCAAAATCTAACACCTGCCCTGAGCAGTTCTTAGCCATGTTATCCAATGGGAGGTGGATAACATGGCTAAGAGCATTAGATCGATAATACATGAATATCGCTGACTTTTCACCTGCCCTGAGCAGTTCTTAGCCATGTTATCCAATGGGAGGTGGATAACATGGCTAAGAGCATTAGATCGATAATACATGAATATCGCTGACTTTTCTGCGATAATAGCAAGGTTTATCTGCGATAAAAATCGCCGATGTGCGGCGATAATTTTTGTCTCTAAACAAGTTAGAGACAAAAATTATCGCTAGTTGTTCGTAATATGCCCCCGGGTTTTTGCTTGCAGAAATAGGGAGGCGGGAGACTAGCACTGAAATCAGTACTCACACGCCTGAATCAGGAGGATTGGCATGTCTGAATTCTCTACAGCTGGGGCCATAAACTACATCCGCAGGGTTAGGTGATAGCCTGGGACCAGCCTGGCATCTAAAATGGCTGCCGTGCACGACAAAATTGTGGCATTCGAAAAAAGGCAAGATGGCGCAGCCGCTGGAAGAGATGTATCAACATATATCAGCCTCCTCAGCCACCCTCAGGAAACATAGGGGATTAGGATACGTCTCCCGCACCCCCTTATACCTAGTACTTTAATTAACGAAGCACAAAATGGCGAATTCCCGTTTCGCTACCAGTTTGCGGCCCAGTTCGCGGCCCGTGAAGCGCTTCTACCGTGAAAAATCATTTTTTTTTTATTTTCCCCACGGGACCCTTTAATAACCCCAACAACATTCCTAGGGGGTCAAGAGGGGGATACCTTGCCCCCTTTCATTAAATTCCCCCTTAGTTTTTCACCTTTTCTTCTCTCTCGATCCTACCGAGAGACAAGATGGCGGCCGCTCCGGACTGTCACGCAGCAAAAAAAAAAAAAAGCTCACGCACAGCCGCTGGAAGAGATGTATCAACATATATCAGCCTCCTCAGCCACCCTCAGGAAACATAGGGGATTAGGATACGTCTCCCGCACCCACTTATAACTAGTAATTTAATTAACGAAGCACAAAATGGCGAATTCCCGTTTCGCTACCAGTTCGCGGCCGCGCTTCTACCGTGAAAAATCATTTTTTTTTTATTTTCCCCACGGGACCCTTTAATAACCCCAACAACATTCCTAGGGGGTCAAGAGGGGGATACCTTGCCCCCTTTCATTAAATTCCCCTTTCGTTTTCCACCTCTTCTTCTCTCTCGATCCTACCGAGAGACAAGATGGCGTCCGCTCCGGACTGTTTAGAATGTTGACAGACACCGGAGAGCCAATCAGCTTTCTGCGCGCAAAGTTCCGATAAGCGAAAAGTAAGCGGACCGGATCGCTGCCCAGAGCGCTGTTACAGATATATATCTTGGTTTGAACGTTAATTTCTCAAAAACTACTGGAGCACATATATTGAGACCTAGCAAAGGCACATCGGGCTAACAGTCCCTACAATTTTGCCAAGTTTCGTGCAAATCCATTCAGCCGTTCGAGCTAAAAGTGAGTCCAACCGCCCTATGGAAAAATGAATGGGAAAAACGCGTTTTGGGACCCCCCTTTTTTCTCAGCCCCCCCTTGACGAAACCCCCCTAAATTTTCAGGGGCTGCTCAGAATCAAAATGTGCCATTTTCCTGAAAATTTCAGCCGATTCCGTCCACAAACGCCAAAGTTATTAGACATAGAATTTTCAAAAGTCCCATAGAGAAAAAATTCTAACTATATATACCTACTGGCGATAGCCAGTAGGTAATATATATATATATATATATATATATATATATATATATATATATATATATATATATATATTTTAAATCCACAGTATGCTAATAAGCATAACACGCACTCAGTAGTATGTATGCTCAAGTTGTTTTATTTCTCAGAAAACGTTACGCGTTTCGACACTGGATGTGTCTTGATCACACGTTAACCAACATGACATTTTGCTTGTTTAAATAAACATAGACAATGGACAAGTGTAACAAATGGTGGGAAAGTCCACGTATTCTGGCTTGTTGCTCTTGCAGGTAAATGTAACCGCCATTTTGAAATGGTAGGGAAATCATAACATTACAGCATAATTTAGCAATTGCACGAGTTAATAGTACAATATGCGTAACTTGATCGAAAAGGAAACATATATGCCAAATTTCTAAACACAGACGGGCTGGAGACAACATAAAACAAACTTAAAAGCAAATCTAAACATATTATTGGTCTAGTGCCTGTTACGTCCGTTGTCTCAAACTTCGCAAGAAAGCAAAAGATTTAAGAGGTCTAGTGCCTCTGATCTAAACATCTGCCTACTGCAGGTAATCCATGATTACAGTAGCATACTCGTTTACTAAGGTCTAGTGCCTGTGGTGCCCATTTTCCTTTAAAAAGTAGTGAAAGAGATATCTTGTTACTTCTCCTACAATTTTCCCAAAGGGATAGATATGTTCAACAAGTCCGACATTACGTGTGACTGGTATACCAGCAACCAAACCCCTAAAGAGTTTACCAATTAGGGTAAAAAATAATGTCCAACAAAAAACAGTGAAAAGTGAATTCTTTATCTTATTACAGTGAAGTGACTTCATTCGCCGAAGAAAAGGGTAGGGAAGATGTGAAGTGCATTTACAAAAGTGATGTCTCCCTTCCTTTCCTCCTGAAAAAAACATATAAACATAATTAAAGTATGCATTAAAATTGATTCAAAACTAGCTTCAACATTCTAGTTTTATATAGTTTGCAGCAGTAAATAGATATCAACAGAACAGAATTAATAATATATTCCAGGGGCTTGGTACGGTACAGCTGAGTTTGTGGGCTACTCTTTGTATAGATGAGTTGCTAATTCTTCATCTAAGTTGTGGCCCCCAGGGAATCTGCTTTCTAATTCCATGATCCACTTCGATTCTTTCTTCCTAAGTGCTAGGACCCGGTTGCCCCCTCTTTTTCCTACATTGACCTGTTCCACTGCAAAATATCTCAACAGAGAAGTATTTGATTGGTGGAACTCCTGAAAATGTCTAGCTACTGGATAGTGGGCGTCTACGTTGGTAATTGCTCTCAGATGTTCCTGTATTCACTTTTTAGCCATACAAGTAGTACTGCCCACATATCTCATTTTACAAGGACATTCAAGAACGTAGATAACAAAACTTGTGTTACATGTGAGAAATTGTTTGATTTTACGTTTTACAGTTTGTCCAGGAATATTAACCTCTTTCACCATGTAACTAGACTTACAAGCCCGGCAATGACCACAAGGGTAGAACCCTTTAAGGCCTTGCACATGTTGTCTCTTATTATCGGAAATGTCCCCCTTCACCAAGATGTCTCTGAGATTCCTCCCTCTTCTATAGGTGATTTGGGGTCTTTCCTTAAGCTCTGGTCCTATTACGATATCAGACTTTAAGAAATTCCAATTATCCACTAGGATTTTGCGGACTTTGTCTGATTTCTGATGGAAAGTAGTTATGATTCTGGTTGTGTTTCACTTCTGGTGTTGGGTTTGGGTGTTGGTGTTGGGTTTGGGTTTGAGGGTGCCCCCAAACCCAACATCAATAGTGAGACTAACACTATATATATATATAAAACACGTCCGAATGAACTATATATACAGGCCAACAATCTTAATCTAAAATTCACTTGTGAAATCAGCACAACATCCTTAAATTTCCTAGATTTAACAATCTTTGTCAAAGATGGCCGACTGCATTCAAAACTATTCAGAAAGCCCACAGCAGGGAATACACTGCTACACGCAGACAGTTTCCACCCAACTAGCCTCATTAGAAGCATCCCCTTTGGGGAAAGTCTGCATGTAATACGTAACTGCAGTGATCCTGAAGGACAGGTCAGAGAACTTAACACCCTTGAGAAGAGGTTCAAAGCTAGAGGCTATTCACAATCCAACATCACAAGTGCGATACGTAAGGCTAAAATGAGAAGCAGAGAGGACATCCTTTTTAAAAAAAACCCTAAGGATAAAGCAAAGGATCATTCTGTGAACCAAATTAGAATGATCACTACTTATAACAAACAGCATAAGGCAGTGAGGGGTATAATCAATAGGCACTGGCATCTCATAGCCAATGATCCAATACTTGAAAACATGGTGAAAAAGAGACCCGAGATCACCTTCAGAAAAGCCAAATCCTTTAAACAAATGTTGGTCTCTAATATGTTACCGGCAGCACCTCAGAAACAAAAAAGCGGGGTAGACTGGCTCAAAAGAAAACCAGGTTTCATAAAATGCTCTAAGTGTAAGGCGTGCACCGCGGGAGTCAATACCCGCACATACCAAACAGGAATCTCTAAAAGATCAAAATCGATAAAAGGTTTTTTCAGTTGCAAAACGGACTATGCTGTCTACGTACTTCAATGCCCTTGCGGGTTGAGATACTTGGCAGCACGATCCATCCAGTCCATGTACGCATCTTGCAGCATATGAGAGCCATTAAACATGCAGACCAAGCTTATCCGGTGGCCCGGCATTTTGAGACATTCCATAATCAGGATGTAACAGGGCTCTGTTACTTCGTTATTGATTCCATCCCGAACAGCATGCGGGGCGGGGATCGCCTACAAAAGTTGAGGCGCTTGGAATCCAGATATATCCTGGAACTCAACGCCAAGGCCCCTGGGGGTCTTAATCTGGAAGAAGACATGAAAACACATCTTTAGAGAGGGATCTTTCTAGGGTGTGATCAAGTCTTAGAATGTGTTATAGTGTGTTCTATGGGTGCTATACAAATTCTAGGAAAATGGGGAAAGGCAGGTTGATGATCCCCGCTCCTTCAATGAAGTTGTTTTTAATTACACAAAATGGTTTAAGGGTGGCACATGTTCTTTAGGCAAACTGCGGACACTAATTGTATTTGCCCACTAGGGCTGTACTGTTTGAACATCAGATTGCACAGTTAAGATGTATTTTGACAATATGATACATTGTTTGCATTCTATTATGGGGTTTATTTGCCCACTTGGGCGTTATCTAACAGGCTAGAGGAATATATTAAAGCCCGAGTAAAATTGTATTTTCATACTTAACTTGGGGTTAATAAAGCTCTGTCAAATTTAGAAGAGCAAAAAAACGTCTATGCCTGGACCGATGGCGTATGCCATTCGGGATACTCCCCTGATTGTTAAAATTATTTGCAAGTTGAGGGTGATTTAATCATGCAAATTGAATCTAAAATATGTTATCTAAATTGCTGTATATTATCATTGAATTGTCGGATAATGCCTTTTTTTTTTTTTTTCTAAATTTTGTAAAGGAAGTAACCATAAGTCTTTCTTCCATTACTTTGATTGTAACTTGTTTCCGTTCACGTGACCCAGCACTTTTGCACTTTAAAAAGGTGAATGTTTGTATTGTAACTTTGGTGAACAAGCCTGCGGGTCAGGCGAAACGCGTCCGAGGGTTGACAAATAAATCAATTTGTCTGGTACATGGTCTCGCCAGCGTGTGGTTTTTCTACTCGTTAATGTGGTGATTTTAAAAGACCCGGCATCGGAGGTCTTTGATTCAGGCGAGACACCCGTTGGTCTGGAGGCGGTGACGTTTTTCCGAGGCAAGGAGGAGAGAAGTTTTTTGTTCACCGCCCCCCTGGTTCCACGACGCAGAGGCAGGAGTGCCTAGCGAATCTGAGCGGAGAAGTGCCGGGAGCCTCATCGAGCCTGTGTTTGAGTCGGAGGACCCACACGGTGAAAGGTGCAGGGCCAGGTAGGAGACGCCGATTTGGGACCAGGAAACGGGGAAGCCGGGCGTGTACTTTAACAACGTGGGACAGCTGCAGCGCTCCACGTACCCTGCGGTTACCAGACAGGAACGTACGTTCCTAGTTACACTTAAAACAAAACAATGTCAGCCCAAGAAATGCAGGAGCGGGAGGAGGCCACTCTCTCCGTCTTTGATGATGTACAGACAATACCCAACAAAGCCGCAATGAAAGCAGGCGTTAATCCCACGTCAGATACTATGGCAAGATTGAAGAGATTGGAGAAGCTGAAAAGAGGGGAATTATCTAAGTGGTGGGAGCAAAGATCGCTCCAGCGTTATCTAG
Organism: Lissotriton vulgaris; assembly: GCF_964263255.1. Taxonomy (NCBI): domain Eukaryota; kingdom Metazoa; phylum Chordata; class Amphibia; order Caudata; family Salamandridae; genus Lissotriton; species Lissotriton vulgaris. The sequence continues at coordinate 1,940,370,270 of NC_141687.1, forward strand.
AGGTGAAGAGGATACCCCGGGGTCTAAGAGTTATGGTAGCTCCAACCTACGAGAACCCCGAGCCCAATATGCTTAAGGAATGGGCAGCCAATAACCATGATGCCTCATGTCGAATGCTAACGATTCTAATTAAATATGCAGAGTCCGACAGACAGAAAATGTTAACTGAGATCGAGCAGATCCAAGATATGTTAACTAAAGACCCAGACCAAGAGCTTGTCACCAAATACATGAATGACATGAAAGATCGACTAAAAAAGCTGGAAACATCCATCAAAGAGCGCAAAAGTCAAAAGTTCATTAGAGATAAATTGGACTATGAACGGGGACAAATATATACTTTTGCCAAAAAATTTGACACCAAGCGTAAGCGAAAAATGAACCCTCCTCACGGTAAAGCAGCACCCCAGTCTGATGCAGGCAGTGTGGTGAGCTCGGACGTGGAAACAGATCTGGAAGAAGGCGCAAGTGGGGGAGGAGGATTAATAACAACAATTCCATCTGTCATAGACGAGTTTGCTTTTTTAGAGGAGGAACGAAGATTCAATCTAAGACCGAGACGACAAGTGTCTTACACAGCAAAACCAAGAGGAAGAGGCAGAGGAGCAGGCGGTGCAAGGGGAGGAAAAAACGCCAACAAAAATGTGAAATGAATGCCGTCAATTTAGAGCAACAAGTTGTCAAAGACTCAACTATCATCAATTTGACCAAGATGACACTTACGCCCAAGGAAGAGCAAGTTTTAAAACTGGGCCTGTCCTTCTGCCCACCGGCAGAATTTAACTATGTTGACACGCGTATAGACACTTATAAACTGGTGAGAAATCTAAAGTTGAAAAAGTTCTTCGCTCTTAACAAATCTAAGCAACCACCGAAAGACATAGGGAACAATGCTTCTGCTAATGATAATGGTAATCTGCAAGTCTCCGATATGGATTTGATGATAGAGTTGCAAAGTATGGACATTGATGACAATGAGACTGTTCTACTTTTGGATCTGGGACCGATTGGAGATGCACGAGGTGAATCAGAGGGCGCCAATAGCTGAGCTATAGAAATAGCCAAAGACCAAAATGTGGACATTTCAAAAACTGTCAGCACTGAATTCAGACCAAAATCAAAATTCACCCCCTTGAATGTGAGAGACTCTGTTGATATTTTTCATGAGTTGGTGGTCAATGACCTTAAGAATCTTGAGGAATGTACCAGTGTAAAGTATAAAACATTTACTAAATAGGAAAAGGAGTATTTTGCCTTAGTTAATAAGTTGAAATCAAACAGCAGTTGCATTGTACGTGATGCAGACAAAGGGGGCAATGTCGTCCTGTGGGACAGAGAACAATATTTATCTGAAAGCTATAAACAACTTAACAGTAAGAACAACTATGTTAAAGTCAATGAGAATGAAATGATTGAAAACTTTGATAAGTATAACAAACAGTTGCAAGTGTGGTACAATCAGAATTTAATCTCTAAAGAAGAGTTGCAATTTCTGAAAGTGTGTAACCCAGTAACACCGGTGTTCTATTTAATTCCTAAAGTGCATAAATGTCCTGACAACCCCCCAGGGAGACCGATAATTTCTGCTATTGGGGGGGCACTTGAGAATACCTCTAAATTCATTGACGCTTTCCTCTGCCCCTTGGTTAAACAACTCCCCTCCTACGTCCAAGACTCGGGAGATTTCCTGCGCAAGATCTATGACCTACCATGGGAGGATGATTATCTCCTCATGACAATCGACGTCACAACACTGTACACCAGCAATAAACATGAAGATGGCCTTAGGGCCATCAAGCATGCATTGAGGGCCAGACCGATCAATCTTTGGTTACACTCACAAATGCTGGTACGTATGACGTCAGTCTGTTTGAATAACAACTTTTTTCTTTTTGAGTCTACTCTGTATAAACAAATATGTGGCACCGCGATGGGCACTTGCTTCGCCCCCAGCTATGCTAATTTGCATATGGGCTGGTGGGAGGAGCAGGTGGTCCGAGCGGAATACCACATTGAATGGAGGGACAACATACTACAGTGGAGTCATTACATAGACGACCTATTTGTAGTCTGGAAGGGTACAGAGGTCAGTGCACAGAATTTTGTGAAGAAAATACAGGCCAACAAGCTTAATCTAAAATTCACTAGTGAAATCAGCACAACATCCTTAAATTTCCTAGATTTAACAATCTTTGTCAAAGATGGCCGACTGCATTCAAAACTATTCAGAAAGCCCACAGCAGGGAATACACTGCTACACGCAGACAGTTTCCACCCAACTAGCCTCATTAGAAGCATCCCCTTTGGGGAAAGTCTGCGTGTAATACGTAACTGCAGTGATCCTGAAGGACAGGTCAGAGAACTTAACACCCTTGAGAAGAGGTTCAAAGCTAGAGGCTATTCACAATCCAACATCACAAGTGCGATACGTAAGGCTAAAATGAGAAGCAGAGAGGACATCCTTTTTAAAAAAAACCTTATGGATAAAGCAAAGGATCATTCTGTGAACCAAATTAGAATGATCACTACTTATAACAAACAGCATAAGACAGTGAGGGGTATAATCAATAGGCACTGGCATCTCATAGCCAACGATCCAATACTTGAAAATATGGTGAAAAAGAGACGCAAGATCACCTTCAGAAAAGCCAAATCTTTTAAACAAATGTTGGTCTCTAATATGCTACCGGCAGCACCTCAGAAACAAAAAAGCGGGGTAGACTGGCTCAAAAGAAAACCAGGTTTCATAAAATGCTCTAAGTGTAAGGCGTGCAGCGCGGGAGTCAATACCCGCACATACCAAACAGGAATCTCTAAAAGATCAAAATCGATAAAAGGTTTTTTCAGTTGCAAAACGAACTATGCTGTCTACGTACTTCAATGCCCTTGCGGGTTGAGATACGTGGGCAGCACGATCCATCCAGTCCATGTACGCATCTTGCAGCATATGAGAGCCATTAAACATGCAGACCAAGCTTATCTGGTGGCCCGGCATTTTGAGACATTCCATAATCCGGATGTAACAGGGCTCTGTTACTTCGTTATTGATTCCATCCCGAACAGCATGCAGGCGGGGATCGCCTACAAAAGTTGAGGCGCTTGGAATCCAGATATATCCTGGAACTCAAAGCCAAGGCCCCAAGGGTCTTAATCTGGAAGAAGACATGAAAACACATCTTTAGAGAGGGATCTTTCTAGGGTGTGATCAAGTCTTAGAATGTGTTATAGTGTGTTCTACGGGTGCTGTACAAATTCTAGGAAAATGGGGAAAGGCAGGTTGATGATCCCCGCTCCTTCAATGAAGTTGTTTTTAATTGCACAAAATGGTTTAAGGGTGGCACATGTTCTTTGGGCAAACTGCGGAAACTAATTGTATTTGCCCACTAGGGCTGTACTGTTTGAACATCAGATTGCACAGTTAAGATGTATTTTGACAATATGATACATTGTTTGCATTCTATTATGGGGTTTATTTGCCCACTTGGGCGTTATCTAACAGGCTAGAGGAATATATTAAAGCCCGAGTAAAATTGTATTTTCATACTTAACTTGGGGTTAATAAAGCTCTGTCAAATTTAGAAGAGCAAAAAAAGTCTATGCCTGGACCGATGGCGTATGCCATTCAGGATACTCCCCTGATTGTTAAAATTATTTGCAAGTTGAGGGTGATTTAATCATGCAAATTGAATCTAAAATATGTTATCTAAATTGCTGTGTATTATCATTGAATTGTCGGATAATGCCTTTTTTTTTTCTTCTAAATTTTGCAAAGGAAGTAACCATAAGTCTTTCTTCCATTACTTTGATTGTAACTTGTTCCCGTTCACGTGACCCAGCACTTTTGCACTTTAAAAAGGTGAATGTTTGTATCGTAACTTTGGTGAACAAGCCTGCGGGTCAGGCGAAACGCGTCCGAGGGTTGACAAATAAATCAATTTGTCTGGTACATGGTCTCGCCAGCGTGTGGTTTTTCTCCTCGTTAATGTGGTGATTTTAAGAGACCCGGCATCAGAGGTCTTTGATTCAGGTGAGACACCCGTTGGTCTGGAGGCGGTGACGTTTTTCCGAGGCAAGGAGGAGAGAAATATATATATATATATAAATATATATATATATATATTCACTGAAAAAAACATAGGTTTCACACCAGTTATGGTTAGCTGGAAATTTTACTGACATAAAACCATTGAAAGTCCCACGTTATAGTTAGTTGGACTCACTCTAACTTGCGCGCCTGCAATGCACTGCTGATGATGTCACATAATACATCACTCATGACATGGTCAGTGACATTTTTTAATATCAAATTTCTATAGCTATGAAATGTAATATTTTTTATAATGAATCCTATATTGTATATTTATGTAATACTATTTTTTTGATGTATATTGTTCATGGTTTTTTTTTTTTGCCCTGGAGCGCTCCCGGTGCGCGTCCCGGTGAGCGCACCGGTAAGCGCAGTCTTGCGGCACGCCCCGGGACGCGTACCGGTGAGCGTCCCGTTAGCGCTATTGCTGCGAACGAAAACATCATTGTGATGTATCGCGTAGCCACGTCCCCGTGATACGCACGGCGAAAACGTACCCGGAAGCACTCGAGCACATACGATTGCGCTACATAACCATCCGATGCACTTACCCAACGCACCCCTGGGCGCGTAGCGTAAGCGCGTCGGGTCATGTGACCTAAAATAGCACTTTTTATTGGTTCAGGACAGTTTTGGTTTCCAAATGATGAAAGCCCTGGTCATGTGACCTGAAAATAACACTTTTCATTGGTTCAGGACAGTTTTTTTTTCCTAATGATGAAAGCCCCCACCTTTTTTCCTCATTCTCACTTTGTACTTTGAGTGAGGAAGACCTGTTTCCAGAGCTATTGCTAATTTGTACTCTGAAATGGCTTCAGTAGCAGCAGCAGCAGGAGCATCTCAGCCACCACCACCACCAACAGGACCACCACAACACCACAGTGGTGGAGATGAAGAAGAGGAGGAGGAGGAGGAGGAGGAGAAGAAGAGGAGGACGTTCCTGCCAGAAGATAATACCCCATATAGGCCAAAGCAGCACATTATCTGGGAGTTTTTTTCCATCCCAAAGGACCTCAAAAAAGTAAATGCGCCAAGGGTTACTTGCCTAATCTGTGGCACTGAACTTTCAAGGGGGAACCCTAACAAAAAGTACTCTTTTGGCAATAACACCATGATTCGCCACATGCAACGCCGGCATCCTAACAACTATGCTGCGGCAGAGGTCCGAGAACTGGCCAGAAACCCTCCCAAATCTGCACCCAGCACCTCCAAAAGAAACCAACCCACTCCATCTGGTCCAGAGACAAGGGAGATGGTCCCAAACATACAACCCCAGTTTGGACAATACAAAATCAGTTGTATATTTTGTGGTAAAACAATTACCTATGGTGAGCAAAGCATAAAACTCATCAACCGTGCTGGCGACAACCACAATTGCCCCAAAAAACCTTAATTTTTTCCAGATTTTTTTTGCTCCAGTTGAGCCGTTTAAAATTCCCTGCTTTTTGTTTCTCCCCATAAAAATAACAAAAAAATTATAAAATTGTTCATAAAAGCCAAAAAAAGTACAAAATGTTCAAAAAAATTTAAAAAAAATACAAAACAACAAAAAGAAGAAAAAAACTGTTCTTTTTAGAACTACCTTCAATTTATAAAAAAGGCAAAAAATTTTTAAAACTCTGTCTGTTCTTTTTTCCCCATGGTTCGCTCCCCGGTGCGCGTACTGGGTGATCCCCTCGCACAAATCGAAAAAAAAAAAATTTGCCCCGCAGGGCCCTTTTATTGCCCCCACATCAAACTCTGCCCCCTTTTGGTCATTTCCCCCTTTGTTTTTTCCACCTCTTGTGTCTCGATCCTACCGAGCAACAAGATGGCGGCCACTCTGGACTGTTTGGAATGTTGACAGACACCCGAGAGCCAATCAGCTTTCTGCGCGCGAACTCGCGTAGCGCGCTGGTACGAGCCCCGGTGCGCGTACCGGGGCGCTCTTATAGATATATATATTTTTTGAACCTAAATTACTCAAAATCCACTGGAGCACATATCTTGAGACATAGCAAAGGCACATCGAGCTACCTTTCCCTACAATTTTACCAAGTTTGGTGGGAATACATTCAGCCATTCGGGCTAAAAGTGAGTTCGACCGCCCTATGGAAATTAACAAGGGGAAAACAAGTTTTGGGACCCGCCTTTTATCTCGGCCCCCGCTTGACGAATCACCCCCAAACTTTCAAGGAAGGAGCGGATTCCTCAACCGGCGCCAAAGTTATTCCCAATAGAATGTTGCAAATTCCCTATACAAAATAATCCTAACTATAACTACCTACTGGCGACCGCCAGTAGGTAATATATATATATATATATATAAACACCAAAGGGCAATTATGAACAAAGATGCAACCTACCCCGTTGCTCGTCACTTTGCCAAAAAACATGGAAGTAATAGGGAGCTATTACGTTATTTCGGCATTGACCATGTTCCCTTATATCCCAGAGGAGGAGATAGATTACTCCGTCTCCGCAGACTTGAATCTAGATTCATCATAGATTTACAAACCAAGAACCCAATGGGATTAAATATAGGGGAAGAATTAACAGTACATCTTGGCAGATAATCTATAACTACAGATCTATGAATAACATCATACTCCAATGCACTATGTAGTTCTCAATGAAAATCCAATATGACTTTAGGATTTGAGTATCTAATCTTTCATTTCTCCTTCCCCCATGCTCAACGAACTCTATTTTGATGCAATTCTGTTTCCTGCGGCCTAGCACTACTAGTAATCACATATATGTTTCCCTAGGATTGATTGAATAGCCCAATATAAATGGAACTTTCACTTTAGATCCTAAGAAAATGACTTTGTAAATAAGATATGATGTGTATATACACACTTGCTGCATGATTTTGACAGCAATTTCTTATTTTTTGTGATTACTTTTGAGATTATTTGTTGTAAATATCATTTGGTGTGCTATCCTGACAGGTTATTCTCCGGACTACAATTAGTTGTATGTTACCGGAGCTATGCCGATCCACGGCTTGATTGTTCTCTATCTCTGATGTTGATTATGCAGCTTTGCGCAACTTGGTATTAGAGTTATCTCTCTTGGGTTATGTAGTCCAGTGCAACGCCGATCCACGGCGATATAGTCTTGTTTCTCTGGCAATGGTAAATAGTCTGTATAAGACACACAATTTACTCATTTATTTTCGCAATGTTGCGTTTTTTAAATGTTTATATGAGAGAGAGACCATGTATATATATATTTTTAGTATATGCACTCATTGTTTATAAATGTCTTATACCATATGGCTGCCACAGCTAACCCATGTTTTCGATCACACGTCTATAATATTTTGTTTAAAAAGTCCGCCTTTTGTTTCTGTGGGACGTCATAAAAAAGCGTCACAGAATCAATGCCGGCGACACTGAAGAAGGACTATTGTCCGAAACGCGTCTGTCATCTGCGTTGCCGTGTGTTAAATAAACTTGTTGCCAAACCTGGAGTGCTTTCATCCTCTTTCCGAGACGGGAGGGAGATTCAGGAGCTTATATATATATATATATATTCACTGAAAAAACCATAGGTTATAGGCCATATATAGTTAGGAATTTGCATTTACAAAACCTTGAAAATTCACTGAAAAAACCATTGGTTATAGACCATATATAGTTAGGGATTAGCCTTTTCAAAACCTTATTTTACTCACACAAAACCATTGAAATTTCATATATAGTTAGTTCCACTAACTATATATCGCGCACCCGCAATCCACTGCTGATGATGTCACATATTACATCATTCATGACATGGTTAGTGACATCACTGATGACATCACTGATGACATCTCAAATGACATCACTGATGACATCACTGATGACAACATCCAGTGACTGTATGTTTCTGTAAAGTTAAAATATGTCTTACATATTGAAGAATGAGTGGATGTATAAGTGTCTGGATGAAGGATTTAGTAGGTGCATGACTGACTGTATGAGTGAGTGATTAAATGTGTCTCACTGAGTGCATGGGTTAGTGAATAAACTGTTTTAATTTGTGCATCATTATATCTGTTGTTCTACAAACTGCTACATATGTTGATCAGTAGCTATATGAGTAACTGTATGGGTTATTCATTGGTTGTCCAAGTATTTGTATGGGAAACTGAGTGTGTGTGTATGGGTGGCTGGGAGGTGTGTGACTCTGTACATAGATGTGTGAGTAGTTGATTCACTATATGTATGGGTTCAAAAGTGCATGTGCAAACAACGGTATGGGCGGTTGACTGTGCATGAGTGTATTAGTGAGTGAATGGATATCTCAGTGCTACATGTCAAAGTAAGTACATATGTAAAACACAGTACATGTGAGAGTTGACATATATAAATAACTGTGCATAAGAGCCAGTGAATGTGTGAGTGGCTGTATGGATCATTGTGAACATGTATCAGGGATTGTATAAGAGAGTAAAGTAAATGTGTTAGTATATGTTTGAATAAGTAAGGTGTGTATAACTGTATAGTTGAGAAAATGGAGGTGTGATTGATTTTTTGCATAACTGACTAGGTGTGTGAGTAACTCCATGGATGAGTGACAGTCTGTGACTGTCTATTTACACTGATTGTATCTAAGGTTATATTAGAGTCTGAAGAGGTTCATGGTATTATCACATGAATGATATCATCAGTGATGTGATCAGTCATGCCAAATGAGATGTTATCAGTGATTTTATCAGTGATGTCATTTGAGATGTCATCAGTGATGTCATTTGAGATGTCATCAGTGATGTCATTTGAGATGTCATCAGTGATGTCATCAGTGATGTCACTAACCATGTCATGAATGATGTAATATGTGACATCATCAGCAGTGGATTGCGGGTGCGCGATATATAGTTAGTGGAACTAACTATATATGAAATTTCAATGGTTTTGTGTGAGTAAAATAAGGTTTTGAAAAGGCTAATCCCTAACTATATATGGTCTATAACCAATGGTTTTTTCAGTGAATTTTCAAGGTTTTGTAAATGCAAATTCCTAACTATATATGGCCTATAACGTATGGTTTTTTCAGTGAATTTCATTGGTTTTTTAATAGCAAATATCAAAAGCTGTAAAATGTCAAGTACGTGATAGGTAAAAACTTTTTCGTGTTTATGCACGCTGATGTGCTTTGAACGCTGCCCCCTCCCCTCTTTTCTCTTAGTAGTACTCTCTCTTTGCAGATAGTGAAGAGTAGTTAACGCAGGCCTTTACCCCCGTTGTAATCCGTCGTGCCTGCTTGTCTCTCCATTTGATTGATTGTTATCCAAGCATTTACTGTTTTACAATTGATTCTCTTTGGTTCATTCTCTATTTACAAACAAGCACAAAGTCGCAATACTCTGTTTAGTCTTTGCAGATAGTGAAAAATCGTGAAAAATCGTGTAAAAAAATAAAAGTAATCAAGCAAAATCAGTAGGCCACTAATTGGATCTCTTTTTGACCTCGCTAAAATAGAAATATTAGGAACAACCCTTCATGAGAAATACGAAAATAGTGAGATGAACTGAGCTCCACACCATGAGGGCTGCAAGACAGCTCGGCTCCGTCACCCACCCCGCCCAAAATAACGACAAACCCTATGCAAATATTAAAAATATAGACAACACACCAGCAAAGAAACAGGGTAAAACATTTTATTAAATAACTATTTACATAACTATTTTATACTTTTTATTGCCCGATCCGGCTAGCTCAATCGATCGAGCATGAAACTCATGCACTCTGATAGCAAGCGTTGCTACTGATGCTATGCAGACCAAAACTGGTTTTCAGTTTGTAAATTTTTCTAGATTTTTCCATCCAAGGTTGGTTGACTTTGTAGAACGATGGCTTCAGATTTTCAACATACGGTGTGGTGGCGCGGACTGGGAGGGGGCGCTTCGCTCCTGCCCCCTCCCCAAGTAAGATTTTCATACGTGAAAGTACGTTAATGGTTTTGGTCCCTGAGTTGCTTCAATGTCACTGCCATTCTCAAATGGCATAAGTTCTGGATGTTGGGTGCCATAGTTCAGAGTTCTGAGCAGCGCTTGTAACACTGTCTGAAGCTTATTTCCACCTACTGCAGCTTCACTATTCTCAAAGTAAGTGAGTGTCGTTTGTGGACCTGACTGCATTTGAAAACAATGTGATATGTTACCTTCCTAAACCGCTTGACGGAGGCCCCCGAGGGGCGGTGTGATGGCCATGGACTCGGAGAAGACGCTTGGCTCCGACCCCCTCCCCAAGTCTTATTGCACCGGTGTAGCCTGAGATCGCCCCCGACATAGGCGGCCGGCTCCCGGGGTCCGGCGGAACTTTTTGCCTTTTGATGACTCTTCTATTCTGGACCTTGTCCCACAATCCGTTTGACCTGAAGACACGCTGTAGTGGGGCGCCCCTTTACCGTTTTAGTTGCCATTCCGCCCGCTTTTGCTACACTGTGCCTCTTCCGCCATTCAGCTGTTTACCGCCCGCTCTTGCGACTACAGCGTCTCGCTCACCATGTAGTTGAGTTGCTCCCGCTCTTACGATGCAACGATAAGCGACTGCCACAGGACTCTCAAAATGGCGGCCGGCTCTTCAGATTTGGGCGTGGTCCACTAAAATGGCCCTGGGACACCTTGGAACTCGGACGCTTCCCTGATAGGGCTTGGGTCCCATTCTCGAAAGCGTCCCCTCAGCCGTGAAGATTCTACAAAAGTCTTGGGGGCCCCCGACTCCCGCAGGCTTCTGGTGGGGAGCGGCTGCCATGTTTGCTCGTGGAATGGCCACGACAGACCTACGAGATGGTAGTGCTCTCATGCTGACGCCAGCTTTAGTCTGAAACATCCAGAAACACTGTAGACTACCAATTCGATCAGTTCCGGTAGCGCCCCAACATGACCCGGTAGAGAAGAACTTGCCCTCCCCTCTTTGACTGATGGTTCTTGTTGCCTGTCCCCTCTGTTGTCATTTTACAGAACTTTTTGGACTGCTGAAAGGGGTTGTGTTCCGAACGCTGGTTGGTGGAGACATTTTGACTATATTCTTGACCTACGTTGTCGCGTAATGCGTTATATGACACGCCGCGTTAGCGCACCCGGAAGTAATCCGGGGCGCGGCGCGCAGCGCGCAACGTAAGTATAACAGGTCATGTGACTTGTTAATAAAACTTTTTATTGGTTCATTTTACTTTTGTTATTTTAATAATGAAAAGCTTGGTCATATGACCTAAAAAATACGCTTTTTATTGATTTCGAACTTTTTTTTAAAAACATATATGTTATAATATTCCAGGCTAATGTACTTTCCCGGAAAATTTACAACTGTCCTGCAAGTAAAATATATTCCTTTTTCGAGAAAAAGGGCGTTTCTTCGTTCCATGACGGAGCCGTTGAGTAAAAGAGACTCGGCCTGCTGTCTTAGTCGCCGATACGCCTGATTATCAGATTCTTATCGATCACTTTATGTTGCAGAAGTGGAAAACACAACTGCCCTTGACCATTTATCTTTACTGCGTTCCTACATATTATACCTTTTATCCGTCATGTAATTGGACTACTTTATTTCACTTGCCTTTTACTGATTCGAAAACAGTGACTAAAAGTAAAAACTTTACTAATGTAAATACTACTACCATGTTTTGTTGTAAAAACCTTTATTGTGAAAATGTCAGTATACAAATACGGGCCTATAACCACGTGGGCCGGCCACGGAGCAAACTGGAATCGTATATGATGAGGAGACATTTACATTATAGAGGAACGTAACGAATGAGCCATTAGGTTGCAAGAACTAAGGTGTCTAACAGTTGCGGAATCGGTGGACGTACATTTTGTAATTAAAATACGACAGGGCCACTTACAAAAAAGTTATCTAGATATACATTTGCGTGCAAGTACCATGGGTGACGTTAATTCAAACTTTCAATAGTACAGTAATCAATAACACATCAGAACTTAATATCAATAGGGATGTCGAAATATTCAATCAATTCTCGTCCCCGCCCGCCATGTGCATCAAAACTGCATTCATATCTCGTGATATCAAGGTTGTTCAACCAGTACACAACAATGAGTTACGAGTCCCATTTATACCGGCGCCATTTTGGGCGAGGCCGGGCAGGTCCAAGATATAGTCAAAATGTCTCCACCAACCATCGGCCAGACCAGAACCCCTTTCGGCCCTTTATGCTACAAGATGGTGTCTTCCATTCAGAAAATATTGTTGGCAGCATTTTGAAAGGAAACATAAACAGCCGTTCTCCTAGTGAGTCTCACATTGTTACATTTAGGAAGAATGTTGAAGAGTAGTATGTGGAAAATCTGAAGCCATTTTTCTACAAACTCTCAATCAGCCTTGGATGGAAAAAAAAATCCTGAAGAATGTACAAACTGAAAACCAATTTTTGTCTGTATAGCATCAACAGCAACGCTTGAGTCAGCTTTGTGTCAAGCCGCCATTTTCATTCAATCAATAGCGTCCCCCTGCACACATTCAGGGACCTGGTCGTGTCTTCAGATGAAACGGATTGTAGGACAAGAAGCAGAAAGGAAAAGGAAAAAAGTTCAGCCGGACCTCGGGAGCCGGCCGCCTATGTCATGTGCGACCTTTGGCCACACCAGGGCAATAGTGAAGCTGCAGCAGGTGCAAATAAGCTTCAGACAGTCTTACAAGCACTGCTCAGAACTCTCAACTATGGCACTCAACATCCAGGACTTGCCATTCGGATCTTGGCGCCTTGTGCTGGTTCCGACCTATTCACACATCGGTCCACTACTGACATCACCTCATAAGCCAACGGGGCACCCCACGCCGACTTTCGGCGCAGCATTGTAGGATGGCCACACCAGTGGGGCAACTTGCTGGACACCACCTCGGTGCCATCCGGATCTCGGCGCGTTCGAGTCACTGTACCGCAAAAGTGACCGGAGCTCAGCTGGACACGCCGTCTTTCGGCGCAGCATTGTAGGATGGCCACACCAGTGCGGCAACTTGCTGGACACCACCTCGGTGCCATCCGGATCTCGGCGCGTTCGAGTCACTGTACCGCAAGAGTGACCGCAACTCAGCTGGACACGCCGTCTTTCGGCGCAGCATTGTAGGATGGCCACACCAGTGCGGCAATTTGCTGGACACCACCTCGGTGCCATCCGGATCTCGGCGCGTTGTGCTGCCTTCGGCCTACTGTAGCCGCAAGTGCGGACGCAACTCAGTTGGACGGCGAGTGAAACGCTAAGGGGCGCCGCACTGCAGCCGAGGAGCCTCCATCTTGGGGGAGACGCACAGCCCCCACTGACTGACGCGACCTCACAGGCCAACGGGGCGCCCCACGCCGACTTTCGGCGCAGCATTGTAGGATAGCCACACCAGTGCAGCAACTTGCTGGACACTAACTCGGTGCCATCCGGATCTCGGCGCGTTGTGCTGCCTTCGGCCTATTCGCACATCGGTCCGCTACTGACGCCGCCTCACGTGCCAACGGATTTTCTACGCTTTTTGTAGCCCTATGCCGCATAACAGGTCATGTGACTTGTTTATAAAACTTTTCATTGGTTCATTTTACTTTTGGTTTCCTAAAAATGGAAGGCTTGGTCATATGACCTAAAAATAACTCTTTTCATTGGTTTAGAACATTTTTTTTTCCCAAACGATGAAAGCCCCACCTTGTTTCTGGATGATTCAGACTGAAGCTGGCGTCAGCATGAGAGCACCACCATCTCGTGGCTCCGTCGTGGTCATTCCGCGAGCAATCATGGCAGCCGCCCCCACCGGAAGCCTGCAGGAGTCGAGGGCCCCCAAGACTTTTGTAGAATGTTCACGGCTGAGGGGACGCTTTCGAGAATGGAGCCCAAGCCCTAGCAGGCAAGCGTCCGAGTTCCAAGGTGTCCCAGGGCCATTTTAGTGGACCAGGCCCAAAACCGAAGAGCCGTCTGCCATTTTAAAAGTCATGTGGCAGCCGCCTATCGCTGCACTGCAAGAGTGGGAGCAACTCAACAAAATGGTGAGCGAGACGCTGTAGCCGCAAGAGCGGGCGCAACTCAGCTGGATGGCCGCCACCTGGGGAGGCCCGTTCACGCCGCCTCCCCCACGCCCCCCCCCCCGGGCCGCCCCACGCCAATTTTCGGAGCAGCATTGTAGGATACCAAAACCAGTGCGGCAGTTTACTGGACATCACCTAGGTGCCATCAACATCTCAGCGCGTTCTGCTGCCTTGGGACTATTCGCACAACAGACCGCTACTGACGAGCCTCCCTCCGCACCACCCTGGACGCCCCACGCTGTTTTTCTTTGCTGCATTGTAGGATCCCAAAAACCAGTGACATCACCTGGGTGCCGTCCAGAACTCAGCACGTTGTGCTGCCTTGGGACTATTCGCACAAAAGACAGCTTCTGACCATTGTTGCTTTTTTTTGTCAAAAATGTTTAAATGTTTTTACAGTTTTTGTTCCGTTCGTTATATTTAAAAGTTAATAAAGTTTTATAATCCTACTTTGTTGGAGTGTTATATATTTTTTTTAAAACGGGTGAATGGGGCCTTGAATCGGGTTATTGTCATGTGTGGGCTTTGCAAGTGTACTGCTACAGGATCGGACATTTCAAACTCAAATTCACGTTCTTTTTCTTACCTTTCCGAAGCATGGAGCGCAATAGCAGGCAGAGAAAGGGTGATGCAAGTGTTGAACACTGCCTGGCCTGGAAGTTGCTGGCAGTGCCCCCCCCCCCGCCCGCTCCTGAAAGAGGACACACACACACCGCCGCCCCGAGTACTTCACAGATCTTTAAAAGACCATGCGCTTGTTCATGAGGCTTAAATGGTTTATCACCCCTTCTAGAACCCCTGCATCGACCCTCTGACGTTTCCTAGAAAAATTACCACGTCACACAATACCAAGCCCTGTCAGCTGAAACCCCTGAGGAATCGTGGGGCATATTATCAAGGGGGTTTATCTCCGCTTTTTTGGCTTTAAAAGCCAAGAAAGCGGAGATAAAATTATCTCCCTATTACCAAGCTGTCGCTAACACCAGTTAGTGACAGCTAAAAGGAGATAGCGACCATCTTGGGCCCCGCTTTGCATGTCAGTGATATTTATCACTAATGACATGCAAAGTGGGCGTGCCAAGATGTTAGCGACTGGAAACAGTCCCTAACATCGCTATCTCCTATTACCAACTTTTGGAGATATTCGCGCTAAGCGCGAATATCTCCAAAAGCTAACACCTGCCCTGAGCAGTTCTTAGCCATGTTATCCAATGGGAGGTGGATAACATGGCTAAGAGCATTTGCTCGATAATGCATGAATATCGCTGACTTTTCAGCGATATTCATGCATTGCGGCCGTTTTTTATCGCATTTGCGATAAACCTTGCTAATAGCAAGGTTTATCTGAGATAAAAATCGCCGATGTGCGGCGATAATTTTTGTCTCTAAACAAGTTAGAGACAAAAATTATCGCTAGTTGTTGGTAATATGCCCCCGGGTTTGTGCTTGCAGAAATCGGGAGGCGGGAGACTAGCACTGAAATCAGTCTCACGCCTGAATCGGGAGGGTTGGCATGTCTGGATTCTCTACAGCTGGGGCCATAAACTACATCGGCAGGGCTAGGTGATAGCCTGGGACCGGCCTGGCATCTAAAATGGCTGCCGTGCACGACAAAATTGTGGCATTGGAAAAAAGGCAAGATGGCGCAGACAATGTTTATCAATAAGGATTCATTTATAACAAAATATTTTATCGCACTGACAAATTGGTGGTCAACACTTCCTGATTTCCATCGAATCGAACGTTAACAGACGTCACGCAGCAAAAAAAAAAAAAGCTCACGCACAGCCGCTGGAAGACATGTATCAACATATATGAGCCTCCTCAGCCACCCTCAGAAAACATAAGGGATTAGGATACGTCTCCCGCACCCCCTTATACCTAGTAATTTAATTAAAACGAAGCACAAAATGGTCTCCCGCACCCCCTTATACCTAGTAATTTAATTAAAACGAAGCACAAAATGGCGAATTCCCGTTTCGCTACCAGTTTGCGGCCCAGTTCGCGGCCCGGGAAGCGCTTCTACCGTGAAAAATAATTTTTTTTTTATTTTCCCCATGGGACCCTTTAATAACCCCAACAACATTCCTAGGGGGTCAAGAGGGGTATACCTTGCCCCCTTTCATTAAATTCCCCCTTCGTTTTTCACCTCTTCTTCTCTCTCGATCCTACCGAGAGATAAGATGGTGGCCGCTCCGGACTGTTTAGAATGTTGACAGACACCGGGGAGCCAATCAGCTTCGCATCGCAAAGTTCCGTTTCGCGAAAAGTAAGCGGACCGGAGCGCAGCCCGGAGCGCTGTTACAGATATATATCTTGTTTTGAACGTTAATTTCTCAAAATCCACTGGAGCACATATATTGAGACCTAGCAAAGGCACATCGGGCTAACAGTCCCTACAATTTTGCAAAGTTTCGTGCAAATCCATTCAGCCGTTCGAGCTAAAAGTGAGGCCAAAGGCCCTATGGAAATTAACATGGGAAAAATGCGTTTTGGGACCCCCCTTTTTTCTCGGCCCCCCCTGATGAAACCCCCCCAAATTTTCGGGGGCTGCTCAGAAACAAAATGTGCCATTTTCCTGAAAATTTCAGCCGATTCCGTCCACAAACGCCAAAGTTATTAGACATAGAATTTTCAAAAGTTCCATAGACAAAAAATCCTAACTATATATACCTACTGGCGACACGCCAGTAGGTAATATATGTATATATATATATATATATATATATATATATATATATATATATATATATATATATATATATATATATATATATATATATATATATATATACCTATATAGATAGATAGATAGATAGATATGTGTATATATATAGCATATTGAGAGATTTACACAATTACTGAATTAGACAAAGATCCTTTAATGATAACAAGACATAGTGTCAAGTCAAATTTGTGAACCCATTTTTCCATAGACACAGGTTGGTTAAAACCTTTTGATACATTTGTCCCATAGAGATCAAATTCAACAAGAGTATGGCTAGTATTCTATGACTACCATCCAAACTTAGAATGAGGACTAACATTGACTTTGCTTTCAAGGAGTAACTGTGGACCTGGAAACATGGAGTGATCAAGACAATCAAAGAACTAAGGAGGCTGGTAGATACAATATTACCAAATTCGAGCAGCAGGCACTTAATGGTCTCAGGGAGGAAACTACATTGGTAATATGTGAGGCAGAAGCATTGTAGGTAAGAATAAAACAATTACAATGAGATCCTTATGCAGACATGAGATCATGAATGATATTACAGATTGGATACCAACCCTATACCCAGGATAGGTAGAGATTTTAGTCAGAAACTAAATAAATCGTTAGATAGAGGAGTCATTAATGATGATGAATTTGCATACCTGAACGTAGACAAACTTAGGTATCCCTGTAGATATACATGAATCAAAATACACTAAAAGATAGGCTTTCCCCCAAGTAGACCAATTTTATCTGGCATCAGCTCACCACTGTGGAGGGTTTCTGAATATTTTCTTACTTTCCTACTCTTATGTATTAAGGATATACAACATGTGTTGAACATGATCATTGACGTCGCTTGCGAGAGTGACATGACATTGGTAATTTTTGATGTTGTCTCCTTGTTGACTAACACGACTCATGAAAGGGGCATACATGCCTTGCAACACAATCTGAACAAGAGACAGGCCAACTGTTTAGAGCACAGAAAAATGCTACTAGAAAAGAGTATAATTATTCTACTCAATAATGTTTTTTATTCAATGGCATGTGGTACAAGCATCTACAGTTTAGGACAATTGACTCCTGATTCACCCTCTCTAATGCCAACCTCTTAATTTACTTTCACAGGAGTGGATCTGGGACACTTATACACACACTGGGGTCAACAATATCTATAATTGCTAGCAATACATTGATGATGTTCTTATGATATGGACTGGGACCCTGAAATATTGAAAGAAGTATTTTAGTACTTAAATCACAATGCCTATAACATGAAGTTCACAATATATCACAGTACCTCTATGATTACATTTTTTGATGTGGGAATATATGCCGAATAAGATAATATTGGGAGCAAAATGTTTCACAAGGAAACATACTGTAATGTCTTATTACATGTTAATAGCTAGAACCCAAAATCTCAGCTAAGAGTCAAACCCTATGGTGAAATGTTCAGAGAAAGAAGGAATTGTAGCAAAGATGAGGAGTATCGTAGAAACTACCAAGATATGAAACACAGATTTGAGTTATGAGGCTTTAACAGAGACACCAAGTAAAGCCATGCGAGAGGGGAATATGATGAATAGACAATTGACTCTCTGCTAATAACAACAACAGGAACAGAATTGGATTGCTAGATTCATTACATCATTCAGTGCAGTTGAAGGCAAATTGAGGCACATTTGAACAAACTCAGGGGTCTGATCACAATTTATAACACTACATGTAGATGGGTCACCAAATAGCCAAGTATTACTTTTCAAAGAGTTATCACCATCAGGAAAATTGTCAGTCCAAGCTACACAAGCACCAAGCCATCACACATTGACTTAGTCAACAAGCAATAGGATTACATTAGAGTGGTTAATGCAGCATGTGTATGTTTGCTCTACACAAGATTACAGATGTTTAGCTTAACACTAAGACCAGGTTCCATATAAATATGTTTTGCTTCACCAAATATGTGGTTTTCATCCTGATTTGTAAATGTGGGACATTTAACATAGAAAGCACAATAAGGGCATTCAGAGATCAACTTGCGGAACCCATTAGAGTAATTCAAAACAAAGATCAGCATTATCCATTTGCCATCCGGTACGAGACACAGCACGCAGAGATTTTTGATTTTGATGTACAATATCATGGGCTACAACATATAATAGTTGACTGCAGAAATGATAATAGGGAACTCTGCTTACCTAGGGCTGAGAATCTATGGATATTTAAGTTAAAAGCAGTAGAGCAAAATATCCATATAGACCTTGGTTATCAATACTAGGTGACTGAGTTCCACTGTATGCAGCATCACACCACGTGTTTTGTATGTAATAAGATTACAATAAGAATAGCTATCAACTTTGATTGCTCAAGTTGATTTGAATCATGTAATTTTGTATAGTTATTTATTAATATTTGAAGATGTTTTTTTTTTTATTAAGAACTTTGATGGTTTTTCTAAATACGAAAAACGAATAAAGGAATTTTGATTTGATTTGATTTGATTGCTCAAGTTACAGTTTTTTGTATTGTTTATTTTTAAGATGTATCTATTAGTAGGTTTATTCCATGTACCTTATAATTATTAAGATATATGTGAATTTGAAAGGTAATATCTGGTCAGTTTATTACAGGGAATCATTAAGCGAATATGTAATCCTTTTGTAAACTAAGTTTTGCAATTACTATCATTATGACATATGTATAAACAAGTAATTCTTAATACTGCATTGTGAGAAATTAAAGCCCCCGCTGGACACCGTCTCGGAATCACCGACAATGTTTCCTATGGGAGCCCGTGTTATGCCCGAGAACCTGCCGTAACACAGGCCCCCATGGAGAAATGCGGTATTCGAGAGGAAAATTTGTATCCTGTGACAGGCACCCCACGGTGCCTCCAACACAGTGCAGGGCTTTACAGGGTGGTCCATGAGGTACCCCCTTGGCCATCAACCATAGGTTGTGGGGCCAAAGGGGCCCTGCTAGGGCCCCCCAAAGTCAATTACTGACAACCTTTATGAGTCAGACAGGCCGAGTCAAAAAAGCTGTAGGAAATCTACATCGTAGTCCCGTGGACGGAAACACTGTCCATAGGGGTGTACGATGCAGTTCCAACCGACATGGATACTCCGAGAGTCGCTCAGAGTTGATTCGGAATGACGACCTGTTCACGTTCCGACCGCACACATTGTAATCGGGCGGCTGGAATGGAAACCGACCGAGTCAATCGGAAGGGATCCAATGCGATCAAGGAGTTTCTGACTGTCAGAAGGAGGCTTTTTGCAAGACATCAAAATCGGCTCCTAAGTTGGTTGAGTGGGGTGAAGACCGTGCTCAAGCAACAATCACAATTTCTGTCAGGGTGACCCACTAAAGGCATTAAATTAACCTGTGCTTAACCCTCTAGTATGTTGGCATAAAAGCAGTCCGGCTTAACTCAGAGGAAATGTGTAAAGTATTTATGTAACTTACAAAACGCAACACATTAATGACACAACTCAATAAATATTTCAAACCAATTTAGAAAAACATAGAACATTTTAATAAACTATTTGATGCCAACATTTTAAAAATCCAATTAGTAGAACTGGAGCTTTGCAGTTGTAAAGGAATATGTAAAAATAGCGCTTAAAAGCAAAACGGCTCAACTGTAGTTATCTAGTCGTTCCGACTTCAATAGAGCCTGGGCCGGATACAGGGACCAAATTAGTTCAACTGAGAAATGGACCTTAAACCCTAGTTGCGGAGAGTTGCAATAAGCAGAAGCGATTCTGAGATGCAATGTGAGGTCCACAGCAAAGATGTGGTTACGATGAGCTGCAAGGGTTGCGTGCTTTTTTCAAGACTGCATCACGCTGCGTCACTTCGAACGAGAGGCTGCAAGGTCTGTGTTGAGGCTATGTCGCACAGCAGATGTTTAAATGATCTGTGAAGGCTGCGATGCAGGCTTGCATTGATGCTGTGTTGGTTCTAATGAGGTGGTATTGGAGCTGCGTTAGGTTTGTGTTTGGGTTAGGCAGTATCCAATTGTAGGTTTAAAAATAATTGGAGCCTTTTCTGTACCTGAAGGTCTGATCAGGAGGCCAGCCAGCTTGCCCTTGGTGTCACTCTGGTGGTCCTAGGTAGCAGGTGCAGGTTCAGTCCTTCTCACTCAGGTAGCAGGGCAGCAGAATAGAAGGTCAGGAGAATAGCAGTCCTTGCAGCAGGGTAGCACAGCAGTCTCTTCTGAGTCATCCATAGGTCCAGAAAGGTACTTAAGTGTTGGATCTGAGAATCCATTATTTATACCTGGTGCTCACCTTGAAGAGGGAGAAGCTTCTAGGGTCCTCCCCCTATAGAGGTGTCTGGAATTTTGTGCCTCCATGCTGTGGGCACAAAGACCTAGTGTGAAACGCTTTGTCTTTGTCATGTGTAAGTGTGGTAGGTGACTGCTCCTCCCCCTCATCTTGACATAATTGGCTATCCTGACTACGCCCATTTCCCCTTCGTCTCACTATCTGGGAGTAATACAGAAAGACTAATTGGCAGCTACACCAAGTCATGTGATCCAGAAACAATCTGCAGTCACCAAATGGTTGGGACAAGAAAAAGCAAACTTTCTAAAAGTGCCATTTTCAGAATTGTGACATAAAATGTGATTATACAATTAAAGAGGGTTTTAAATTACAATTCTTTAGTCACCTAGTGCAAGGCTCCTACCTGCTCTCACTTGAAAGTTATCACTTATTAGAACATTAGAATGTTGGTAGCTCCATTGAAAACAATGGAGTGCTCCAGGCTTATAATGGCTGATATAAGCCTGGAGCTCCAACATTCCAATGTTTCTTTGTTCACAGCTCTGGCTGTGAACAAAGGCTTCAGGTCGCATGAGGGGATTTCAATCTCCTCGCGCTCCCTGAAAGCTTTGTTTTATATGTTAGATCATTCTGCCCTCTAGTGGCAGAATGTTCTAATAGCCTTATAGCCCTTTGTAGCAGGGCTATACCGGCTATTAAAGTCCTACTGCTTTGTTAAAGTCCCTCGCCTTCGGCTCGAGCCTTTAATGCTGCAGCAGGCCTTTAATAGCCGTTATAGCTCGCTAGGGCGGGCTATAAGGCTATATTAGAAAATTGGAATGTTGGGAGCTCCATTGAAAACAATGGAGTAGCTCCAGGCTTATAATGGCTGGTATAAGCCTGGATCTCCAACATTCCAATGTTTCCTTGTTCACAGCTGTGGCTGTGAACAAAGGCTGGAGGGAGCCTGAGGGGATTTCAATCCCCTCGCACTCGCTAAAGCCTTTGTTTTATTTGTTACAACATTCTGACCTCTAGTGGCAGAATTTTATAATAGCCTTATAGCCCTTCGCGACGGCGGGCTATAAGTCTATATTAAATGTAATAAGGTAACCCAATCTTATCCTATGGGAGAGCTAGACCTTGCAGAAGTGAAAAACAAATTTAAGACGTTTTTACTACCAGGACATGAAAAAGTAAAAAGTACATGTCTTACTTTTTAAATGCACTCCACCCTACCCTATGGGCTGTTTAAGGCCTACCATAGGGGTGACATATATTTATAATAAAGGACATTTTCGGCCTGGCAAGCGATTTGTTTTTCCAGGCTGACTGGGCAGTTTAAAACTAAACAGAGGCTCCAAAGATCTACTTAAGTAGATGGCAAAATAAGTGCTGCAGGCCCACTAGTAGCATTTAATTTACAGGCCCTGGAAGTAGGGTGTACCACTTTACTAGGGACTTATAAGTAAATTAAATATGGAAATCAGGTGTGAGCCAATTTTACCATTTTTTAAGGAGTGAGCAGAAGTACTTTAGCACTGCTTAGCAGTGGTAATATGCACAGTTGTGGTAAGGCCAGCAAAAACAAATTCAGAAAAATAGGAGGTTGAAGGCAAAAAGTTTGGTTGAAGACCACCCTAAGGCTGACAGGTCTAACATGCATGCATATTATATATGAGTAGAATTTGACGTATGCCTTAACAAAAACATTTGAATATTAAGTTATATCTGTATATATGCATGGGAACTATAGATGGATTAACAAGATTTACTGTATGAATGCAGAGGTTGTTCATACTTTTTGATCACAACGTGCAGCACATTTCAATATAATACTTATGTTCAAATCCTCATAGTTTATCATTTAAAGAATTACTAGTTGTTAGAATATATAGTGCCAGTTTGTAGTGATCTGATATTGTGTTCACATGTGTTCCCTTCTAGTTGACATGAATGTATGTATCATCCCACACATATAATTTACGTTCTGGAACCAACATAACCACCTGGCCCATCAGGCCTTGTTAACTACCCCCCGCTTCAGAAAGAAAAAGGCAGGTGGAACAAAATTTGCAGTGCTCGCTCCGGCGTTCTGGAACTCCCTCCCGACGGAACCCCGTTTGACACCCTCTTTCATCGAGTTCCAGAAAGGTCTTAAAACCCTGCTCTTCTCCCGAGCCTATAATGCCTAGACTCCCTCCGCTCCTGTCTGTCTCCTCACAGTCCAAAAGCGCCAAGAAACCGCATGGTAGAAGTGCGCTATACAAATGTTTTTAAATTCAATTAAAACCTGGTAATGATCAGATATAGTGCATACATGTTTTTTGCTGTAGTGGACATTCATGTATGTAGTATGCCACTCATTTAATTCACACTCCTGATCAATCTGTGTTCAAACTATACACCACAGATTTCTATGAAGTGCATTATTCTACAAGTATTATTTACATGTAAGGAAATGCCTCTTTTTTATGGTCCCCCATTGTTTTCAACTTATGCTGACGGTTTATTTTACTCTGCATTTTGAGGCATATCCAATTTCTACATGTTTGAGGGGTCAGAGCACCTGCACTGCTAACCTGATCTCAGTGGAGGTGCTCTGACCTCTCAAACATGTCAAAATTGGTTATGCTCCTTCGTGGTACATTTAACTTGTTGATAAGTCCCTAGTAAATATTCCAAAAGTGAGTGTACCCAGGGTCTGTAATTTAAATGTCACTAGAGGATTGCAACAAATATTGTTCCACCACTAAAGTGACAGGGCAAAGCATTTCTCTAGTCTTGCCACTGCAGCTTGGCTGTGCAGTTTCAAAACTTCCATTTGACTTAACCAAATAAACTTTTTACTGACCTAAACCTTCCTTTTGAATACTTTTAAGTCACCTGTGAGGTAGGCCTCAAATACCCATAAGGCAGGGTGAATAGTATTTAAAAAGTAGGACTCGTACATTTTATGTTTGACATGTACTGGCAGTGAAAAACCTTCAAAGGTGTTTTTCACTGTGGCAAGACTGGCTTTCTCATAGAAATGTACAGGGTTAACTAACACCACCTTTTAATAATTAACATCAGTTTGGAGTAGCTAGAAAGATTTGACCATCACTCATTTTAATAGTAATTTAAAATCTAACTTAATGGCCAAATCAAATTCTAAATCATTATTTTCGAAATGAACAGTATTAAAAAGTTGTCCTTTTCACTACCTCAGCCAAATGTACCTTTCTTTCTGCCAGTTTTCATTGGCACCTGACTGATGGCTCCCCAGTGGTGGGATGTGTATTCCTCCCAGACAGTGAACAAAGGGCTTGGGAGTAGGGAGATGTTTTCCACCCTGAGCAGGATGGCCAGGGTGGCTTCGCCCAGCCCCTTTCTGTGCTGTGAAGGATGTCTCCCCTATCACTGTCTGATGTAGTTCACACCTAGAACTCCAACCCCAGAGGGAGGGATAGCTACCCCGGAACTGGTTTTGAATGACCACAAGGGAGGGTTTGCAGTGCCTGGGTGGGCAAAGGTAGTTCTGCAGAGAGGAAGAAAGGTTCTGCCATATTGATTTTAGGCAGCAAGGGGTATTATGGGATAATTGTAACCCTGGGCCTAGGTCGCCTAGTAGGGCTACGAGTAGCTACGCGAAGTGCACTTCGCACTACACGAGCTATGCATAGCACTACGTGAACTGCGTAGTACGGTAGAAAATGCTGTTCGCAATGATTGCACAGTGCCAGATGCTTGTCTGCACTGTGCAATCATTGCAAACGGCATCTTGCACAGTGCAAGTGGTCGATTTCTGCTGCTCGAGTAGATTTGTACTTGAGCAGCAGTTTTCTCAACGTGGACTGGTAGTTTCGCATTGCGAGCAGTCGCGAGCATATGCGACCACACGCAATGAGAAACCTGACCTCCCTTCGTTGAGAATCTCGCCGGGAGATTTTGCATGCTCGTGATCGGCAACTTGATGTTGCTGATCGTGAACGAGGAAAAAGTCTCGCCAGGATGTCATTTTGCTCGCTCGCGGTCGCCAAATTGACGTTTAGGACCGCGAGCAAGCAAAAATTGCCCGCTCCGCATTTTTGCACTGTGCTACATGTGTGGCGCATAGTTGCTGCAAAAGTGGGTAAGGTTACTCTGGGGAAATTATACTCCTTTGTTTAGGGACTAGTCTGGAGTTTCCCATACTCATAGGCTGGAACTGGGCATAAATGTGGCAGTCCCCAGTAGTCTCCTTAGAACTCTGCTGGACCTGTGGAAGACAGAGGAAGAAGGACTGCACCTGCTGATTTTACCTGAGAGGAGCACCCTAAAGGTAGGACTTCCTCAGATTTCTACCAAGGACCTAGAGATGGACTTCAAGGTCATGGACACAAAAGACCACTTTCCTTTAAATGCCTAGCAGACCAGTATCAACTGGACCTGCCGTGACCCTGCTGGTAGCCTTTGCTACAGTGATCCCTGACCCTGAGGTCCTGGAACCTATGGCTGGTGTTAGAGTGTACTCCTTTTGGGCAAACTGTGAAAGCTAGAACTTACAAACTTTTTGCCAATTATTCTTCTGATGTGCCCGTGAGAGATCGGGACTGCCATCGAGTCGAAACTGTCGCCAGCGCCATCCAACTTGCTGCTTCGTCCCGCTGAAGGTGATCTGACCTCCAGAAATGTTTCTAGGTCCAAAGGGAAAAGGGATTCGCCGAGCGCATTGCAAGCAGAAGCTGGTCCACATCAAGATCTTCATGGGCACAGACGCTGGACTTCACCTTCTTGGAGTTTTCATGCCTTCATCTACGACTGAACCAGGACCCCATTCTTCAATAAACCATTGTTGTTGAACCTAGTCTCGGATCCAGCTTGCAGCTTGCCCCGCCAATGACCCATGGACAATCATCCTTTCTCCAGAAAATTTCCAGGTCCAAAGGTAACTCTTTGACTGAGATTTACCAGGGCCTTTTATTCAACCTGTGCTCCTATCACAGTCATCCTTAAACCTTACCTGGTGTGGTGTGACCAGTTTACCGCTATTGATCTTTTGTCCTTTTTGGTGCTAAATTTTAATTCCAACTTTAAATATCCATACCTCCGGTTCCCCTTATTGGATTTTTGCCAATCTCTATTTTTATAAATTGGAGTAGGATTTTCATTGTCTTGTATTTTCTTCTTTGCAATTGTTTTAGCACTTCTAAATGCTTTACACATTTTCTTTAGTAAAGTCTATCTGGTCTGTGCCATAGCTACCAAGGTATGTGCTCAGGTTTAAATTCCCGACACTGGACCTAACAAGAATAATGCCATTATTACTTGTTGTGGACTATCACCCAACCCAAAAAATAGTCTCCTTTCTCACAACGTTTTAATTGTTTTGGTATTGCTAAATGCTTTCATACTTTCTGTGTACTCTGTGCAGTGGCTACCAGGGGTTGAGTCCTGTTAAATTTGATTGAACTTGAGTTTTATATCTGACAAGAGTTCAGACTTATTGCTTTGAAAGGACACATGTACTCCACCCTACCCCCCAAATAAAAAAATGAGTACAATAAGTTTATTTACATTTTGGCAGTACAAAGGTAGAGCATTTAAGTACGTTTTATACAGAAAGATTAAACTAGGCAATACGGAATTCAATATTTATCAAACAGAAGATGGCAAATACATTTACTTGATATTTGCCTCTTGAGGCAGGAGCAATCCCAGAAAATAACTTGGACTCATATCAATTTAAAAGCACAATTAGGGATGTGTTGGAAAGGAGTCAGAGGAGGAAATGAATAAAAAAAGAGGAGGAACTGAGTCAGAAAAGAAGTAGGAATGTACTTAAAAAGTTTCTAGACTGAAGCCAATGTAAATATTTACATCTGACATGTCATGAGTTTACAGACTTCAAATTCTTAGAGCTACCACTCTGTGGCTTTTATAAGTTCTTTGATTCTACAATTTGGAAATTCTCTGTATTGGGCAAATGGCTCAAAAGAATAAAGTAAATGGGATTGCATTTTCCGAAAAAGTACATTTAATAAAATGGAATGTACTTTTACAGAAAGAATGAAACATCAAGGGAATATGAACAATGAATAGAAGCAGCTTCAACCTTGGTTAACAATGGTAAGGCAAGAACTAAGTGCTTTCAGTTTGCGCTGTCATTCAAACAACCTTATGAACAAAATCGATGCAATAGAAAAAGTAGTGAAGACTGATTGATGGACTGGTGAACCTTGGGTCCAGGGTGAAAATACTGACAGGATTGTGCGTGAAGCAATAAGTATTCTTTTGTTTGTACCAACAGTTTTTTATGCGACAGTACATGCATTGCCGCGTGAAGGACACATCCGATAAATTAACATACTTATTGACAGTTATTCTAGGCACCACATCTACTTTAGTTGTCATAGATACGGTGATTCAAGAGATATGAAACATCACAACAGAAGCAATAAGGGAGAACACATTTAGCACCACACCAAATGGTAACCAAGGTCAATGAGAACACATAATCCTTCCTGTGCTCAGCTGTGCCACCTGAAACCAGAGGAAACATCTACATCCCCAGTCCTGCAGATGGTCGGCATTGAGAGGTTTAATATCTTATTCTTAGTCGTTTGATGTCATTTGAAACAGAGCACAGCAACTCAGTGTAAAGGGGAACAATATACATATTTCAGGAAAAGATCTAGGGGCAGATTACCAAGATGTGCGTTAAAAAACACACATCGCACATTTCACTATCGCCGGCTATCGCCGGATTTTTTCGCAGTGTTAGCACGTTATTATCAACGGGCAACACGTAGCCGATAGTAAATCCTGTGATAGCTGGCGATAGTGAACATTAGTGCGTGTATACAAGCGTTGTTTTCACATGCTAATGTGTGGCTTGATAATATGGGGGGTGGATTCAGCTTTATGATCCACACCCCATGTTATCAATGCCTAACGAGTTTATCGCAGGTCTTTTCCTCCCAACGCCTGCCTTGGTGATAGGGTGTTCCCACCTCCAACCACATTTTACATGTGGTTGGACGTGGGAAAGCCCACTTTGCATGTCATTAGCGATGTTTCTTGCTGATATGCAAAGTGGGCTTGAGGCAGGCGTTGCAATGCCCTTGTTAATAGGGCGCTGGAAGTATCGCCGCTTTCTCTGCGAATTGTGCAGAGAAAGCGGCGATACTTCAGCTTGTTAATATGCCCCCTATCCACGTGGCTGGCTATGGCACAGATGGAAGATACTGGTTACCAGACCCCTACAGAATAGGGCCTTGCTCAGTAACTGCTTCCACGGGACACCGGTCTCTAAGTGTGCTCCCATCCCACATCAAATACTGGCCGTTTCACTGATAAAATTCCTGCTTTTTAGAAAACATCACTGCACTCCCCTGGCATGACTCTAGTCGAGACTGCTTAACCAGGCATTTTTTTGCCTGGCAGATCGAAAAACAACCATTTCATTGCACTCCTGTATCTTTGCCTTTCTGTACAGTGTACTGTCACCCTTGTCTCCAAGGAGCACAGGGTTCCCTTGATAATAAAATTATGTTAAAATGTCCAATAACTATTTCCCACTACGAGGAAATATCTTTTGCAATGAACATTAAACTTTACTTAGCTATGAAATATGTTGAAATATTATTACACATCGTTGCAGCCCCCTTTCAAATGCTAAAAATATTTTTCACAAGGCAAAATCTTTCAACACCATTCTGTTGCATTAGAAAGGAATTATAATGTTGAGTTGGAGTATTTGATCCAAACCAAATGGCCAACAACAAGCAACTCACCCACTACCTCGACGCACACCAGCTCCTAGGGCCATATTTACCAGAACTAAACTTCTAGATGGAATATCAACTACCGTTTCATCTTCAATTTATTCCTGCATCATTTATGTAAGGATTACCTTCACGTTTTAGCGACGAGGGTAAAAGCAGCAAAACAACCAATTTTTGTGCACTCTGTGGTCTTCACATGATCTCTGTCTCATCGAAGGACCCTGTGTGTCTTCTTCAGTGAAAATCCGGAGGAATTGCCTCTTAATGTGACTCGGCTGTGGATTTTCGGCATTTCCGTGAGTTTTTATCGAGCGATTGACCTCAACTGCTGTCACTCATGATGCATAGCACGACGTCATAGTGACAAGCAATACTACGCTGAGTATCTCCACGTCATCACGTTTAATGTGATCACGCACCGGCGGCCATTTTGAATTTTGCAAAAGGAAGCTGTTTCGATGGTAAAAGCTCGATTTTCACATAGAGACATTTCACAGGATTTCTCGATTTGAAATTGACGAAGCGCTTAGCGTTTTGCTAGAGTTTCACTTCGCACGACTCAAGTTCGTTATTATTTAGCGCTCGAGGCTGCAGGATCCAGGATTGTGTGTCCCCTATCGGAGGAAGGCTGCGGAGGGGCTTTGAAGGGCAGAGACTTTTCCATCAGCGGCGCAGCGGGACTGCGAGTCCCAGGTTTTCAAGAGGCTGCTGAGACGCCGCACCTGGAGACTCTTCCCGGCTGGCCACGCCTCCTTGCCCTGGTCGGTCAAAACCGCGAATCGCGGCCCCCGCTCTGCGGGAGCCGCTCGAGGCTGCAGGATCCAGGATTGTGTGTCCCCTATCGGAGGAAGGCTGCGGAGGGGCTTTGAAGGGCAGAGACTTTTCCATCAGCAGCGCAGCGGGACTGCGAGTCCCAGGTTTCCAAGCGGCTGCTGAGACGCCGCACCTGGAGACTCCTCCCGGCTGGCCACGCCTCTTTGCCCCGAGCAGCTATATCATCACGCCCACAGTCGCGCATCGCGGGACGCGCGCGGGCGGCGCCGGGCTAAGCCCGGGCAAAGGGCGGGCCGTTTTAGGCCGTTAGAGGCCGGAAGAGACCGGACCGGGCCATCCCTCTGACGCCCTGCCCCCTCAACACTCTTCTCCTTTGTCTGTGGTTTGCGTCCTGCAGTCGCCCTATACAACATGGCCACCAGAGAATCCAGAAGTGAGGCTTCCCAACAGATTTCTGGCACTATGGAAAAATTTCTTACCAAGGCTAATGCTGTGGTTAATAAAGGACTTACTGTGATAGAAAGACAATCTGAGGAGGGTACAGATAACCTGTTGTTGGCTTCTCCGGGTTCCTCAATTAATGCTAGCACACCTCTACTGCTTGATGCCACCCATCTGTCGCTTATGGACAGTATTGATCAGACTATTGAGTCAGTCCTTCAACAACTGAGGACACCTTCAACTTCGTACAGGGATAGAGACTCATTACGCCTCTCTGGGGTTGTAGAACCCTCCCCCAACGTTGATTGTGTAGAGATAGAGACGCAGGAGGTGGGACCGGATGTAGCTCCAACAGAACACATGAGCAGTAGAGGGGATCATCCGTCCAAAAGGAAGAGGTCAAGGAAGCCAAAAGGCGCCAAAAGGGCTAAAGTCGACTTAATAACGCCCACCCAAGATGATAACATAGATACTGTGGCCTCGCCCGGGGTTTCACCCACGAGGAATAGGACGGAACTTCCCAGCCCCCCACTAGCCTCATCCTTACCGGTGTGCACTGGGCCATTTATTTTCGGTGGGGTCCCTTCTAACACCACAGACATGCTCACTAGCTCACTTACGGACATTTTTAGAAATCTCCTGAATCCCCTGTCTGTTAAATTGGACTCCATAGAGGCCAGATTGACGGCCATAGAAAAAATCTGCACAAACAATGGTGTTGATCCTGGGTCGGGCGTAAATGCACATAGGGCCCCTAGGGATAGTGCTAGGATCAGTCACTCGTCCCCTGTAACAACTACCCAGGCCCCAAATCCTCCACTAGCTCAGTCGGGGGAAGCCTCTAGTAACAGTACTGCATCTGTCCCCAACCAGTCCCACCAGCATCCCAAACGACGAGGCCCCCGGTACTCGCTCCCCGAAGGTCAAAACAACCTGCTCCGTCACAACAACCGAGACAGGAGAGACCAGTTAATGGGCAAACTGGCTGCCCTACTAGCCCTAACACCAGGCGTAGGACAGTTAATTTGCCCCCTGAGGCAGTAGCTTATACTGCGATCCTGGTGGGAGTACCAGAGCTTACCGGTGGCGCAATGGAACCGCAGGATTCCCTGCGCAACAAGGTAATCAGCTGGCTAAATATCCACAGGCCACTCCCACCCAATCTAAAAGGAGATGTTCTTATGGTTAGAAGGGTCCCATGGATTGGGTTTACTTCCAAGAAATGTGTGGGGGATTGTATAATCGTCAGTTTTAAAAGTCCGCAGGTCGCCCCATATATTTGTAACTGGCTTGGCAGTGCTGGCAATACCTCCATTGAAGTGGTGCCCCTTTCATATTTTTATCCAAATGCATGCAATTCAGCCATGAGGAGGGAAGAGGGCTGGACTAGAGTCGGCTTTGCAGTGGATGGCTCACGATATAGGCCTAAGCACAATGTATTCCCTATTCATGGTAATTTCATCCACCCAAATAGATTTTCCTGCCTTGACCAGGTTGACTGACCACAAAAGGGCGCTACCCAACAGGTCTCCCAAAAAAATGTCACCGGGGATGTAGGTAGGGGGGTGGTGAGAGCTGCTTGTAAGATTAACACCTGGGTGCAGGATTCCCCTAAAAGGAGAAGGGTATCACTTGGAAGCCCTAGGGGCCAAGTAGTCAATCCACCAAAGAGATTGACGGGTACTAATTTGACATTGGTAGCCGCGTGTGCCCCGCCCTTCACACCAGTTGCCCTAACTGTCCCGGAAAAACCTGACCCTTCCATAGCCACTGCATCAATTACATCTGATGGGGTAGGACCATCACGCACCCAATGTATGAGGGTCCTCTCTTGGAATGTGGCGGGGATTACAAATAAGGTGAACACAACAGATTGGGATCTCCTGATAAATGGCAGTGATGTCTGCCTCTTTCAGGAGACATGGGCGAGGGAACCCCTGAGTAGAACGGGGTATGAAATCTTTGAAATTCCTGCCAAGTGGAGTGGCAAAGGGAGGCCCTCGGGTGGCTTGGCGATCTGGGTAGCAAGTCACATTGGGTGTCAGGCGGAAAATATGGCTACATTCTCGCAGGACATCCAGTGTGTGCTGCTCAGATGGCCTGGCCCAATAACCTGGGCAATTATTAACGTATACTCGCGCCCAGTTGCTGTGGCCAAGGAATCATCCACTTTAGATGACTTATCATCCTTTTTGGGTCAACTGTCAGGTGACTACAAGATAGTGATGGGTGGGGACTTTAATTGCCGCTTTGAACCCCTAGAAGGATTAAAGGAGGGCGCCCTCACCACTGAGGACGATTACTGGGGAGTTCCACCATCCTCATCCCCCACCCCAAAATCTGGTCCCCGTTGGCAGTACAGATCATGTCCCTCACTTTAAATTTCGCAATAAGGGCCTGCAATGGGCGTACCCCGTCCGATACCCCCTCATTGTGCACCTTCAATAGGAAAGACCATGAGTCGAGGCTAGATTATATTTTTATAGACATTAGCATGTGGCCCAAAGTCCAGGATTTCAGGGTGGTACCCAGAATAGATAGTGACCACAATGCGCTCCTACTGGAGATGCAACACCCCGCACCTGTAGATGGGTCTTCAACTTCCACTACTAGCGACGACCTCGGGAACTTGGTTCTCACTACAAATAGGCATCGTGTAAAATGGGGGAAGCTGCTAAATGCAGAAGGTGGCATAAATAAGTTATATGAAATAGCACTCCCCAGGTTCAAAGAAGTGGATGATCTTATAGATCAACCGAGACCCATAGATTACAATAAGAAACTAGCTCAAATTCATGCGGAACTTGTGAGTGGTCTTGCTGAGGTTTTTTATCCAGTGGTACTGTCACATAGGAAAAAGACTCGAACCCCGACCTGGTATAACTCTTCCTGCAGGAAGATCAAGTCTGAGCTAATTGCTACTATAAAAGCTGGCTCCAATAAGGCAAAGGTTGCAGAACTCAGGAGGGATTATAAAGCGGCAATGAAATCTGCTAGGGTTGATTGGGATTGGGACCGCTGGCATGATTTATCTGATGCCTTAGACGCCAAAGACTCTAGGAAATTTTGGGCCCTGGTGAATATTGGGACAGGGGAACTCAAATCAGCAGTGGAGTCTAATATTGCCTCCTCTGTTTGGGAGGCCCACTTTGGGACACTCTATCAAAACACTACCTTACTGCCCGACGGTGTGGCGTTCGAGGTGTCTGCTTCCTCGGAAGCGGGCCTGGAATTCACCATTGGTGTGGTGGTGATTGCAATGGAGCGATTAGCGATGGGGAAGGCCCCTGGTCTAGATAGACTACCGGGGATCTCTTTAGACACCATCCTGAGATCTGGGGCCCGTACCTCCTTATCCTTTTTAATGCCATCCTAGGAGGTATGGCGATCCCCTGTTCTTGGCTGGGGGCAGAGATTGTACCCATATATAAGAAGGGTTCTCCTCTGCTCCCGGCCAACTACAGGCTGATCAGACTTATAGATGTAATTGTAATTGTAATTGTAAGTGTACTTATAGAGCGCGGTCCTGTCACCCAAAGGGCATCCTGGCAGTCCTGTCCCCCAAAAGCTATTCGCTCGCCTCATCCTGAACCACCTGCTAGACTGGGTGGAGGCCAATGATATCCTGAGTCCCCTCCAGGCTGGCTTCAGGAAAAATACGTCCACCATGGATCAGATTTTCCGCCTCGTCCTGCTTTACTGGAAGATGGTAAGGATAGAGGGGGGAAGGCTGTACATGGTGTTCGCGGACCTGAAGTCAGCATTTGACCTAGTCCCACGTAAGAAACTGTGGGATGTCTTGAAAAAGTTAGGGGTACCCGCTCAGATATTAAACATCATAATTAGGCTCCACGACAATAACTATGCGCAGGTTAGGTGTGGGAGGGACGGTAGCCTGTCATCAAGGTTCCCTGTTCATAGAGGGGTGAGGCAGGGTTGCGTCCTGGCACCGACCTTGTTTTGCCTCTTTATTAACAATGTTATATACCACCTAGAAAATGTTAAGGACAATGACGCCCCACGTCTGGCAGGCAGACGGGTCCCGGCAATCATGTTTGCCGACGACACCCTCCTACTCTCCACATCCCCGATGGGGATTCAGAGGATTTTGGATGGATTTGGTCTTTTCTGCAGACAACATGGTCTAGAGCTCAACACAGAAAAGACCAAATTCATGATATTCAATCCACCAAAAAAAGCCAGACCTAATCCCACCTTGGGTACTGCCAGCCTTGAGAGGGTAACTACCTTTTTGTATCTGGGAGTAACATTACAGGAAAATCTATCCTGGGACCCCCAGATAGTAAGATCACAGCTCAAACTGTCTCAGTTGTCGGGTGCAATCCTGAAGGTGGCAAACACTTCAACTTACAAGCCCATTAGTCGGGCACTTGAAATGTACCAAACCCAAGCTAAGGCAGCCGCAACATATGGGAGTGAATTATGGGGGCACAAAGCAGGCCAAGAATTAGCAAGAGTGGAAAATAACTTTCTTAGACGCCTCCTGGCTCTTCCTCGAGGCACACCGCTCCTGCCCCTGAGATTAGACATGGGCCTCCCCTCTATTGCTGAGGAGTTAGAGTCAAAGCCGGTGAGGTTCTGGCATAGACTATGGTCCACTAATAAACTTCATCATTACAGGCAGGACCTTATTCATGTCATGAACCTGAACCAAAGTAACAAAATCCCTTGGCTCGCTTTTGTAAAAAAAGAACTGCACTCCATGAACTTATCCGAGCTATGGGAGGACCCCGAACAGGGTTGTTGAAGGGTTTCATGAAAAAGCTTGGTCCGAATGTATAAAGACAATAGACTATTACTCCTGCTGAATGCACAAAATAGCGGCACTCTTACAGACCGGTTCCTGGAATCCAAAAATTCCTATGCATTTGAAAGTTTTATGGATTTTATTTTTCCCATCTTTGCGAGGAAATTGTTTGTACAATGGAGGCTAGGTACACTGCCCACTAGAACATTCACTCACAAATGGCTTAAGGGTGGCCTCTCTGCAGAAATTTGGGGTTTAGTCATTATTCACATGCATACAGAGAAATGAAAACCAGCACTCTCGCCCATATTGTGTTTGCAGTAGCCAAATTTCTAATGGCAGTTTGGCAGATTAGGAAGAAAAAACCCTCTAATCTGTGGACATTGCTATGATCTGTTTTTAACCTCCTTTTGCCCTGATTAGGTGGGAAATTAACTGAAAGAACTGTATGAATTGTGTTTTTAATAAGTAATGCTTTTACTGTGTTTTTGTATTGTATCTTTTATGGTCTACATGACCGAAATAAAGAATTTTTGGATTGGATTGGATTTACAGTTTTAAAGTAATTTTAGACTACTTATTTTAAAAAACGAAAATGGACTGCTCTGGTACAGACCCGAGGTACCGTCAGTTGTTTGATTAAAACTTTTAAAAGATTTATTTTTAAACATGGCAGATCTAGGGAAAAGGAGCAGTACATAGCAAACTACTGATAATTATATCGCCCTTGTATTGACCTTATATCACATACTGTATGCTAACTCATAATGATTTGCTGAGACAGTGATGTATCAAAATTATTGATTATTTTATTTCTGTTTGCTAACTTTTGTTATTTTTTTGAAAGAAAATCCTTTATCTTTTTTTATCTCAATTAATTTTTAAAAAAAACACATGTACTTCATATAATTTAACATTCAATGACATATAGTGTACATACAAACACAAACTGAACAATATCAACAACAGTGCAAAGAAAAAAGTGTGCTATACGATATATTCAGTCGGTGGAAAATAATGAAGAAGGCAATGCGGTAGAATGGAACACAACGCGTTTCGGCCAAAGGGCCTTCGTCAGGTGACCGTCATTTGTATATTACATGCAACATAACCTATATGGGAAAAAGTGAGAAAATATACATAGAATACAAATATGAGTATTTGAGACGATATATTTCAATTCATGATATATACTGTCTGGGCATTTGTTAGCAATGTCGAAAAACAATTCATCTTAGAGACAATTTTAATTATATTCATTTAGGGTCGCATGTTTCTCATTTCAGAAATCTATAAGATTGTATTTTATCAGAAATACATTAGCAGTTTTGTCACTTTTTTTCACATGATATCTTTTACGCTCGTTCATTGTAATGTCATTACCAGAAGACGCTCATTCATTGTAATGTCATTACCAGAAGACAGTCGTTTGCAACTTTACATTCAAAACACTCTATATTGTATCGTCCCTCTTTTAGTTTCTTAAATTTTCTATGTAAATCCTTATATTTTTTTTTCCCCCATTTTTAAAAAAAAGGAAGACATAAAGCGTGATAAATAGGAGAAATCCAGGAGATATATAGAAAAAGATGAAATAACAAACAAAAGGTCCTATGTTAGAAAATTCTGGTATTAAATTTATAGATTACTCACTTCCATTTATTTTAGTTGAGTACACGGTTTGATGTTCCAAAGACAGTTTGATTAGCTTTTGGATATTGTGGAAAAATATATAGAACACTGAAAGAACAAATATGATCTTATTGTAGAACCAGAAGAACTTTTTATATCATTTAGATTTTCTTGGCGTAGATTGTTATTGGCCTATTTTAAGTTACCTGATATTCTTTACTTTAGAGTCCCTCGTTGAGTATAAATGTGTACAGGACACAATTCGGAGGGAACGAAGGTCATAAACAGTTCAAAACATATTCTTCTTGAGGATACAAACAGGTGCTGACCTAGAGTTGAAACAACTTAACGAATTAATATGGTGACCGTAGTGATTTTGAACAAGCAATAAGATGTTTTTAAATTGGGACTTTTTATTGGGCAAGTTCTAAATTATTTTTAGGTTTGTGGTTGCTTTTCAGATTACTGTTTTGATATTATTTTGCATTGTATGTTTCTTCTAAAAAGCATTTTATACATTATTTTAGTTGCTCTAAGTGCACAACGGTGTAACTGATATCCTTTTTACTAACGGTCGATATACACAGTATTTTCGTATCTTACCTTAGTAAACTGTGCCAGAAGCCAAACTTTTTATTCCTTGCGTAGATAATCTATCGTCCTTTGTTCACCCTTTTTAATTTTATACTTCTATTTTGTATCCACATTTAGAAAGATCCATTTAGTTCTTTTGTTTTCTGAAATATTAGTAAATACCAAAATCATAATCTTATTCTTAAATTTTCTAAGATTTGTTATTTCATTTTATTATCTTTTACTCCCTAGTAGTACCTTATGATTGGTAGTGAAAGTCGTGGTCTTTCTTGTTAGTCTTGTATCGATGCGAAATCTAGATAGCAAACAAATTGAGACAAAAGAGGGTAATGTTAGTAAACCTCTTTCTTAGTTTTCAGTTATGTTAAAGGTTGCCGGTATGCGGTCTGTCGCTAAACATGGGGACATACCTTCAATATGATGTCGATTCTCCGTGGAAGGGGGTCTGCTGGTTCACATTTCTCTGGATGCCGGCGCAAAGTTGTTTTGGAGGGCCGCCTACTATTTATAGGTCAGCCACGTGTTAGCAATTAGCGCTAAGGGCTTTCAGCTAATTCTATTTTCGATTGACTCAATTTGATGACGTATATAGAGGTTGACGCTGTATTTTTCTTGGTACTGCGCATGAAGATATATCCCGAAACATGATAGAAGACAGACTAATTTGTAGTTCTAATGGTGTCTTTGTTATTCTAGCAGATTGGAAAGAAAGACTTCCGTAATTTTATATTTCGATATTCATTTGGATTGAACTGGATATATTTATGCACCTTATTGACAGTCATTCATATTAATAAAATTAGATGACACATTGGTGTTATATCATGTTAAGTTTGCTGTCTTTATTTTTTATTTAGCGGAAAATATAATCCAGTTTGTTTATTCTGTGTCTATTTCTAGTGCTGTTAGCTGTCTTCATAGAATGGCCTGCTGCCAAGGAATTTCGGAATTTAATCCTAGTTTTACCATATCTAATGTAAACATCCAAAATACCTCGCGTTTTCAGCGGATTTTATCTGTGTTGATTCCAGGTTTTGCTACAATTTTTTCCAACACTATCCATTTTATATCTTCTGGTTTATGGTCATTCTCAATATAATGCATTACCATCGGGGCATTCAGTTTTTTTGTAGGAATAGCGGATTTATGTTCAGTGACTCTAGTATATACTGAACGTGAAGATTCCCCAACATATCCCTTGTTGCAGGGACAGATTAACAAATAAATGATGTTTGTAGTTTTGCAATTGGTCATGGATGATAATACAACTGACACACCGTTAAATTTTAGTTCTTTTGTCTCTATTGCTAGCGGGCAAATTTTGCATATTCCACATTTATGGTTTCCTGTTACCGGAGCCCCGGTAATTATATTTCTTGGACCGGTGTTTTTTTTAGTTGTTTGCATCCTTGATCTAACTACTAGATCTTTAATGTTTTTGTTTTTTTTGTAAGCAAAAAGGGGTTTTGGGATAAGTTCAGTACCTGTTTTGTTCACATTCAGTATGCGCCAATTAGAATATATAATTTGGCGGATTTTATTATTGAGCACTGAATGTCTGGTTACGAAAACCAAACTGGCATCTTGTTTGTTTTTGTTATTTGTCAGAAGATGTTGCCGATCATAGTACCTTGCTCTTTTGTACGATTCTCGTATCAATCTGTGGGGGTAACCGCGTTCTTTGCATTTTTCCTTCATTACAGTAGCTTTCTCATCAAAGTCAATTAATCTTGCACAATTCTTCCTCAGTTTTAGGAACTGACTGAAGGGAATGCTATCTTTTTGAGAGGTGGGATGGAAGCTACTGGAATGAAGGAGTGTATTTCGAGCAGTTGGTTTTACAAAGAGATCCATAATCAGCTGTCCTTCATGATGTTTAATCATTAGGTCTAAAAATTCTATTTGAGAGTTACTCATTTTCTCTGAGAATTTTAGATTCGGATCACACATATTGAGCCACAATAGAAATTCATGTAAGACATCCTCTTTATCATCCCAGATAAAGATGATGTTGTCGATATATCGCGACCAGTAAAAAATTGATTCGAAAAAGGGAGCCATTTCGTTGAAGATATGTTTTTCCTCAAATTGTGCTACATAGATATTAGCAATTGTTGGGGCACACGAAGCGCCCATACTAACACCTTTTATTTGTTGATAAAGGCTTCCTCTGAATTCAAAGACATTGTTTTCCAGAATGATTTTTAGGCAATCCAAAATGAAAGATATGTTACAATCGATTTGGAAAGACTCGATGAACCATTTTGTTGCCTCAATGGCACCTCCACAAGGGATGTTGGAATAAAGACTTTCCACGTCTAATGTCACCATCCATTGTCTGTGGGCATTAAATGCTGTGCCCTCCAGTTGGGTGATAACATGTCTTGTATCCTGAATATATCCTAGTATTTTACCAATATGTGGACGCAGGATTGCGTCCAGATATTTTGATATTGGTTCAGTCACGCTCCCAATCGTAGTGACGATTGGGCGAAATGGAGGATCTTGTTCATTTTTGTGTATTTTTGGAATACCATATATACTGGCCATTTTTGGATTATCTATATTCATGAAATCATATTCTTTTTGACAGATGATGCCATCACTTAAAGCTTTGGATGTTATTTTGGTGATTTTGTTTTTTGTCTTAGTAGTAGGGTCCCTTGAGATTTTTTTATAGAAACTGGTATCACTAAGCATAGATTCCATTTTTTCAATGTACTTGTTTGTGTCTAAGATTGCGATTCCCCCTCCCTTATCGCAACTTTTGACAGTTATTTTTGCAGAGTCTTTGAGTTCGAATAGGGCATTATGTTCTTCAATGGAGATATTGTAGGGGGTATGTGGTATGAATTTAGTCATGTTTTTTAATTTCGAAAATACAATTTTTTCAAAAATTTCCACTTCTGGGTCTATTTGGTCAAGAGTCGGTGTGAACACAGATTTTGGCGCTAAACCTGATTTATTGTACTCACTGGTGTCACTTTCCCTATGTGAAAAGAAGCTTTTTAATCGTATTTTACGAAAAAATTCCATCAGATCGTTGAAGAGTTCAAATTTGTTCAACCCAGAGTAGGGAACAAATGACAACCCTTTTGATAGCACCGAGAGAGTAGCAGAGTTCGCTTCATGATTGCTTAAATTGAAAATAGGGATTGTTTTTACTGCCTCCAGTACCTCGCATTTCTTGTTTCCAGGAATCTGTCTGCACCCTGTTGATGGTCCTGGAAGTGAGGTTGGTACTGACCCTGTGGTTGATAAGATTGATTCTGTGGATATTGTCCTGGGGGCTGATATTGTGGGTTTTGTTGATATTGGTTTTGGGGGCGGTATTGGGGACGATATTTGGGTCTCAATTGCCTCTCTGTTGGCGCCTCCCTAAAAAAGGTCTGTAACCTTGATTAGATCTAAATCGACCTCCTCTAGGCTGATAAGGTGACATACTTGAGTTACTGCCTGAATCTGAGGAATTAGAGAAAGTGACAAATTTATTAGGGTTAGATGCTGTATTTGTCATGTAATCTTGATCTGTTCCATCTGATTGACCATAGAAGTTGTCGGCCAGGTAGGGGTATACTCTCTCCCTGCTGAAGAAACGTATGTCTTTTTGTAATTTGTCCATCTTTCGTTTTGTTAAATATTCACTATATGAATTAAGGTCCATCTCTATTTCTTCTAACTTTTTCTTGATGTCTAGTATTACTGTGGAGCTTTTGATTTTGTCTTCAAGTTCTGTTATTTCTTTTGCTAGGTGTTCTAGGACTTCTTTTACTGTTTCCACTATAAGCATCATATGGTCCCTAGAACATCTGTTAGAGATAAGAGACCAACGTTCTAAAAAATGTTTTAGATGGACAAAAAGGCCAGGAATGTTTTCACCTGAAGGCCCTGGGGGATTACTCCAGCTTTGAGATAGTCTAGTATAAACCTGCCGGGAAGTTCAATCCTTTTGCTTTTCTTTTTTAGAGCTAAAAGTTTTATTAGATCTCCACATTGATCATCATTGACGGTGTTTCTATTTTCAAAGCTAGTGGATGATCCTACCATAGTGGCAAAGTCTTCATCGCTATATCCATATGCTTTTAATGTAGCCATTATATGGTCCAAAGGATATGGTTTTAATTATCCACAAAGATGGAAGATTTTATGTTGGTCTTTTTTGTGATAAGAAAAAAAGAGAAAAAAAGGAAGTTTTAGAGAGTGTGGATCTGAAAGGGACAGATTTAGAGATGAATGTAAACTACAGATAACAACTATAAATGAGCTAATATCATCTATAGTGACAACCCGCTAATGTAACATGATATTAATGATTTCTACAGAATTTTGTGACTGATATATTACGATCTATAACACCCCTCATGGACAGGCCATGAGCAACAATTGTATGGAAAAATGGGGACCCCTACGTTCTGTTCAGTTTGCTATTTGTAGGGAAAATATCAACATATTTAGGGAAAAGGAGCAGTACATAGCAAACTACTGATAATTATATCGCCCTTGTATTGACCTTATATCACATACTGTATGCTAAATAAAAAATGAAGACAGCAAACTTAACATGATATAACACCAATGTGTCATCTAATTTTATTAATATGAATGACTGTCAATAAGGTGCATAAATATATCCAGTTCAATCCAAATGAATATCGAAATATAAAATTACGGAAGTCTTTCTTTCCAATCTGCTAGAATAACAAAGACACCATTAGAACTACAAATTAGTCTGTCTTCTATCCTGTTTCGGGATATATCTTCATGCGCAGTACCAAGAAAGATACCGCGTCAACCTCTATATACGTCATCAAATTGAGTCAATCGAAAATAGAATTAGCTGAAAGCCCTTAGCGCTAATTGCTAACACGTGGCTGACCTATAAATAGTAGGCGGCCCTCCAAAACAACTTTGCGCCGGCATCCAGAGAAATGTGAACCAGCAGACCCCCTTCCATGGAGAATCAACATCATATTGAAGGTATGTCGCCATGTTTAGCGACAGACCGCATACCAAATAGACCCAGAAGTGGAAATTTTTGAAAAAATTGTATTTTCGAAATTAAAAAACATGACTAAATTCATACCACATACCCCCTACAATATCTCCATTGAAGAACATAATGCCCTATTCGAACTCAAAGACTCTGCAAAAATAACTGTCAAAAGTTGCGATAAGGGAGGGGGAATCGAAATCTTAGACACAAACAAGTACATTGAAAAAATGGAATCTATGCTTAGTGATACCAGTTTCTATAAAAAAATCTCAAGGGACCCTGCTACTAAGACAAAAAACAAAATCACCAAAATAACATCCCAAGCTTTAAGTGATGGCATCATCTGTCAAAAAGAATATGATTTCATGAGTATAGATAACCCAAAAATGGCCAGTATATATGGTATTCCAAAAATACACAAAAATGAACAAGATCCTCCATTTCGCCCAATCGTCACTACGATTGGGAGCGTGACTGAACCAATATCAAAATATCTGGACGCAATCCTGCGTCCAAATATTGGTAAAATACTAGGATATATTCAGGATACAAGACATGTTATCACCCAACTGGAGGGCACAGCATTTAATGCCCACAGACAATGGATGGTAACATTAGACGTGGAAAGTCTTTATTCCAACATCCCTTGTGGAGGTGCCATTGAGGCAACAAAATGGTTCATCGAGTCTTTCCAAATCGATTGTAACATATCTTACATTTTGGATTGCCTAAAAATCATTCTGGAAAACAATGTCTTTGAATTCAGAGGAAGCCTTTATCAACAAATAAAAGGTGTTAGTATGGGCGCTTCGTGTGCCCCAACAATTGCTAATATCTATGTAGCACAATTTGAGGAAAAACATATCTTCAACGAAATGGTTCCCTTTTTCGAATCAATTTTTTACTGGTCGCGATATATCGACGACATCATCTTTATCTGGGATGATAATGAGGATGTCTTACATGAATTTCTATTGTGGCTCAATATGTGTGATCCGAATTTAAAATTCTCAGAGAAAATGAGTAACTCTCAAATCGAATTTTTAGACCTAGGGCCCGATGTAGGTGGCCTTTACCGGTCGGTAACGGCCGATTTCGGCCGTTACCGACCGGTAAATGGGTCAATGAGATGTAGGGGGACCTTGTTTACCGATTCGGTATATTTACCGAATCGGTAAAGTTACCGAATCTGTAAAATACCGAATCAGTATTCATACCGATTCGGTATTTTACATATGTAGGTGGGACTCTTCTGAGTCCCAGAGGCCTTACAGAATCGGTATTTTACCATGAAATAAAACCTCATGGTAAAATACCGATTCCGGTGTGCATGCACATGTGTGCATGCACACCTATGCCCTTAGGGCATGTCTGCCTGCCACATGGCACCCACGCCTGTATTGGGGGTGCCAGAGGGTGCCAAAGTGACACCCCCTGCACCCTTGATGGATTCGGTATTTACCGATTCGGAAAATACCGAATCGGTAATGCCCATTTATTCCTATGGGCTTCAAAGCCCATAGGAAGCAATGGGCATTACTGATTCGGTAATTACCGAATCGGTAAATAC
The DNA here is from genome assembly GCF_964263255.1 of Lissotriton vulgaris. Lineage (NCBI taxonomy): Eukaryota > Metazoa > Chordata > Amphibia > Caudata > Salamandridae > Lissotriton > Lissotriton vulgaris. The sequence goes on from NC_141687.1 coordinate 1,940,413,866, forward strand.
CGATTTTTACCGAATCGGTAATCAAAACATCTGGATTACCTACATTTCCCCCCCTCCAATTTACCACTTCTTAAATACCGAATCGGTATGATTCGGTATTTAAGAAGTGGTAAAGTGGAGTTTACCTACATCGGGCCCCTAATGATTAAACATCATGAAGGACAGCTGCTTATGGATCTCTTTGTAAAACCAACTGCTCGAAATACACTCCTTCATTACAGTAGCTTCCATCCCACCTCTCAACAAGATAGCATTCCCTTCAGTCAGTTCCTAAGACTGAGGAGGAATTGTACAAGATTAATCGACTTTGATGAGAAAGCTACTGTAATGAAGGAAAAATTCAAAGAACGCGGTTACCCCCACAGATTGATACGAGAATCGTACAAAAGAGCAAGGTACTATGATTGGCAACATCTTCTGACAAATAACAAAAACAAACGAGATGCCAGTTTGGTTTTCGTAACCAGACATTCGGTGCTCAATAATCAAATCCGCCAAATTATATATTCTAATTGGCACATACTGAATGTGAACAAAACAGGTACTGAACTTATCCCAAAACCCCTTTTTGCTTACAAAAAAAACAAAAACATTAAAGATCTAGTAGTTAGATCAAGGATGCAAACAACTAAAAAAGACACCGGTCCAAGAAATATAATTACCGGGGCTCCGGTAACAGGAAACCATAAATGTGGAATATGCAAAATTTGCCCGCTAGCAATAGAGACAAAAGAACTAAAATTTAACGGTGTGTCAGTTGTATTATCATCCATGACCAATTGCAAAACTACAAACATCATTTATTTGTTAATCTGTCCCTGCAACAAGGGATATGTTGGGGAATCTTCACGTTCAGTATATACTAGAGTCACTGAACATAAATCCGCTATTCCTACAAAAAAACTGAATGCCCCAATGGTAATGCATTATATTGAGAATGACCATAAACCAGAAGATATAAAATGGATAGTGTTGGAAAAAATTGTAGCAAAACCTGGAATCAACACAGATAAAATCCGCCGAAAACTCGAGGTATTTTGGATATTTACATTAGATACGGTAAAACTAGGATTAAATTCCGAAATTCCTTGGCAGCAGGCCATTCTATGAAGACAGCTAACAGCACTAGAAATAGACACAGAATAAACAAACTGGATTATATGTTCCGCTAAATAAAAAATGAAGACAGCAAACTTAACATGATATAACACCAATGTGTCATCTACTTTTATTATTATGAATGACTGTCAATAAGGTGCATAAATATATCCAGTTCAATCCAAATGAATATCGAAATATAAAATTACGGAAGTCTTTCTTTCCAATCTGCTAGAATAACAAAGACACCATTAGAACTACAAATTAGTCTGTCTTCTATCCTGTTTCGGGATATATCTTCATGCGCAGTACCAAGAAAGATACCGCGTCAACCTCTATATACGTCATCAAATTGAGTCAATCGAAAATGGAATTAGCTGAAAGCCCTTAGCGCTAATTGCTAACACGTGGCTGACTTATAAATAGTAGGCGGCCCTCCAAAACAACTTTGCGCCGGCATCCAGAGAAATGTGAACCAGCAGACCCCCTTCCACGGAGAATCGACATCATATTGAAGGTATGTCCCCATGTTTAGCGACAGACCGCATACCGGCAACCTTTAGCATAACTGAAAACTAAGAAAGAGGTTTACTAACATTACCCTCTTTTGTCTCAATTTGTTTGCTATCTAGATTTCGTATCGATACAAGACTAACAAGAAAGACCACGCCTTTCACTACCAATCATAAGGTACTACTAGGGAGTAAAAGATAATAAAATGAAATAACAAATCTTAGAAAATTTAAGAATAAGATTATGATTTTGGTATTTACTAATATTTCAGAAAACAAAAGAACTAAATGGATCTTTCTAAATGTGGATACAAAATAGAAGTATAAAATCAAAAAGAGTGAACAAAGGACGATAGATTATCTACACAAGGAATAAAAAGTTTGGCTTCTGGCACAGTTTACTAAGGTAAGATACGAAAATACTGTGTATATCGACCGTTAGTAAAAAGTATATCAGTTACACCGTTGTGCACTTAGAACAACTAAAATAATGTATAAAATGCTTTTTAGAAGAAACATACAATGCAAAATAATATCAAAACAGTAATCTGAAAAGAAATCACAAGCCTAAAAATAATTTAGAACTTGCCCAATAAAAAGTCCCAATTTAAAAACATCTTAATGCTTGTTCAAAATCACTACGGTCACCATATTAATTTGTTAAGTTGTTTCAACTCTAGGTCAGCACCTGTTTGTATCCTCAAGAAGAATATGTTTTGAACTGTTTATGACCTTCGTTCCCTCCGAATTGTGTCCTGTACACATTTATACTCAACGAGGGACTCTAAAGTAAAGAATATCAGGTAACTTAAAATAGGCCAATAACAATCTACGCCAAGAAAGTCTAAATAATATAAAAAGTTCTTCTGGTTCTACAATAAGATCATATTTGTTCTTTCAGTGTTCTATATATTTTTCCACAATATCCAAAAGCTAATCAAACTGTCTTTGGATCATCAAACCGTGCACTCAACTAAAATAAATGGAAGTGAGTAATCTATAAATTTAATACCAGAATTTTCTAACATAGGACCTTTTGTTTGTTATTTCATCTTTTTCTATATATCTCCTGGATTTCTCCTATTTATCACGCTTTACGTCTTCCTTTTTTTAAAAACTGGGGAAAAAAAAATATATATAAGGATTTATATAGAAAATTTAAGAAAATAAAAGAGGGACGATACAATATAGAGTGTTTTGAATGTAAGGTTGCAAACGACTGTCTTCTGGTAATGACATTACAATGAATGAGCGTCTTCTGGTAATGACATTACAATGAACGAGCTTAAAAGATATCATGCGAAAAAAAGTGACAAAACTGCTAATGTATTTCTGATAAAATACAATGTTATAAATTTCTGAAATGAGAAACATGCGACCCTAAATGAATATAATTAAAATTGTCTCTAAGATGAATTGTTTTTCGACATTGCTAACAAATGCCCAGACAGTATATATCATGAATTGAAATATATCGTCTCAAATACTCATATTTGTATTCTATGTATATTTTCTCACTTTTTCCCATATAGGTTATGTTGCATGTAATATACGAATGACGGTCACCTGACGAAGGCCCTTTGGCTGAAACGCGTTGTGTTCCATTCTACCGCATTGCCTTCTTCATTATTTTCCACCGACTGAATATATCGTATAGCACACTTTTTTCTTTGCACTGTTGTTGATATTGTTCAGTTTGTATTTGTATGTACACTATATGTCATTGAATGTTAAATTATATGAAGTACATGTGTTTTTTTTAAAAATTAATTGAGATAAAAAAAGATAAAGGATTTTCTTTAAAAAAAATAACAAAAGTTAACAAACAGAAATAAAATAATCAATAATTTTGATACATCACTGTCTCAGCAAATCATTATGAGTTAGCATACAGTATGTGATATAAGGTCAATACAAGGGCGATATAATTATCAGTAGTTTGCTATGTACTGCTCCTTTTCCCTAAATATGTTGATATTTTCCCTACAAATAGCAAACTGAACAGAACGTTGGGGTCCCCATTTTTCCATATAAACATGGCAGATCATCATCAGATTGTTACTTTGAATCATTTTCTTCCTTCACCTGGTAAGCCCAAGGAAACATGGAAGTCATGGTATAAAGGTTTTGAGAGTTACTTGATTGCAATTGGGGCAGATGAGTACAAAGCCAAAAGGAAGCTTGCTATTTTATACAGTCATTTAGGTAGCGCTGGATGACAAATCTACATTAATCTTCCACCCTCTGTTCCTCCTCCAGCAAATGGGGATGGATGGAGTGAGTTCACTGATGCAACTTTAAGACTTAATAAAAATTTTCTGGAACAACCCAAATGTCATGCTGGAGCGATTTAACTTTATGAGAAGGAACCAGGAACAGCATGAATCTGTTGAAGAGTTTATTTCCGCACACAGAAATTTAGCGGCAGACTGTAACTTTGGCGCATATTTAGATACTGTACTCAGAGACCAGTTTGTTTAGAAGTGTTATCATAAGAAAATCCAGGAAAGGATTTTGAGTTGTCGTGATCCGTCCCTGTCAGAAGTAATAGACATGGCGAAAAGTGTTGAACGATCCATTATTTCCTCGAGATGTATTTCTGAAGGAAATATTCTATCTATTCAAACTGATATACAGGTCAATGCTGTTCATTCTTAAAACAAGGTTGTGAAACCTTTTAAAAAAAAAACAGGTTCATTCGGCTACATATGTGGGTCTAAGACACACCTTAGTAATTGCCCAATTTGTCCAGCACCGGGCAAGAGGTGCACGTTTTGCAACAAAGTCGGGCATTTCCACACTGTTTGTAGAAATAGGAAGACAGTTTAAGTCAGCACTCTATCTTCTTTTGATAATACTGATATAGATGTTTCTGTTCTTGAATCATCAATGGATAATATTAATGTTAACACTGTTGAAATTAATGCTTTTGATGCATGTTTGAATGTCTTACAAGAAAATAAGATATTCTCTGTTGACTTGGTTGATACGTCTCCGAACAGTAGTAGTGTTAAAGATCCAACTTGCGTGGTTTTAATTGATCATATTAACTTAGACGTGATGGCTGATTCTGGGGCTCCTGTAACCATCATTTCTGAGGTTTAATTTAACCCTCATTGGTCCTCAAAAGTACACCTACTACCATTGGATATTGTTCCTAAAGCATACGGTTGTAAGGATATTGACATGTTGGGTTATTTTTTAACAAAAATTACATGTTTGGGTAGATGTACTGAAACTAAACTGTATGTAGCCATTGATGGTGAATGTATAGTTGGTTGGCAGGACCTTGGGAAAATGGATCTTAAATTAGTTCCTGGTTTATTTTTTTATACAATAAAATAAAGAAAAGGAAAAGGAAAACAAAACTAGTTAAGACAAATAGAAATCTTTGAATCGAGAAGGAAAAGAACAATTTCTATGTTCTCTAGTTGAGATAATAGAAGTGATGGATGAGCTTGACACAACATGAGAATCATTATCAAACTCAACACATGAAGAAGGCGTATTATTTAAAGTGCGCAAGACCTGTGAAGAATGTTGACAATTAACATCAGAAGAAGTGCCCAAAGGAAAATAGGAATAGGAAGGACCTTCATCAACACGTTTAGATGAAAATATCTTTTTAGGCTGCTCAAGAGTAAGTTTAACAATCACACGCTTGTTCCACTACCCCTTTTTATGGAGAAAAAGTGAACCTTTAGAAACTTTGAGAACCTGAGTAGGTAGGGAAAACTTGGAGATGCCTTTTTTAACCCTGTAATGGTTTTTAAACATAACCCAAACACCAACCTTAAAGGTCTGCAGGGTAGACAAAACCTTGGAATCAAAGTTCCTTTTCTGATCTATCTGATGAATAGACACATTTTCTTTGACAACAGTTTTATCACAACAAGCTAAGCAAAGCCCATCTTTTGTATTCAAATCTTTGATCCAAGATGGACAAATATTCCCATTGGGATTCCGTTTTTTTTAAGAACCTAAACTGCGAAATCCCTGTAGTGGAATGGGGAGTAACTAAATAAGAATACACCTTTTTTCTAAGAAAGTCTTCTACATCCATTAGAAGAAAAGAAGAAATGGCAGTCTGAATTCCTTCCTTGATAAATCTATTAAATCTCTCCACTAAACTTTTAGAGGAAGGAGAGTAAAGTGCTACTCTAAGATGTTTTACGTCATACAATTAAAAAAATCTCGAACCATGGTAGAACAAAATTGAGAAGCATTATCACTCACAATTTCTCTGGACGGACCCTCCGAGAGAAATATCCTCTTAAAAAAATTGACAACAGAAAATGAATTCGGACTCCCGCAAAAGTCAAACTCTACTCATTTAGAGTGGTAATCAATAAGTAATATAATGTAACGTTTGTCAGGAGATAAAATTTCAAACGGTCCAGCAAAATCAATGGCTAACTTGTCCCAAGCCTCTTCTGGCAAAGGAACAGTATGCAGCGGTAAATGAGGGGTCTTCCAATGTTTGTCTGAAACCAAACAGGTATCACAAGAGTTTAACCATAAAGTGATATCTTTATCCAGGCCAGGCCATCAAAAGTATTCTTTCAACTTACGGGACGTGCCTCCAATACCCAAATGGCCCTGATGAGCAGCAAGAAAAAGTTTCCTGCGAAAGTTCAAAGGAGGAATACCTTGATCTCCTCTGAAAATCACATCATTAATATTGGAGAGTTCATCAGAAATTTCAGCATAAGGCTTCAAAGAGGCAGGTAGCGCACGAACCTTGGACCAGCCTGAAACAATCATATTTTTAACTGCAACTAAAAGTGTATCCTCGGAGTAAATTTTAACCCAATCAGCCTCTGAAATCGAAAAAAGAGAAAGAACTAAGGGGCATATTACCAACAACTAGCGTTAATTATGGCTATGTTGGTTTAGCGACGATATTTTTATCGCCGAGCTGCAGCGATTTTTATCGCTTAGGAACCTTGCTATTATCAAGGTTTATCTCCTAAGCGATAAAAATCGGCCGAAATGCATGAATATCGCTGAAAAGTCAGCGATATTCATGCATTACCGAGCTAATGCTCTTAGCCATGTTATCCACCTTCCATTGGATAACATAGCTAAGAACTGCTCTGGGGCAGGTGTTAGCTTTTGGAGATATTCGCGCTTAGCACGAATATCTCCAAAAGTTGGTAATAGGAGATAGCGATGTAACATCTTGGCACGCCCACTTTGCATGTCATTGGTGATAAATATCACTGACATGCAAAGCGGGGCCCAAGATGGTCGCTATCTCCTACTAGCTGTCGCTAACTGGTGTTAGCGACGGCTAGATAACAGGGAGGTCATTTTATCTCTGCTTTCTTGGCTTTTAAAGCCAAAAAAGCGGAGATAAACCCCCTTGATAATATGCCCCTAACTCCTCTATGGAAGCTACAACACATTCTATATCATCACAATAACTTTTACCAATGTCATCATTCTCCAAAGGCAGTCTTGAAAGCGCATCCGCCCTCAGATTATTACCTCCAGAGATGTGTTGTATGGTAAAATTGTACTCGTGGAGTCTCGACAGAATCCTAACAAGTCTAGCGGAGGCTTTCCTTGTGCCATTCCCATTAAGGAGATGCAACAGGGGTTTATGATCACGTAACAGTGTGAAATGAGACCCACAAATGTAAGCTTTACATTTCTCCACAGCCCATGAACAGGCAAGAGCTTCTCTCTCAATGGTGCTATAGTTGGACACAGCACGACTCAGAGATCTTGATGCAAAAACAATGGAGTTCTCCTTAGCACCACACCATTGACATATTACCTCTCCAAGACCCTTCTGGCTGGCATCCACAGAAATCGAGCATTTCAAACCGGGAGTGAAAGAGGACAAAGCTGGCACCTCAAAAATAACCTTTTTAACCAAATTAAATGCACAACCTGCATCCTGAGACCAGACAAATTTTGCATCCTTTTTCAAGAGCATGCGAAGAGGTTGAACAAGTTGAGAATAATTCTGCACAAATCTAGAATAATATTCCGCCAGACCCAAGAAAGACTTCAAGGAGTCTTTATCCTTAGGAATGTGAACATCAGAAATAGCTTTTGTGAGGGAAACTTTGGGTCTTACCTCTTCAGCAGAGATACAATGCCCAAGATAATCTAACTCCTTTACAAAAAATGTGCACTTCTTCTCTCCCAAGGTTATACCAACCTTGCTGAAACGTGACAAAACTTCCCTTAAAGTCTTGAGATGTTCACCTTTGGACTTTGAGTGTACCAAAACATCGTCCTGATATGCTTGGACACACTCAACATCATTTAAAAGAGTGTCCATACATTTCTGGAAGACACTTGCCGCGGATGCCAATTCAAAGGGAAGTCTCAAATACCTAAACACTCCGAATGGAGTGATAAATGTGGTCAGTTCTGATGAGGCTCTAGTAAGGGGAATCTGAAGATAGGCACTTCTGAGATCAAGAAGCAAAAAGATTCTTGACCACAGTATCCACCTGGATGAAAGCAAACTCTCAATCTCAACTTGGACAAGACTGAAGTAGTGATCTTAAGAAGTAAACACTGATTTTCATGGTTTACACGTTTCACTTGTGCCATTTTATAATACTTATTCACAAGCACAATGTGTTTACTTTGCATCTAGTACACTATTTAAAACATGGTTAGTGCTGCTTCTTATTCTTTGAAAACTATACAGTCAATATTCTTTTGTTAATACAAATACTTGAACCTTAAAAAGTGAGACTACGCGTTTTGTGTAGTTAATTTACTGTTCAAATTGTTCCTCCTCATTGACTCCCATACAAACATTGTTGTATAACTTTTAGAAAGTGGGCATTTCTCTGTTCTTACTGCTCTGTGTGCCTTGGAACCTGTCTCCAATACACAGCAGGGCTGAGGGACAGTTCCCTTTGTGCATTCCAGCCAGACACCCACCAACACAGGAAGGCTAGGTGTGACTGAGTACCTATCTACAAATATCTGCATTGATGACCCTTCCTAGGCAGGAAGGGAGGTAGGGGATTGCACTTATATTTCAATAGGCAATGACCTGACCCCACACAAAGGACTAATTACCCCGCACGGATAGCCCGGCAGACCATACTGAGTTTAACGTAATACTTGAGCCTTTCAAAGCCACTCTTTGAAATCTCCACCACTTCAAAGGCACATTTGGGAATAGGTGCTGGGTTTCTGGACCCCAACAAACCAGACACTTCTGGAACTACTCCTGAACCTCTGTCAGAAGAACTGCTGTGCTGTTCAACTGACTCAACTGGACTCCTGATCTGGAAGGCCTGATTTTCTGTTTGTTGCCATGCTGCCTGCTGCACTCTTACTCTGCTGAAGGAGAGCTGGACTTCTTCCAAGTGATCTCCAAGGCCTTGCTGGCTTGCCTCCTATTTCTTGAGACTCAGGGATATCAAAGTCCCTACCCCTGTTCCTGTATCTGGCTCACTGGAAGTGGCCCAGTTACTTGCAACATGGATTTCGACCTGGTTGTGGGAGTAAAATCAGCGCATCACCTTGGAACCAGCACTTTGCTTCTAGAGATCAACGCATTGGACAGCGTATTGCCACCACTGCAGCTTGGTGCAATCGAGGCAACCCCTGAACTTCGTGTCAGAAACCAGTGCATCGCTCAACGCATCTCGACTCTGGCACCCATCTTCCGAACTGACTCATTGCCTTCACTGCATGGAGAAGATTGACACATCTCGATGTTTGCGGCCATGAAAGGTACTTTGCTCACAGTGGGCTGTGTGGGTCCTGTAGCCGGCCAATGTTTTATCGTGGCGGGCCCAAACTTTGACTTTGCCCCGCTCCACCATGACCTAAAGTATCCTTTTTAGCGCTACTTGCTTCTTAGCGCTTTACTCCATTTATTTCTTCAAAATTCGATAACTCAACTTCGACACTTTGGATTTTTGCCATTATGGTCTTGTATTATTTATTAAACCATACTTTATTTTTCTAGACTGTTGTGGAGTTTTTTTGTGGTATTATCTCTGTATTGCTAACCAAGTATTGCACAAATACTTTACATATTGCCTTCTAAGTTAAGCCCGCCTATTCTGTGCTAAGCTACCAGAGGGTGAGAATAGGATAAGTTAGGTTGTGTTGTGAGTTACCCTGACTAGGATTGTGGTCCCTATTTTGACAGGATGCATACCTCTGCCAACTAGAGACCCAATTTCTAACAGGTCCTGATAACCAGCAGACTTGATTATGGCAAAGCACTCTATGCAGGAATCACTAAGCAGCTCCTGAACAGCCTCTAAACCATCCAAAACACTGGAGCAGCCTACATCGATTCACCCACTTTACCGCACACCTCAAGGAACTTCACTGGCTCCCCATGGACAGGCGCACTATGTAAAAACACCTCACACACACAAACAAGCACTACACAGGCCCGCCTCCCTCAACAGCTACATACACTTCCCCCAACCACCCAGGCACCTCAGAACAGCTGGACTCTCACTAGAAAATGTTCCCCTCATACACAAAAACAGAGCCATAGGCCACGCCTTCTCATTCAAATCCCCCAAAGCACGGAACGACCTCGTACAACAGATCAAAGACTCCTCATCGATTATCGAGTTCTACGAGAAGCTCACGACCTGCCTCTTTGAATAATATCACCAGGGAGACAGCTGTCTTACCACCTGCAAAGTGCCTGGATACCCTCAAGGGCCATACAAATAAACATAACATAACATAACATAACACAACATAACATAACATAACATAACATTAAGGGTCACTGGCATTGTCTTCATTGAATATTTTACAATGTAAGTGAACTATTGGTTCAACGACAAAGGGGGAGAGACCCAGGCAACAGAACTGTCAGAAACACTTTCTAATCTAAACCTGGTCCAACATATCTCGGCTCCCACTCACATAAAAGGCCATATACTGGATCAAATTTGGTTGTTTAATATTGAATTGTCACCCCCTCGGATCTCCCCATGTATCTGATCGGACCATCATTTAATTGAATTCGCAATCACCCTTAATGGAAGGGTGAAGCCATGGAAGATTGCAGGTGGCACGACTAGAAAATGGAAAACTCTTGCCACTCAGGAATTTATGGCTACGCTAGCTAGCTCCCTCCCCTCTGTCGACATAAACACTAATGTCGACTTGATGGAAAAGGGAATCTCTAACTGGTTATTAGCTGCTAGCGACATTCATGCCCCCCTCATTAAATTCTCCCATGCAAGACAGGCTGAAGCCCATTAATGGTTTACTACGGACCTGAAAACACAAAAACTACTTCTGCGTCAGTCAGAAAGGAAGTGGAGGCAAAGCTACGCCTGTGATAAAAGACAACTATATCTCTCTGCTCGTAGGGACTACAAGAAAGCCTTATTGGCTGCAAAGACCTTATACTTTTCCTCAAAGGTACTCGCTGCTCCAAACAAATCTAAAGAAATCTTTAGGAATGTCAATGATCTTAGTAGCGAGGACAGAATCACCCCTTGTCCCCTTGCTGGTCCCCACTCAAGAGCGGTGCAATACACTAAATAGTTTCTTTGTGGAATAAATTGAAACTATCAGGGCAAGTATCCCCTTGGCAGCACATGAAGAACCCCCTGGGGCTAACCCGGAGAATCCATGTACCATCGAGCAACTTATAGAAATTGGTCCTGACATTTTACCTCAACTAATGTCTCGTGTTAACTCAGGCTCTCCTCGAGACTGCTGCCCACCTGCTATTTTGAGGGAAGTGTTCTCGGTCCTACGGCACAGCCTCCTTCCCCTTCTTAATGAATCCCTAAGTAAAGGGGAAGTACCTACGGTGTTTAAAAAAGCTGTGTTAGCTCCCCTGCTCAAGAAACCAGGAGCGGACCCCTCTGTCTCGGCCAATTACCGTCCGATCTCGCTCCTTCCCTACTTCTCAAAATTTTTGGAGGCCCATGTGGCTAGATGCCTGTCTAAATTCATGGAAAATTCCAACTATCTTGAACCAAACCAAGCCGGCTTTCGCCCTGCCCATTCCACAGAATCGGTAATCCTTGTGGTTATGGATACACTAAGAGCCAACGTTGTTATAGGAACTCCACAGGCTCTTGTGTTACTAGATTTGTCTGCCACGTTCGACACAGTCAACCACAACATCTTAATGCACCGTGTCGAACAAGCGGGGATCCGGGGAACAGCACAGGGGTGGATAAAATCTTTTCTGACGGGTAGAACCCAGGCGGTGCGTCTTGGAAGTTACACTGCCCCTAACGTGACCACCTCATGTGGAGTTCCCCAAGGCTCATCACTATCCCCATTATTGTTTAACTTGAACATTCAACCTCTAATTCAATCACTCAAGGCTAGGAATGTAACCGTATTCAATTATGCTGACGATCTTCAGCTGGTCTTTAAGCTAGATCCCCAAAATGCAGCAGCTGAATTTCAAGCTACAATGCTGCACATACAAGGCTGGATGGATCAGAACCAACTGAAGCTTAATCCCAGGAAAATCGAATAGGTGTTGCCTGGGAAAAGCCTTGCTAGTTGGGGACCCCATTTTTGGCCGGGCGAACTAGGCCCCCCTTCCGAACCGTCACCCTCGGTGAAGAGTCTTGGAGTGACTATAGACCCCGATCTCTCTCTTAGGGGCCATGTGGGCACGGTGATTTCCTCCTCTCTGTTTCAACTACGGAAAATAAGGAAGATTGCCTACCTTTTGTCTCATCAAGCCTTGACCCAGGTGGTGATCGCGCTGGTTTTGTCCCGCCTTGATTTTTCTAACTCACTGTATTCTGGCCTCCCCATAAGCCTGGTAAACCGTTTACAGATAATCCAAAATCAGGCGGCGAGATTGATTTACAAGCAGCCGAGATGGCAGTCGGCCAGGATGCTTCTGCGCACCTTACATTGGCTACCTATAGCACAACGCTTGGTGTTCAAGACGGGCTGTATAATCTTTAAGGCCTTGCACTGCACTAGACCTAAATTCCTTAACAACTTAATCACGAGACACGTCCCCACACGCAACCTTCATTCCGCCCATCTTCATCTTTTGTCTATTCCAACTATTAAACTAAAACGACTAGGCGGACGCAGGTTTACTTATTTAGCCCCTAGGCTCTGGAATTCATTTCCACTCTCAGTTAGGAACTGCGACAGTCTCTTAGGATTCAGAAAGACCTTAAAAATCTGGCTTTTTGGACAAACTGATTAAGTCGGATCCTCGCAGCTGCCAGTGTAGGAACAGCGCCAAGAGACCTATGGTGTAAGTGCGCTCAATAAATCTATCTTAACATAGCATACCATAACAAGTGATGCGCCATGGGCCCTGGTGCAAGCACCATAAATAGGTCCCCAGTCACTGGTTGGATAGTAAAATACATCAGTAATTTGCACCTGCTGCACTATTGATAGCTGTGCACTTGCACAATGCTGACTTTCATTAGAGCCATTGCAATTGAACACTGGTGTATAACCATCACTACTGTCTTTCTTTACATCAGCACAATCTTTGGTGACAGTGCGGAGATGGCATGCAATCTCTAAAACCTATCTTAACAATTCTCTAGCACATAAAATGTAGCCTTAGACTATCAAATACAGTAACAATTTTAGGGCCACCCTGATGGACTTTCATCCATGAAATGTAAAAATCACTGCTGACGTAGCTGAGATTTACGTACCATAACAGGAACCATTGTAATCCCAGATCCTGTCATGATATACAAATCTGATGAACAGCCACTAGGAGGCGTTTTTTTTCTGTCCTCTTACTGCCAGTTGCAATGACAGACAGAGAGAAAATCAATCAATCAATCAGAGAACTTGTAAAGCGCGCTACATACCAGTGAGGGTCTCGAGGCGCTGAGGGGATGGGGGGATAGGTGCTGCTACTGTTCGAAGAGCCAGGTCTTGAGGAGTCTTCTGAAGGCGAGTAGGTCTTGGGTCTGCCGTATGTGGGTAGGGAAGGTGTTCCAGGTCTTGGCTGTGAGTTAGGAGAAGGATCTGCCGCCGGAGGTTGTTCGTTGGATGCAGGGGACGGTGGCGAGGGCGAGGCTGGCGGAGCGGAGCTGGCGGGTGGGGGTGTGGAAGCTGAGTCTGCTGTTCAGGTAGACTGGTCCGGTGTTGTGGAGTGCTTTGTGTGCGTGGGAGAGGAGCTTGAAGGTGATCCTCTTGTCGACAGGGAGCCAGTGTAGGTTTCTCAGGTGGGGGGATGATGTGGCTGCGGCGGGGGACGTTGACGATCAGTCGGGCGGAGGCGTTTTGGATGCGTTCTAGTCGTCGTAGGTGTTTGGCTGGAAATTTCTGCGTAGAGTGCTTTGCCGTAGTCCAGTCTGCTGCTGACGAGGGCCTGTGTCACCGTTCTTCTTGTTTCGGTCGGGATCCACTTGTAGATCCTGCGGAGCATGCGAAGGGTGTTGTAGCAGGAGGAGAAGACGGCGTTGATTTGTTTATACATGGAGATGGAGGAGTCGAGGATGAATCCTAGGTTGTGTGCATGGTCGGTGGGTGTTGGTGCTGTTCCCAATTTGGTTGGCCACCAGGAGTCGTCCCAGGCTGAGGAGGTGGGTCCGAGGATGAGGACCTCCGTCTTGTACGAGTTCAGCTTCAGGCGGCTGCTCCTCATCCAGTCGACTAAGGCTTTCATTCCCTCATGGAGGTTGGTTTTGGCGGTGTGTGGGTCCTTGGTGAGGGAAAGGATGAGCTGGGTGTCGTTGGCGTAGGAGATGATGTTGAGGTCGTGATGGCGGGCCACTTGTGCGAGGGGGGCCATGTAGATGTTGAACAGCGTCGGGCTAAGGGAGGAGCCCTAGGGGACGCCACAGATGATGTTGGTGGCTTCGGATCGGAAGGGTGGGAGGCGGATACTCTGGGTTCTGCCGGAGAGGAAGGACGTGGTCCAGTCAAGAGCCTTCTCTTGGATCCCGGCTTCTAGGAGGCGTGTTTTTAGGGTTTGAAGGCAGACTGTGTCAAAGGCGGCTGACAGGTCCAGGAGGATGAGGGCTGATGTTTCGCTGTTGTCTAGTTGGCGCCTGATGTCGTCTGTCGCGGCGATGAGGGCCATCTCGGTGCTGTGGTTACGTCTAAATCCGGACTGGGATGAGTCCAAGATGTTGTTGTCTTCTAGGTGGCGGGCCAATTGCAGGTTGACAATTTTCTCAATGACCTTTTGCCGGGAACGGGAGCAGGGAGATGGGCCGGAGGTTCTTGAGGTCCTTGGGGTCTGCTTTGGGCTTCTTGAGGAGAGTGTTGATTTCGGCGTTCTTCCAGCTTTCCGGGAATGTCATTGTTTCGAAGGAGCTGTTGATGACCTTCTGTAGTTGGGGTGCAATGGCTGCGTCTGCTTTGTCGAATACGTGGTGTGGGCACAGGTCTGACGGAGATCCTGAGTGGATGGAGTTCATGACCTTGCGTGTCTCGTCGTTGTTGACGTTGGAACAGGAGGTCAGGCGGTTGACGCTGGTGGTGTTCACAGGGGGTGTGGAGTCTGGCGTAGTCGGGGCAGTCGTGGTGTTGAAGCTGTCGTGGATGTTGGCGATCTTGCGGTGGAAGAAGAAGGCTAGTGAGTCGCATAGTTCTTGTGAGGGCGGGATGTCGTTGGCGTTGGTGCTGGGGTTGGAGAGTTCCTTAACGATGTTGAGGTTGCGGGCTGCGGCGTCTGGATTGGTGGGTGGGTTCTGGTGAGGATCGTGATCAGCTGGTCTTCTGTGACTTTGCTCCAGCAGTGGCGAGGCAGCTGTTGGGTGCAGTGGTGCGTGGTTGTTTTCTTTGAGGTGAAATGGATGCAGCGGTAGTCGGTCTAGTGGAGTTCGGTGGAGTGGTCGAAGGTGACGTGGGGGCCTGTGGAGAAGACGGGGTCCAGCGTGTGGCGATGTGGGTGGGTGTGGTGACGAGTTGTCTGAGGCCGAGGTTGGCGAGTTTGTAGATCAGGGTGGCGAAGTTGGCATTGTTGTTGTTCTCAAGGTGGAAGTTCAGGTCCCCGAGGACTATGTAGTCTGTGGAGGCGAGTGCGTGGGTGCTGGTGAGATCGACAATGGAGTCGCTGAACTGAGCCTGGGGTCTGTAGATGAGTGTTCCTCTGAGGGTGGTGTTGGAGTTGGTCTGGATCCTGAAGTGCAGGTGTTCGGCATTGTTGAGAGTGTTGTCTGCGTGGGTGGCGACCTTGAGGGTGGACTTGTGGCGATGGCTATTCCTCCTCCGATTCCGTTGGCGCAATCCCTGTGGGTGATCTTGTAGCGTTCCGGGATGGCTATGGTGATGTTGGGTGCTGAGGAGTCGTTCAGGAAGGCCACGTCTGGGGCGGAGGTGTCGAGCAGATCCCAAAGCTCGATGGCGTGTTTGCGTGCAGAGCGGGTGTTGAGGTGTATGCAGCGGAGGTGGGTGGGTCCAGTCCTTGGAGGTTTGGTGTCGCAGGTGAAGCTGCAGGTGCGGCAAGAGAAGGGTCCGTGGTTCCATTTCAGGGCTGCCTGGAAGATGTTGTGGTTTGAGCTGGCGTTGAGTGCGTGGAGGGTGCTGGCGTCATAGTGGATTCTGGTGTCGTGGCGTTTGCAGGGTCCAGGGTGTTAGATCTTGGGTTTGTTTATGTTTGATATGGCATTCTGTTATGACATAGTTGCATTCTGGAATGGTGGGGAGTGGGGATTCACTTCTGTACCTGACCTGGAGCAAACGGCTGTGCATATACCTTGTCGTGTTGACTTCATTAAACTTATGAAGAAAAAGTGTTTGGCGTGTTTTCCCACTTTGTAAAACAGGGGTTCTGGCGCTGGGCGCAGACGGGCTTGCCTTAGGCGCGCCCACTGCGCCCGGCCGTGCAGCGGCCGCAATTATAAGGGGAGGTGGGAGGGAGGAGCAGCTGGGAGGCGGGAGGCAGGTGGCAGGGGGCAGCGAATGGGCACGGTGCGGGGCCACAGGGGCAGCAGCGGCGGGAACTGGAAGGGGAATGGGCACAGAGGGAAGAGGCGAAAACGGATACACATGGCACAGCAGGCTAACACAGGGCAAAAGGGACACAAAGAGGCAAAAGGTTACAAACAGAACACAAAAACGGCAAAAGGGACACAAAGAGGCAAAAGGGAACAAACAGAACACCAAAACGGCAAAAGGGACACAAAGAGGCAAAAGGGAACGAACAGACACAAAAACGACAAAAGGGACACAAAGAGGGGAGTGAAAAACAGTGGTCAGTGGGCACAGACCATAATGGCAATAGCGCTGGTGGAGCTGAAGCGTTGGGAGCGACCTTCCTGGCAAGGGCATCATACCACCCACTCTAATAGAGGTGGACGGCATAATGCTGTCATTGGGTTGTTGGAGGACGTTTTCCATCACCACAGTCAATAGGGGCTCTGTCGACGGACAGCTGGTGTACTAAATAGGGTGAATTGCCCATCAGTTAATGGAACAGAGTACTCTCTTGCATTTGCTCTCCAAACTCTGAATCAGTCCCTTGAATATTTTTACATTAACGTTATGCCTAACAGCTTCTCACAACATAAGTATCCCAAAGGTCTAGGTATGCTCATGTTTTGCAGTCACTGATCTACCAGCTGCTCCAATGATTTGACGGATGTTGCAGATCCTCTAGAGTGATGGGAAATCAAGTTCTCAGCCTGCTGCCCATCAGTGTTTCAGAAGTTGGGCACTAATCCTCTGTGTGTTACATGTTACATAGACCCTAGGAGGCAATTTATCTTTAAAATCATGACTTGAGTATGATGGATTTGGCTACATCAACATATTTCTTAGTTAATCTGCTAGCATGTGGGTAGCAGCCATATGTCTGACTCCTCCTTATCGCCCATTACCTAAAATCATATAATGACACAACTTATATATGAAGAGTATAGTAATGTGGACTCATTTTATAGTTCAGTAGCAGAGATCGATAAGTGCAACTTCTCGATCTATTTACGGAAATTTTTCATGCTGTACCTTTGTAATATTCACCAGCACTCAGACCTCTTTAAACACATATTCAGATTTCTTTGTTAAAAACATGTTTGCTTGCACATTGCCCTGCGACACTTCCTTCATTTATTAAAGTACTAATTTATTGTCTTTTTCGAAAGTGGCTGCATCTGAAGCAGATGTTTTTACTGCCTAGCCAGTGAATGTTTTACTGTTTGCAAGGCAGACCCCTTACATCCCTTAAAGCAGATTTTCAGAGTTTATGTGCTGTCAGTCAGGATTATACCAATTCTTTTCCCAGCAATTTGCACAAAAAAATCGGGGTGGGAGGGGTTATCTTTTTCAGATGCAGATCCACTGCGTGCAACTTCTACTTTACACAATCCCCTTTTCATCAATACTATTTATAAACATGGAAGAAAGAGAAACGATTTTTATCCTTGTGTTGGAGACTATATTGAATTTAATTGTTGGAGAGCACCTATTGTCCATTGCACACCAGATTAAGGGTAGCTTTAACTTTTTTCATATAACACAGCACAGCAGACACATTTGCTGTACTGTTTTGCCGCCACGTGACTATCACAGAACCATGGGCCATATTGACAAAATTCGGATTTTGCCATTCCCAAATTGCAAATACCCAGAAATTGCTAATTGGGAATTGCAAAATGGTATGTGTGTAACCAGTGATTTCACTAATAGCGATTCCTATGGATTCGCATTCTCAATTAGGAAATCGCAAATTAGGAAACAGAGCTTTCTGGGTGCAGAATCATGATGTCAGACCAGGAAGTTTATAGATAAAGGGTATGGCCACAACCCGGAGGCATAGGAAGGTACTGGAAGGAAGGAAAGCACCTGCATCGCTACTGCCAGTGCATCACACAATTCCTAGAGAAGACCATGGCTGCACAAGAAAGGAACAAGTACTCAGGGAGCAGAAAGAGAAAGTTCAAATTCTCTGAGAAGGAGTTAGAGTTCTTGACAGAGGTATGTGTCTCCCACATGGACCAACTTTTTGGGAATGCCTTCTTCACAGTACCTGAGTCCCAAAAAACACAGATCTGGACCAGCATTCTGGAGAAGGTCAACTCCCTAGGAGTCACTCATAGAAGTGGTAAGACCTGAGGTCCTGTAGGAAGGAGAAGGTGGTCAGCAGGATGACAGAGGGACGTGGTACAGGCGAAGGGTCCTCAAAACACACCCTCTGACTCCCATGGAAAAACTCATAAAGGGGACTCAGGAACCCGAGAGTGTGGTGGGAGTAGCTGACATCGACACCTTCAATTCAGCAGGCATAAGCCATGGTGAGTAATCTTTCCTTTACTTACCTAACATAACATACAGTTCGCTAACCCATATACCATACGTCACAGCATGAAAACTCCATTGAGGTGTCTGGCCCACCCAGGCAATGCATCATAGGAGTTGTAGTACATGTCAGTTGTTTGCTGTACTGTATGCTGCTAACCACACCAAACATATCTGTACAACATAAACATGTCACAAACACATGAAGTAGATTCACAACAATATTGTGGGCAAATACAAACCATTACTTACCCTAACTATATGCATTCACTTCCACAGATTACAGCCCCAACATGTCAGGAACCATGGCAGCCGAAGGTGGTCATTGAGCATACAACAACGCCAGCCCATCACTCCAATTCCGACTAGCAGGAGAGCCACCAGCTCCCTACTGCCAGAGTTTGAGAACAGTGATGAGGGACGTTCACAGAGCAGGTACCCCACAGCATCAGAGACCAGGACACAGAGAATGTGCAGAGACCAAACCTCAGCAGCCCATCTAGAGACTGTGTCAGACATAATCTCAGATACTCATTCTCTGTATGGTGGCTTGGAGAGGTCAATCATCTCCACACAGCGCCCGCAGATAGGCACTCTCAGTAGGCATCTGCAGCATATGTCTAAGTCACTGCAGAATTTGGAGAAAGGGCAGTCACCAGTTTATCAATCATCTGGCAGTTGCAACAACAACGTGACATGGGGCAATGCTGTCAGGACGTGGTACGTGGGCTAGCGCATGTCACCTCAACATTAGAAAAAATCCAGACCCACAACGTCTGCATCCCTAACATGCCAGACCCACCTGAGAGCAAAGAGGGCTCTAGACTCAGTGGCACATCCCTTCAAGAGCCATGCAGTACTAGGCATTCACATCGCATTCACATCACCACACGTCTAGCAATGACGTGTCGACAGTCCCACAGACCAGTTTTGTTGACGGAGCACCAACCCCTTGAGGCTGAAAAAGTGACTCACTATGCACTCAGAGAATGAGTTGACTTTGTTTGCCATTATTTACTCTGTTGTTATACTTTTGACAATGAAGCATCCACAAGAATGCAGTTGATCCTTGCTTGCAACAATGTTGCAGCTACCTGAATAAAAGTTGGTCACCATGTCATGCACCAAGCATTACCATCATGTGATGTCTCATTATTGGATTTTTCAAAATCTCAGAAATAGTTGTTTGTGATCTCTGTGTGACGTGCACACACCTCTGCTGCATGTGTGCCCTCCGGCTCCACCTGTAGTGTTAGCAACTCATCATCAGAGTCTGAATCAGGCTCCATGGAGATCTAGTGCAGACCCTTCGTCATTGCAATATTGTGCGGTATGGCACATGTAGTGAATATTAGACTTGGGTGGAATTCACAGAGATCTGTTTTGCAGAACTCTGTGAATTGCGGAAAAAACTCTGCCATGCTCCGCGGAGTTCCGCAAGCGGGTGAGTGCAGTAAGTTGCGTTGCTCAAACTGATTTTTAGGGCCGGGAGTTTGTCCCTCCCCTTAACTTCACTCCTCCACAGCACATCTGCCTCTAATAGTCTATATAACCAGTCCTCCCGCTTAGTCGTCTGGTTGCAGCACGCCCTATTCCATAGCGGAACGGGAAAGACCCTATGATGAAGCATGCCACCAAGGAGGAACCCTGGTGGGTGAGGGTTTTACAAAAAACTAAAGGTTTTTCTCAAGATAAGGTACATCTACCTTTCTTGCTAGAAATAAGACGTGGTCTTTTGTTTCTACCCTGTAGATCATCCATTGGGTTGTTGTAATAATTAGTGGGTACTGGGGAAAGAGATATAAGTGTTGACTTTGCTAACCATGATGTCCAGGAACATGCAAAAGTACCTGAAAAAGGCACTTGTGATGCCCGTGCCACTGCTATGACCTTCTGGTAACTGCCAGAAGCTAAGAGGTGTAGTTGAGGCAATACCCACACATGTGGTTTTGAAGCCTGTATCTGAGGTTGTAACTCAACAATGAAATCAAGTATTACCTGATGACTAAGTGGGTACCTCTCAATAATCTCCTCCTCTGTCTGTTCTAACAGGCTTACCCGCACCCTAAATATCCTCTCCTGTTTCGTCCCCCTTCTCTGCCTCACAGCCGAAATCATCATCCTTCTTGCCAGAATGTGCAAAGAAACAATTGTGAAAGAGCCTGATGTATTTTGGGTGTCTTTTTATAATGTGCACCTGGTTACCACCTGATCAAAATCAATGGTAATTGTATTTCCTAAATGGTCATTATGCGACTAGTTGCAATTAGGAAACCCTTTGTACATGCGGTTAGCGACTCGTTATTTGGGAATCTCAACAATTTCCAAAATTTAATTTCTACCAGGTAGAAATCACATTTTGTACCACCGCAAATGCCTTTCGTACATTCTACATGGCATTTTGCATTTCCTAACGGCCATTTGCAGCATTAAAAAATGTAACATTGGCATTGCATGTCTCTTTCAGATGGAATGTGCTGGACAAAAGAGGGCATTATCAAGCAATCTCATCTGCATAGTGGTTGTCTCCTGTAATAAAGTCCTCACCACATTTGTGTATAACACCCTTCACGACTACTATTTCCTTAGGTAGCTGAAGTGCATTCAACAGGTTCAGGACATACAGACTATTCTTGATAGAGGAGTCAGCTGAAGTCAAGAATCCTCTTTGTGACCACAGTTGGCCGAAGTCATGCACAACACTGAGGCCATACTGGCTATCAGTATAAATGGTGACTGTTTCCAGTTTTCAGCAGTAAATTGGAAAAAGGTGGACTGGAAGGCTCTAACAGAGATAATCACAATAATATAGGGGAAGCCAACAAGGCACTTGTGGCCAAGAGGTTAACAGTTCTAAAAGGAGGAGGACTGCTGAGAAGAGCTCTGCTAAGAATAGCAATACCTCGAATAGCTCACAACTACCTGTACAAGAGACAAGTGGGGGTATGAGGGGGAACCAAAATTAGTCAAAGTAGGGTCTTGGCAACAAAGGCAATATAGACACTAAGATGTCGGACTTAGTATCTAATCTACCTCAAGCACCTCAAACTCATACACAGCATCTGGACTTTCAAGGGATCATTGGAACTACAGGCTTAAATAATGGAGAAAGGGAGGCTCACACCGATGTAAGTACTCAGCTCCCCTAAAGTAGATTTGAGGCACTGCTGACTACTATTTTAGGGGAGATGCATGAGTTAAAGCAAAGTCAGAATTCGCTGGCCCAGTCACTGAGCAGCAAAATGGATAAAAATTGAGAAGAAAGTTGGCCAAATATTTAGCCACGTTAGAGGAGCTAAAGATGTGGGTCTCTGCCTTGGAGGAAAGTCAACCCGAGCTAGAGTCAGCTTAGACCTCCAAAGCAAAGGAGTTCAATGCAATTATGCTCTAGTTGGAAGTTCAGGAAAATTGTCTAAGGAGATGAAACCTGCGCTTTGTGGGTATCCCTGAAAGAAAAGACTAGGCATACTCACCAGTAGAGGTCATAGAAAACCTAATAAAAACCCACATCTTTCCGGAATTTAGGGATGATTTGGTTATCATGAGGGCACATCTTGTTGGGGGGGTGTAGCTAGCCAGCCAAGATGGCGGACGCACTCTAACGAGGCTCTGTCTCATGGCCTGATAATCCTCTGCCTCCCCTGGGGTGCGGCACAACCCCTTAGCGCCCACCGTAACAGATTGGAGGTCTCACAGCAGGCCCCCAGCTGATGCCACCCGAGAACCAAAGCAACACAGAGGGCCACAACACAGTCCTGGGGCCGCCCTGCATTTAGGCTTTCAGCAGAATTGGCTTGGCACGAGCCAACACCACATGGGCCGCGGACACAGGAACCACCGCCGACACCGCTCATAAAGAGCTCGCAGTGCAAGGCCTATTGAACCAGCAAAGTGTGCACGGCTGCAGGTGGTAAGGCAGGCCCGAGCCGCATTGCGTGCCGCGCAAAGGAACACTCAGTGTGGACTGAGGTGAGGTGTGTGAATGGCCATGTGAACACATAGGCAGAGGTTGAATCGCCTTTTCTTAGAGCCGGTGATGTGTAATAGCCGCCTACTCACTGCTCTTAGATGTGACCTGCAACACTGCGCCTGACCCCAGTAACCAACAGACACCAATCAGAGCAGTGGGAAGCCCCACAGCCTAACTCCAAGGTGGCAAGGAAAAACCAGCTAACTGCACCGTGAACCCAGGGGAGTAGCGAGCAATTACTAGATGAGCCTGCAGTGGTGAGCGAGACGGGCACATGCAGCACCCAGGAAGACACACTGGGACCAGTGATTCTGGTCTACATCCTAGAGTGGGTGAAGAATCATAGGCCCTACACACGAGCCGCACCTAGCCCGGCTCCCGAGCGGGTATTGGTCCCAGATCAAAAATAAACTGGGGCACACTAGCAGATATCTGGAGTGGACAGCCAGTGAGGTGAGAGACACAGGCACGGACGAACCCGTGCGGCGACCTGTGCCAGCAGCTGAAGGGAAAGCACTGGAGTGAAAAAGCGAGGTAACGGAGGTGTTGTCAAGGGGCAGCAGGAAGCCACACCATACTGGGCCAATTCAGTGAGCACCCAGACCCAGCGTGCAGGTTGCAGTGGTCTCATTGCACAGGCAGCAGTCTCAGTCCTGGTGCACGACTACCTGCTGGGCCATGTGTGAGGAGTAGCCTTGAAGCCCTGACGTGAACTGGGGAGCACAGTGAATTACCTCATCGCCAAGCACATCAGCCACACTACCATAGCAGGATGGGTAGACAGCGCATAGGCACGGGTGCAGCTGCTGGGCGGCCAGCGCCAGGCCCAGCTCAGTCGGACCAAGAATCTGAAGTGTCAGGGACCTCCAGAGCTTCCACTTTAGAGTTGAAAATAGACTGTACTCCAGGCAGTGACACAAAACTGCAAAATGCTGAACAGACCTGCGTATCTCTTGAAGGCCGAATAGACAAAGTCACATCGGATGGACTTCACGCTCCTGCATGCAGACCACAAAAAACTGGCCAGCTGTGTCAGCAAATTGGCAGCGGAGATGGAGGAGGTCTCCCCAGCTGCCAAGGCAATGGCCACGGAAGTACTGGACCTCCCATCCAGGTTGCACTCCCTGGAATGTAGAATGGAAAATGCAGATGGCTGTTCCAGCAGGAACAATATGCACATGGTGGGGCTGCTGGGAGGCACGAAGGGTGGGGATGCAGTAGCTTACACTGAAGCCTGGCTACAGTCCTTAATAACAACGGGCATGCTCTCTACTTTCTTTGCGGTAGAGCGAGCACACAGGGGATCATCGAGCCACCTGCCACCGGGTGCTGGACCACATCCTTTCTTGTTCTGACTCTTGAATTTCAAGGACAGCAATACAGTGCTCCAAGAGGCCAGAAAAATGGAGGTGTTCAAGGTGGACAACTCCCAAGTCCTCTTCTTTCCGGACTACGCCCCGTGGGTGCAGCGGCAGCGGAGTGCATTCCTCACTGTCAAAAGGCGAATGCAAGATCTGAACCTGAAATACTCCCTCATATTCCCGGCCCGACTGTGTGTGGTCGCATATAGGTCCACACACTTATTCAACAAAGCGGAAGACGCATGGGACTGGCTCAAAACCAAAGGCCATCACACTAGGCCAAGCCAGAGACATAACAACACAGAATCAAACGCAGGAGCTCAAAGGGGTTGCCACAGAAGACGCAGGCATGTGCTGCGGAATCACCAATGCAACTAAAGGCTGTCCCTAATCGAGAGCAGGTACTGCAAGAGAGAAGAGACGCTCTGTAAGCAGCGGCGGAACTGAGAGTACGGCAGCATAGCAGGGACACAGATGCCTCCTCTGAACAATTGTTGAGTGAGGACAGTTTGCAGGCCGTGTGTCCCACCATGAAGACTCGCAATCACTCCCAGTTGTAGCACCTCAGGCTGCAGATGACTTAATGTATAAGATCAACACAGCCCGTTGACATGAAAGTATACAATTGTAGAAGTACACACATGGGGCATATACATGATCCCTGCGCACTCCGCGCATGAAGCGTCCTAATGCAGTAAGCGAAGAGCACTATGCAAGGGGGCCAGCACTAGCACTCACACCCCAAGCTTCCGACCACAGGCAAATTGCATAAGATGTGGCACAGCGCACGCATACACGTGCACATGGCGGTCCAAAGCTAAGCTATCTCGCCCACTTCAAGCTTAACCCTGTCCCCATCTCCTAGCAGGACTGAAACGTCACACGTAGCCATAAGTTGCCGCATGGCACTGTTATTTGTTTGGGCAGACACGTTGTCTCTCTGCTCTATCCCAGTTGAACCCCACATGGTTCCCTTCCACAGCACTTGTTTGAGTTAGCACACCCACACACCTGAGGATAACACAGATGCATCCTGCTTCCACAGGAACTCAACATATCGTCAGCCCGCGTCCAGCGCACCGAGCCACCCACGCATCACACTAATCTACAACTATGTCACATGCCGCCCACAAATATAGTCACCTGGAATGTTAGGGGGATTTACACTCCAGCCCGCAGGTATGAAATATATGCGTATCTTAAGCGACACACAACTCATGTGGCACTCCTACAAGAAACACACATCACACAACCAGAGATCCGCAGATTGTAAAAGAGATGGAAAGGTCAAATATTGGCTACTCGGCCTATGCCAGGGGGGCCTTAGTTTGGATCCGGTGAGGAACCCAATTCGCACTAAAGGAGACTGAAATAGACATACATGGCAGATATGTGCTCACAAAAGGTTGCCTCAAATGGGAAATAAATAGTGTTAGGATCCATCTATGCCCCAAACACTGACCAGAGTACATTCTGGAACACACTGACAGTCCTTCTCTCACGCTGGTGTGACATTACCTGGTTGCTGGGAGGAGACCTCAATTCTGTCCTTGACTCAGCACTAGATATATCATTCCCCCCATTGCCACAAACAGTTGCAACATTCAACGGTAGGAATCTAGCGGAGTGGCTGAGCCGCTGGGACTTGAGAAATGTGTGGATAGCCCTTAAACCGCAAGCACAGCTGTACTCACATTACTCGCACCCACACGAGTTGCATGTCCGCATTGACCGATTTGTTGCAAGTGTGTTGATATTAGCACAGTGCCATAGCGCGGGCCAGCTTGGCAAAATACACTCACACCATGACCCACATATCATGAAGCTACAGGGCCCCGCCTATCGAGACTCCAGGCTTTTGGCATTAGAAGATCCACTGTTCAGAGAAGCAGTAGGTACAGCGATAGAGAAGTATTTTAAAAGTAACGCAGGTCAGTTGCAGACACAGGCATGTTAAAGGACACAGGCAAAGCCGTTCTCAAGAGGGCATTGCATGGGGATGAACTGGTGCATCAGGAAACAACTGGACCACGAAGTAAAATATATAGAAGACGCACTGACCCAATTTGAAGCTGAGTTAGCAGAGGGCACAAGACATAGACATGCAGAGACAAAAGCATGCAGAAGTGCTAGAGAGGCTGTGCTGCTTAAATTAGGCATCACGCTGCACACGCGCATGCTGCGGCGGGCAGAGCGGGTAGACTGTTGGTGCGAATGATTCATCAAGAACACGCACAGATACCTATGCTCAGGCTACAGTCCGCAGCCTGCCCGGTACTCACCGCGTAGCACAACATCCACGACGAGTTTACCACGCACTACACCGAAGTATACAAATCATTGACCCGCACAGCACCAACGGAAATAGAATTGTTAACTTTGCGGCACTTCTTCCGGGTGGCAATCTATTCCAGGGACAAATGGGCGCATGCCGGGTGCCTGGTTTTGGACCTGGAAAAAGCATTTGACACCCTAGAATGGGGATTCTTATTTGCTGTGCTGAGTAAGTATACCCGAGTAGATGTGTTTCTGGGCCTCATCAAGCTATTATACATGCGCCAACAGCTCGGATCACGACAGGTCCATATGTATCAGAGCAGGTCCCCATTGAGTGAGGAACGAGGCAGGGCTGCCCGCTCTCCCCACTAGTATTCGCGCTGGCCATTGAGCCACTTTCTTAGGCACTACAAAGAACATAAGACGAATGGGGAATCCCTCTGGGAGACGGCACATGCACGGTCTCATTATATGCAGACGACCTGCTGATATACCTCAGGGATGTCGGGTAGCCCTGTGCATCTATAGAGAATACGCTGTTTGAATTTGCCTCAGTGCCAGGGCAATAAGTTAATTGGGAAAAGTTGTGCCTCTACCCCTTCGTTGAGTCTATCCCAGACCTGCAATTAGTCATTACTGGCAGGCTTGTAGACTGGCAGTTAACAGCATTCCGCTACCTCGGGCTCTCTATATACAGGGACTCCTCAGGTCTCCTTGAGGGCAACCTGGGGCGCACCATCACAGCAGTGCAGGCGCAAATGACCTTTTGAAACACCCTGCCCCTGGCAGTTATTGGTCAGATTGCGCTTCTAAAAATGGTGGTCCTCCTACGCCTCCTTTACCACTTCACGGACTTACCACTACACCTCAGACCGCCATGGTACAAGGGTCTGGCATCAGATATGCAGCAGTTCATCTGGCATGGGTCGCAAAGTAGAGTAGCACTGGCCAGAATGTATCACTGACCGCCCAGGGAGGCCTCTCCCTACCCAGTATATAACAATATTATTTGGCTGCGCAGCTCCAATGGGTGGCGCAATACCTAAGTGCGTGCCACCTAGAAGACACAGAAGCACAGACGCCAGGACTCACTCACTCCCAGATAGTGATTATGTTCCACCCCAGCCGCAAGGGAAACACAGCTACTAGTATGGGTGGTGTATCAATGCTACCGCCGCAGTCTCTACGTCAAACATCGGGAACCTCCATACCACCACCTCTCCCCATACTGGGTACACCCAGGAGACATCAAGCAATAGCTAGGGCAGAAGGTATCCACTGCGAGGAAGCGGGCATACAAACACTAGGGGACCTCTCCAATGATGGATAGTTCATTCCATTTGAGGAACTTGCTGAAGACTCTGACTTACCGCAAGGCCAATTCTTGCTTCATGCCGCAGTGATGTGCACACTAAGTGCGTCATGGGGAAGTGTAGCACAAGAACCTGCGACACATTTAACTATATAGTACCTGCATTAATTGGGCTGCGGCCGCCATCTCACCAGATGGTTCCCAGACTCCCTCAGAACACACACAGCACTGCAATTACTCTCCCTTCGTGCAGTGCTGTAACGAAACTTGAGAGGGCCCACCTGCAGAAAACGTGGATGGGCCCCCTCTTTACTCAATCTGGAGCTCTCCAGCCAAAGTGCAGTGCTGAGGGGACTGCGGGCCTGTGTTACGCCCCTACCTTCTGTAATACAGTTGACGGTCTAGTAGCTGGGGTGGGTGGAGCTAGGTGGGCTGAGGGGAAGAGGAGGAGACAGGACAGGATGAGGGCAGTTAAAGTAGGGACAGGGTCGACACTAGATGTCTGGAATAAAGTTCCAGGAAAATACTAAGCAGTGTCTGTAATTATTTAGTAGCTGGATGCTACAACTGGCGACGAGGGTGGGATCACCAAACCCACTGCTTGCAGAACACCCTGTCCCAGGCAACGTTGAGACGAACGCTGCAGAGTGAAGCTGAGCTGCCGTCTGATGAGAAGAGGCCAGCAGCAGGTGACCCTGTCCATCCAGGGACCATGAGGGAGCTGTGAAGGGGCTGCCAGAAAGAGCGCTGAATCGCTCGCAAGAAAAGAAGCCGATCGCGCTGAAGCGCGACCCGCACCAGAAGCGTGTGCCCGGGGTGAGTGCTGAAGACGCAGAAGTCGGGAGCCCACTCTGACCCTGCCGTGCCCCTCAGAGTGAGGGAGAAGTGACCCCAGCGTGGAGGACGACGTCCCCGAGGATCCGCTGACAAGCACCACTATGCGCCTGGAAGTCTGGGCTTGAGTGCCCGTCGATGTTGGAAGACCTCACGCCTGATGCGTGAGCTTTGGCACGCTGTCGCAAAAGAAAGCGCTGGAAGCAGCAAGATAAGGCGGGAGCCCACCCCAACCTCACCTGATAGTAGCCGCAGTTGGGGAGAAGCAGGTCCTAACGTGTGCTGCCCTCTGGAGCTGCCAGCCGGTGAGTCCAGAGTGAAAGAGGACCGAGTGAGCCAGGAGAGAAAGCCTTGTGTGCCTGCAGTGACGGCAGCCATCTTGAAGTCAGGCGCTTTTCAGGACAGAACCCTTGATTGTCATAGAGCGGCCATCTTGAAGTCAGGCATAGAGAAACACGCATTGACTAGAGCAAACAAACAAGCATTGGCAAGAAGAGATCAACAAGCATTGGTTAAAGCAAATAAACAAGCATTGGCAAGAAGAAATAAACAAGCATTGGCGAATGGAAATAAACAAGCCATGCGTTTCATCAAGCGCGTCAACCAAAAGAGGAAGCAATGAGTGCATTCATCACTCGGTTGCGACGGCTGTCGAGACATTGTGAATTTGAAAATTACTCGCCTGACGCTGCCATCAAATCGCAAATCATAGCCGGCTACCACTCAGAGACACTCAGGAGGCGATTGCTGAGGAAACCCCACGAATTGGAGGAGATTGAAGAAATGACGCGTATATACGACCAAGCGGAGGAACACACCGCCACCATTGAAACAGGACACAGCGTCAGTCACGAGAAAGCACACCGTGTTCAAGAATTGCCTCGCAGCAGAAGGAAGTATTCGCAGGAGAGCCAATGGAGACCCAGACCGTCATCGCACCAACGACGCCCGGAGTACCGGAGAAGAGAACCAGGGCGAAGGGACCGAAAGCCAGAAAGGACCAAGCGATGTTATCGGTGTGGATATGATTATCCTCACCTAGACTCCTGTCCAGCTATGGGCCAGCGATGCAGGAAATGTGGGCGATCTAACCACTTCGAAGCAATGTGTGGGGACTATCACAAGGAACAGCGCAGTGAAACGACGAGATCGTCCCGCTCGAAAACAAAAAAACATCACATTCGAGCCGTTCAAGGAGATTCCATGCGGTCGCCAAGCTCATCCCATTCCAGCCGAGAGTCACGCAGGTCACGATGGGAATGCAGATCCCCATCTAGGGGCTCGAGATCATCATCCTCCAAAGACTCGACTTACAATGTGGAATACTTGAACATGATTGCGGATCCTGATCAGCTAAAAAAGTATCCACGTCTTGACATCAGAGTGGGGAATCACAACACCAAATTTGTAATGGACAGCGGAGCCTCGCTGAACTATATTCCAGTTACAGAACACGAGAAAATGGTCCCGAAACCACCACTGACTTTTGCACCAGTCCGCGTCTTTACGTGGATGTCCAAGAAGCCACTTCCTTGTCTGGGTAAATTCCACACAACGCTTACCCATGACGACATCACCATACAGGCGGTCATACATGTTATCAAAGGACCTGAAGCCGACTGCCTACTCAGCCTCCCCACCGCAGGACGTCTTCGTCTGGTGGAAATCCTATTCAAAGTCAACGACAATCAGGACTGTGTCAGCAAGTTTCCAAATTATTTCAAGGCCTAGGCAAGCTGACAGGGTGTCAAATTCGGCTACACATTATTGAACAGATCAAACCCGTTGCGCAGCACCCACGACGGGTTCAGTTCCATCTTCAAAGTGCCGTCGAGGACGAACTTCAGGAACTCCTAGCTGCAGACATCATTGAGCGCACAGATGGCCCAACCCCTTGGGTATCGCCGGTGGTCACCGTGCCCAAAAAAGGGACTCCCAACAAGGTGAGACTGTGCGTTGACATGCGCCTACCCAACACCGCAATTGAAAGGGAGCGACACCCTGGACCGCACCTGAGCGATATGATCGCTGCACTGAATGGCGCTAGGGTCTTCTCAAAGCTGGACCTGAACAAAGGTTATCACCAGCTAGAATTAGACACCAAATCTCGCTACATCACCACGTTTGCTACTCACCTAGGACTTTTTAGGTACAAACGGCTGAGCTTTGGTGTCTCCTCCGCCGCAGAGATCTTTCAAGAGGCAATCCGTCAAATCATTTAGCACATCCCCAACACCTTAAACTACAGCGACGACATCCTAGTCTACGGATCTGATGTTCGTGAGCATGACATCGCTCTGGATCGCGTTTGGCATGCCCTGTTGGATGCGAATTTGACGTTGAACAAAGAAAAATGTGAGTTTCACCAGACCACTTTGAAATTCTTTGGCCACATTTTCTCAGATGAGGGCATGAAGCCTGACCCGGACAAGATTGCGACTCTGAATAACACCAAGAGCCCGCAGGATGTCAATGACTTGAGGTCCTTCCTAGGGATGGCCAGCTACTGTGCCCGCTACATCCGTGACTATGTGACCATCAGTCACCCTCTTCGGATTCTTACTAAGCTTGGCCAACCATTCGACTGGACCCTGAGTGTGAGCGGGCGTTCAAAGACATCAAGCGTGCTGTAGAGTCGGCCGACAGCCTCTCATACTTCAACCCTCAACGGAAGACTGAGATCACAGTTGACGCCAGCCCCGTTGGATTAGGGGCCATCTTGGCTCAATATGACAAAGACTCTGACCAAAGGCGGATTGTTGCCTATGCCAGCCGCAGCCTGTCTGATCCTGAGTACTCGCAGCCAGAGAAGGAGAGTTGCTGTGGTGTGGGCATGCGAACACTTTCATGTCTTCATATATGGCAAACATTTTACCCTGATCACGGATCATCAGGCGCTAGTCACCATCTATGGCAACCCAAAATCCAAGATGCCTCCGAGAATTGAGAGATGGGGTCTCAGGCTTCAGGAGTACACTTTCACGATTGTTCACAAACCGGGGAAGGCGGAGAACCCGGCTGACTACATGTCCCGCCATCCTCAGCTGTCTTCAGAATCCAAACCATCGATCGCTGAGGAGTATATCCACTTCGTGGCTGACCAGGCATTGCCACCTGCCATTCCCATGGATGTCATCCGGGAGGTCACCGCCCAAGACACCATCCTGCAAATGGTACTCCACCGGATCCAAACTAACAGATGGAGATATAACCCGCAGGAAGAGGACACAGACCCCACAATCTGGAAAGAGATACAAGCATTCCGGCACGTCTGCGATGAACTGTCGGTCACCACTGATGGAGTGATTCTAAGAGATCATCGACTTGTCATTCCTAGTCAGCTACGGCAAGGAGTTGTCAATCTGGCCCATGAAGGCCACAGAGGAGTAGTATCCACCAAGCGAGCGTTAAGAGAATGTGTCTGGTTCCCTTCTCTTGACCAAATGGTAGAAGATGCATTGAAAGACTGTCATCTCTGTCAGTTGACCAGCAAAAGTAATCCTCCGGCACCACTACAAATGACCACCCTGCCCAGCGGAGTGTGTTAAGAAGTTGCCATTGACTTTTATGGACCGCTACAGTCTGGGAAGTATGTGGTTGCTATAATCGACGAGTACTCCAGATTTCCTATGGCACAAATAATATCGTCCACCAGTGCCTCCTGCACACTCAAGGTGCTCGACGAGGTATTCGCAACCTGGGGTGTTCCCAGAGAGGTTAAAACGGACAATGGGCCCCCATTTAATGGACACGAATTTAGTGCATTTGCAAAGCACATGGACTTCAAGCACAGAAAAGTCACACCACTCTGGCAACAAGCCAATGGCACAGTTGAAAGGTTTATGGCTACGATGAAAAGGACCTTCCAGCAAGCGACGGCTGAGAAGAGGGAGCTGCAGGCCGCTGTGAATGAAGTTCTCAGGGCTTACAGGAAAACTCCTCACTCAACTACTGGGCAATGCCCTGCGACCCTCATGCTAGGGCGAACAATGAGAAATCGCATCCCGACATGGGAAGGAGCCCTGCAAGAGGTACTGCCAAGTCACAATCACCAGGAGATGGCCGTGACTGACAGACACAACAAAGACAAAATGAAGGCATACGCGGATGCCAAAAGGAGAGCGAGATCGCCATCCTTGCATGAAGGAGATCATGTCCTCGTCAAGCAGGAGCAGCAGAAAAAGACTGATTGTCGATTTCGTGATGAGCCACTGCTGGTGACTCAACAGAAGGGCACGATGCTGACTGCGGAATCTGAACACCGTTGAATTACCAGAAATGTTTCTCACTTCAAGAGGTGTCCTCAAGACATGAAGGGGCCGGTGACGAACCCGACCAGCAATCCTGCACTTGAAGAACCTGACCATGGTCACATGGAAAACAAAGGTCAGCAGGATGGGCCCTCACCAAGTGTGTCTACTGGGACCATGTCTTTGCGACCACGTCGTGACATTCAGCCACCAAAGAGACTCATTGTAGAGATGGACTGAAGCATTGGTTGTCTGTTTTGTTTTATTAAGAAAGGGGGAGATGTAATACAGTTGACGGTCTAGTAGCTGGGGTGGGCGGAGCTAGGTGGGCTGAGGGGAAAAGGAGGAGACAGGACAGGATGAGGGCAGTTAGAGTAGGGACAGGGTCGACACTAGATGTATGGAATAAAGTTCCAGTAAAATACTAAGCAGTGTCTGTAATTATTTAGTAGCTGGATGCTACACCTTCGTGCCCAGTGAGACACAGACCTACAGAGAGGGAATGGGAAAACATACTTGAGAGACCCACACGTATCCCCACGCAATGCCAGATTCCGACTCATCCAGTATTATATAACACATAGAGCCTATCTGACGCCAGCAAAAATAAATAAATACTTTGACCGCACTGATGCCAAATGCCTTAGGTGCCACGAGGCAGGCGTAGACCTATTACATTTGCTGTGGTCATGCACAACTATTCAGTCATACTGGGGAACGGTCACCAGATGCCTAACCCAGGGTACGGGACGAACCTTCGACTGGACATAGGAGACATGCATACTAGGACTGTATCAAAGACCCCAAAAAAACAAGGTTAAGTCCCGTAAATAGATCAGGGGCTCATAGTAGCCAAGCGATTGCTCAAGCGCCGCTGGAAATCCGCTGACTCCCCAGCAGCGAAAGCCTGGTTTCAATCCCTCTTATGCTGGGCACAAGCAAAAAAGCATAGCGCTCGGTCGCGAAGATGCGATGAGCTTGCGAAAGGTCACGAAGATGCAATGGGCTTACGAAAGCAGCCACGGGTGGAATGCAATTTTAGCAGACTTTCATACTGCCTGGCAGGGACACTTGGAGACACTAACAGATGTATACGAGAGTGATGAGGGTTAGACACCAACATGACAAATAAGAGACACGAAAGGGAAGAGGGAAATGACACCCTGCCCACGACAACTATGCAGACATGCGGACGTGGCATTTCCACGCCCCTCCCAAAAAAATGCACCTTGGCCAAAATTGCATTGATTCGGACATATGGGCACTGGCAGCCACATCCAGTTAAGTTTGCGCACAGCAAAAGTGAAGTGGGTGGGTGGGGCAGTTCAACAATATGCAGCCACGCCAGGGAGGATGGATGAGGTGACGCACTCATATAACTCTTTCTATCCAAGGGGAAGGGAGGCATCATGCAACAACTGTACTCCAAACAATTTTAATGTGTATATTGTGCTGTATTGCAGATACATCAGATGTTGTGGAAAACTTACAAACTATAATAAAACAGATTTAAACAACAAAGTATGCAAATCTACACAGCCACACACAATGATAGTAAACGTAGGAAACTTCAGACTTCGAGAAAAGATTCTCTTGCAGGCAATTAGACAGCGGAGATGTAAATCTTCAGAGGGCTTTAGCTTTCAGGTTATTCCTGATGTGACTTATGAGACGTCAAAGTGATGGAAGGAACTGAGATTACTGATCTCTGTCTTTAAGACAGGGATCCCAGTGCATACTGCTGCAGCCAGCAACATTAAAGGTGCTGCTGAATGGGACGTTCAAGATTATTCTTGAGGTTGAGGTAGCAATAGATACTTGCACGAACTTCAGAGGAAAAAAACATAAACAGTCGTATTTTTCTTTTTTTTAGTTTTTACGTAGTTCTTTCAAGTAAAGTGAGCTGACTCGTTGTATTCAGTCATGGGTGGAAACAGCATATCAATGACAATTTAACGCACCAATAGAGGAAGCCCACTGGCCAAATAGCCCTCTATGCTTGTATGTTTTTTATGATTTTTCATGACAAACAATAGTCTGGCAAGATAGCTAAAGTTGTCTCGAAGGCCAGACCTACAATGAAAGTGAGACCTATCTATTAGTAACATTGCATCTAGGTTTGCTTTAAAACATATTTGTTGGTGCTGGATGACTAATGATCATATCTGGCTCGGGCTTTTTGCGTGTTCTCATCCGAAAGCTAGTTCTTATTGTTTTGCAATTGAACACATGCAGGTGCTGTCTGGTTTGCTTGGCCTAGAGAGAATTTTGACAGATGGTTGAAAAT
Organism: Lissotriton vulgaris; assembly: GCF_964263255.1. Lineage (NCBI taxonomy): Eukaryota > Metazoa > Chordata > Amphibia > Caudata > Salamandridae > Lissotriton > Lissotriton vulgaris. Next base: position 1,940,448,942 of record NC_141687.1, read on the forward strand.
CCCCAATAAGGTTTCCAATTTCAGTACAGAGATCAGCGCTGCATATTCAGAATGAAGGCTTATTTTCCTTGTATCCAGTTTCAGTCCCTCTTTCGTGATTAAATGTCAAAAGTAGGTCACTTTGTCTACCTATATTTGCATGTAATACATTCTCTTCATTTTTGTTATTGCTCACTTGCACGTGATCATAGCCTTTCAAGCAAAAAAAATGTACAATTAGCATAAAGCAATAAGGACCAACTTGGCACTCGGACTACATAAGCAATAGTTCAAAACCAAGAGACAGATCTTCAAAGCATTTTAAAGGTCTCAAATGCTTGAATTCAGAGTTTTAGACGGTTGCCTCTTGTTGGTACTAATCCTTTTTTAGGAGTCAGTAAAGCCTTCCTTCTCCTGAAATCGGACTGCACATGTCATATCGATTCAATATCTGGAAGGGGCATGTTGTCCGCGTCCCTTACAAAAACCAAGCAGGTAGCTAAAGTATCGGCCATATTGCACTTCTTACGGATCAGAAAGGAGTAGTAGATTGCTTCCTTGTGATGTGATGGGGACCAGGAAGATAAAGCAGCTTTCTACCCAAGATTCTATCCCCTGGTCTTCATTTTCCTGGACCCCTTTGATAGTAAGTCAAGTTATACTGCCCTGAAAGCGTACATTCAACATAAAATCATTCATGTTATGAGTGTGAAGTAGTGGGAGAATGTTTGAGCTATTAGAGAGCTCAACATTTGAACCCTTTGCCAGACCTTTGAGGGGACAATGGTGAAGGGCTTCGTAGAAAATAGTTCCCCGGTTGGGCACCTTGTAGAGGAAGGCATTCCAAGGGTTCTGGCGGTGCATTTAGTTTGGAATGTGCGATTATTAGAATCGTTGTCTTGGTACCGTTTTCACACAGGAAACTCTCTTTAATGTAGTGGAAAATACAGTCCACTCACACAATAAAGATGGCAAAATCCGCAGGACCGTTTACGAGGAGGATGTGGGCATTGCCAGCATACTTTCGAAGGTTAGGAGGTCTGCCAATGGAATCATTGTTTCACATACATGGAGGGTAAGTGCACTATGTATGTTGCTCTGTATAAATTATTTAAATAAAATGAATCCAATAATTTGTAGTGTTTATGAGTACTCAAAACTGGTTTTGCATAGCGATATTCGTTAAATTATTCACTACCAACTCTCTCTTATTGATTTTTGAACGATAATCACCTACCCACCAAGTAGAAGCACTACTTTTGATTATTCCGTTTTCTTTCTTGTCTTACATTCTGAAATTCAAAAAAGGCTATTGAATTATTTGCCATAAATGACTTTACGAACTTTGATGACAACCTTAATAAAGGTCAAAAAAACATATACAATTCATACAATTAAATGCAACTTGTTTAGCCTCCAGATTAAAATAAATCCATAGTTTAATAAAAAAAATGAAGGTTTTAAGAGTTCTAACAATGTGAATAATGAGTGCATGACAAAATCTTATATACAATTCTGTTAGAGTGCTGTCAATGAGAAAGACATTTTCTTTTCAGTTCAGAAAAGGTTTTATTGGAAGAATAATTCAATAATATATAACATTAATCATTAATCATTAATCATTGCCTCACATATTTACTCCAACAATAATACATGAATTGGATTGAGGAATGAAAATGGTGAGAATAAAATGGGAAAGAAGGAATATGGACAATGTTGAAGTAAATCATAGATGAACATCTGGAAAGTTCATGGATGCTTGTGTACATCTTTTTGGGATGGCTGCAGTGAGGTAAATTGCTTAGCATTTGTGTCAAAAAACGAAGTAACAGGTGACCACAATAGATTACGTTTCATAGCCATGAGTTAAGGATAAACAAAGGACGTATCTAACCTATGATTATGGCAAATGACATACCACCAAGTCTTATAAGAAATTGTTTTGAAGTCTTTCCAATTCCAAGTAATTTGCTGAAAAGCAACCGCTATTAAGAGATCAATAATTTTGACATTGAGTGTACGGTTGCTCCACATAGGCAAAAGACGAACCAAAAATATATGATTGAATGAAAAAGAACATTTGATGTCAAATATTAAGTTACTCTGAGACCATACGCATTTCCAAAAACTATGCACATGTGAACATGAAAATATCATATGAAACAAATCAGCATTTGGGGACGAACATGTCCAACAAGTATCCGATGGAATGAAAAATTGCTTACTTATATTACTCGGGGTTAACCCCTTCGATGCTGGCCCAGCACAGCAGAGGATCCTCAAGAGCAGCCAAGGTGTTAATAAAAGCCTATTATATACAAAACAACAATGTTTGTGTTCTGTTAGCTGCTCTCAAAGACGTTTGTATCTTAGACCAGATCTTGTTCCACAGAGAGATTGACCAACATGTAGTAAAATCTTACTCCCAAGGAGTCTTTATTTTCCATTTTTGTCTAACTTTGTCTGTGCATTGTAAAAAGTTATAAATAGTGGATGCTTTGGGCAAGGTATGTAGTAGAGTGGATAGGTGTGTAGATGAATCTGGAGTATACGTATTGTTGAATGTATTGGCGAATTGAGCATATGCATCTAGCACAGCCTTTTTAATGAGAATATATTTAGAGTGGAATGAAGCAGGTAAACAAAATAATTGCTTATAAGTGAGGAAGGGTATAAACTCTGTTTGTGAATATAATTGATAAATCCAGAGTAAGCCTTTTTGACTCCAAGTTTCCCAATAGAAGGGTTTATTACGTATTAACAGAGTTTTGTTGTGCCATATAGTTGAGCTAAGGAAAGAATCAAGATTCTCGGGACTTGAAGGGGAAAGTGAGCATAGAAGCTTAGAAGTAAGCTTTATTATCGGAGTGGAAAGGGATTGAGGTTTACGAGAGAAGGAAAGGTATTCCTGAAAAGAGGGGGCTATAAAAGAATATTCAACTAATGTCCATAAAGGACACTCTTCTGTGGAGTCAAGCAACCATTACGATGCCTGACGTAAAGGGAATGCAGAAAAATTAGGAATATTGACTTCCCCCTTTATTTTATGACGGATTAGTTTGCAAATAGATACACGAGATTTCTATTACTCCAAAAGAAGGAAGAGAGGATGGAATTGATTTTTTTAAACAATTTTGTAGAGATAGGTACTGGGATGTTGGAAATGGTGTATAGTACTATAGGTGAAAGCATCAACTTTATAGTGTCTAAATGACCCCACCAAGATAAGTAAAGAAGGTGCCATTTAGTTGTGAGTTCTGAATTTTTTGGAATGCGTTTGTTCATGTATAAAGCCACTGTTCCAGGTATTGAGGGCATGAAATGTAGCCGTAAATATTTAATATGATTGGGGCTCCATGTGAAATTAGAGGGGACATAATCTGCTTTGAAAGTGTATTTAGTAAGGGGCAGAATTTTGCACTTGTCACAATTCAACGTATAACCAGAGATTGAGGAAAAGGACTGTACCTCGGCCAAAAACACCAGAATCTAATAATTTGGTTTCGAAAAATTCAGCAGGATATCATCAGCATAAGCTGCAAGTTTAATATGAGATGTTGGTGTTTCAAAGCCATGAATATGGGGATATCGACAGATTTTTGAAAGAAAGGGTTCCAGAGCTAAATTAAAAAGAAAAGGGGACAAGGGGCATCCTTAGCATACTCCTCTGCCTAAATAAAAAAATGGGGAGATTAGGCCATTAGCGCAAACAGCAGCTCGAGGGTTAGAGTAGAGAAGGGAAATTAGAGAAATTAATTTAGGGCCAAAACCAAACCATCTGAGGGTCAACAATAAGTAGATCCATTCAACTCTATCAAACGCCTTCTCCACGTCCAATGCTATTGCTGCAAGGGAGTCTACGATTGTCAGTGATAACTCGCCCCTTGACAAAGCCTGATTGCTCCTTACCTAATAAATGTGACAAATAGGAATCGAAACGAAGAGCTAGTGCTTTGGAGAACATTTTATATTCAATGTTGAAAAGAGAGATAGGCATGTAGTTTTTGCAATGCCTTAAATCTTTGCCCTCTTTAGGTATGAGGCATATGTATTCTTCTGAAAAGGAACCAACTGAACTTTCCCTAGAGCAAAAGAAGTTTATCAGGAAATGTAGTTTGGGTAGTAACAATTTGGAAAAGTGAAAAAGAATTCAACAGTAAAACCACCTGGTCCGGGTGCTTTTTCTCTTTTGAGATGTTGGAGAGCCTCCAAGAGTTCCTGTTGTGTTAGGTCAGATTCTAAGGGAGATAAGTTGGGAGGAGCATGTTGAGGTTTTTGTATGGTGGAGAAAAATTGTGATATTGAGAGGTCTGTGGAGGTTGTTTCTGATGAACACATGATTTGTTAAACAAAGAAAATGTGTTCAACATTTCTGCATCCTTAAATTTTAAGACAATATTTTTATCGTAGCTGGACTCTATGTTTAGTTTGTTATTCCTAGTTTTCAAAAATAGTTAGCGAGAATTTTCCCTGCTTTATTTTTACTTCCATAAAATTTCGCACTGGATTTCATTAGGTATATTGAGGCACTGGCTTTTGATTCTTTTTTAAACTGTAACTTTGCCTTTATGAGAGAATCTAGAACATCTTTTGAATTAGATGTATAGTAGGAGTGCTCCAGTCTCTTTATATCTTAAAAAAGAGTGTTAGTGGAATTACGTGCATTTTTGCGTTTCTTGGCCACTTAATTTATGATGAAGTCTCTTGCTGAAGCCTTAAAGGCATCCCCAATAGTCAAGAAGGATAAATAGTTATTTTGGTTAAGTGAAAAATATTCATTAAAGAAAGTGGTGAAAGAAGAGGTGAATACTTGATCCGAAAGAAGAGTATTAATAAATTGCCATCTTCTGGGATTATTAACCCTGGGTAGTATGTCCAGGCTAATTGAGATAGGGGCGTGATCCGATAATAATATTGGACCAATTTCTGCATTATTAAGTGCTTGTGATATGTTGTGGGAAACAAAAATATAATCAATTCGTGATTGAGTATGGTGGACGGGGGAATAAAAAGTATATTTTCTAGTAACAGGGTTACATAATCTGAACGCATCTAGGAGTTTATGTTGGGTGATAGCATGAACAAAAGATTTATGAGGTTTATTGGATATGAATGAAACCTTGGAATTTCGATCTATAAATGTGTTGAAAATCTGATTACAGTCACCCGCTAAGATAAAAGTGTCCTCTATACAGAGGGTGATTTGATGAGCTAATGAGGACCACAAAGATGGATCACCACCCGTGGGTGCGTAAACATTGAGAAATGAGACTGAAGCACCCCTCACTAATAATCGCTTAGCCAGCACCCATCTGCATCAGACTCCTGTGATATGCATTTAATAGGAAGCGATTTACGACATAGTACCATGACTCCATTACGTTTACCATCACCTTGGGAGAAGAAAACTTCCCCCACCCAACCCTTTTTTAGTGTTGGTGATTCAGCATCTGTGAGATAAGTTTCTTGAAGAAACGCTATGTCAGCCTCTAACTTGGCTAAGTGGGTTAAGACTCTCTGCCTTTTGATAGGAGAGTTTAAACCTCTAACGTCCAGGAAACTAAGTTTAATGACATGACATGTCACAGTAGGGGTATATGGAGAAATAGAATAACAACAATCCAGTACAATGGAATAATATTAGAAAGTATAAAAAAGAGGAATCTCTTATCAATGATCAATCTAACTACAAGTTAAAAGGATAAAAATGAAAGAGTCAATAAAACAAACAATAAAAATCGATATGAGAAAGCAATTGGGTGAATTGACACAAAGGATGAGTTAAGAATAAGAAGAAAAATATAAGAAGCAAGGTGAGTAATGACAAAGATAATTAAGGATATGAAAAGAAGGGAAAGGACGTCAATAAAAAAAGACATCAGAGGGAGAAAAGGGATTGGAGTAAAGGAAGAAACAGGAAAGAAGTATATACAAGAAAAAAGTAGGAAGACACGAAATAAGAATTTTAGTGACAACTGACAGGAAGATGAAGGGGAAATTGTAAGGGAAGTAGAAAAGAAAATATAAGGATAACAAACAGAGGTAAATGGGTAACATATCTACACAAGGAAGGTTCAGGATAATGTGAAGAAGTCAGGGGGGATGGGGCCACATGGACAACGAGACACCACCAGGTATGGCTATACGGAGGACTGGGGGGTAATCACGCCATGGAAACAGGAAAAGCTGTATATGCAAAGAATAACAGATATTAGAACAAGTTAGCAAAACCGATACTGAAAAAGAGATCAGTATGAACACAAGAGATAACCAAACATACACCAAGGTATACTGAATATTAAAAATTGTCTAAATCCAAAAAGCAGTACTCATTGGATGAACATTACTGTACTGAAGGAAGAAACATGAAGAACCTGTAAGAAAAAATACAATAAGTTAAATATTATGCGTTGATGAAGGTCATGAGAAGTCCATAGTGTCCGTCATGCAAGAGTTTATGAAGCTTTGTAGGCACAGCTGATCTTCATAAGTTGTTGTATTATTTTTGTATGTAACCTTAAAAAGGCACGGATGAAAAAGTCCATAACGGGCCCCCAACCATCGGAGATCAGATCTCATATTCAGGAAAGCCGTACGTCCAATAGCAGTAGCCTTAGCATAATCCTGGGCAAAAAATAAGGTTGGACATGCTCAAGTGATGCGTTGAGCTGACTTAACCGCTGACAGAACTTTGAGCAGATCCGTACACTCCAAGAAGTATAAAATTACTCCTCTTGGGCGTTGCGAAGATGAAGCATTCAAGGAATTCGGCCCAGTCTATGCATACGTTGGATGTTGAGGACGGTACATTCTGGCATTTGAAGCAACTTGGGAAGGAAAGTCTTGAAAAAGGCAAGAGAGTCCGTACCTTCCGGCCCCTCCGCCAAACCATAAATACGAAGATTATTCCGCCGATTGCGGTTTTCCAGAACCTCCACCTGTCGCTGGAGTGTGGAATTTAAGCTGAAAAACATTGGCGTTGTTTTTTTTAAAAGAGGATACGCTGTGTTCAATTGCGCTAAGTCTTATGTCAAGTTTAGACCAGTTCTCATTGAGGATTTAGGCGGAGAAGTTTTTTTTTTTTTTGAACGACGCTTAGTGTTTGTTTTCCCTGATTGAACAGGCTCCATGGTTGTCGAAGAGCTCTCCAGTAAGGATGAAAGAGAATCTTCTAACTTTGTAAATTTGGTGAAGACTTTTGAATTTTTAATAAAAATGTGGTTCGGCTTAGGATGCGTGGAGAGTGTCCCTTCAATCTGCCCATAAATCTCAGGAGAAGAGCAATTCTCAAGAAAAATAATAAACAACAGACTGCCTTTTCAGACGTAAATAATGAGTCCCTCGGTTAAGGAAACAGAACAGCAGAGTAACAAAATTCTTCAATATGGCAAGTAGCAAAGTATAGGAATCCACAAAGTGGCTGCCAGGAACATAATCTCCTCAGGTTGCTGCCAACGATGTCATAAAACAGCAAAAAAGAGAATGTAGCTGCAGCAATAGACCATTTCTAGGAGAGGCCAAGAAGGGATTCCACGTCAGAATGTGCACAATGAAAAATAACTGCTAATTAATACTCCGTTACGCACGAAGCTCCGTGAGACGGGAGAAGACTTAAAATGGCAGTCGAGATAATGCGTACAGCTCGTAGAAATTCAAATAGTAAAAATAAGCTGCTCCAACATTATATTTAGAGGCAACAAAGCAAGCCTGAGAATCAGGATATGTTCAGCGGCCTCCGGTGCATGACAGCTTTGCTTGAAATGTCCAATTAGCGCGAAACGTCCGCTTCGCACTGGAAAGCCTCACCCGAACGCCACCATGCTCTTCGGGTACCAAGCCACGCCCTCTAGAAAGACATTTTCTAAGGCCCAAATATACTTTTGTGGCACTGACCCAACGGAAAATCCATGTTGAGATTTACAATTTCACCCAAATCAAGATTTGCATGGCTTTGCATGGGGTTGTACCCCAAAAGTAACACAGGGAACCGCTGGCTTGTGTAACCTTATGTCAGGGAGACTTTACATGGGTAGAGCATGTTGGAACAGGTGTTTTCCTATGCATCCACCCAAGTATTTTAACACAAACCAATGTTTACTAATGTAAGGAAACATCGGTTTGTGGGGAAATGGCATGTCTGCCTGAGGCTGGCGTAACGAGGACAAATACAAATATTTCTCCTCATTACTTCCTCTTTGCATTTTGCAGCATACATACAAGAAGGAACAAGAATCTAACTATAGAATTTGCACTGAGGCAGCCAGCGGAGTCCCATGCATGGCTGCTGAAGCTCTGGGAGTACAACCCGTCCCAGCGGCAGACGTCACACACTCCCAGGGATGCTGCAGCTGCACAGCAGCAGGATCGAATAACACTGACCGACTGTTCATTTTTTTCCTTGTGTTTTTTTTTTTACTTTCTTTGTTTTGAACCTCCCCACGCCCCCACCCCATGAAGGGCTGATCTCGGCCCATGAGGTGGTTTTAAAGGGTTGGGAAGGTCCGGAACCATGGACCTGCAGTGGTCTCTCCTCCTGCATTGGGTTGGGAAGACCCCCCCACCCGGAGTGTCAACCTATGTCCCAGAAGGGATCGGAAAGTACAAAGATTCGCAGTATTGCACGCTTCCATTTTGCTGGATAGCGAGAAGGCTGGAAGCTCTATTTCTCCTATATCTGGACCTTTGGGCTTATGGTGGGATTCCAGAGAGGAGGCGAAAGAGAACAGTAGCTTTCATCTAGGAAGAAAGTGGTGAAAGAATACCGTTTTCTGGGGACCAACTGACCCAGGTAGGTGGGCCCAGCATGCGAGGAGTATCAGGGTGCGCTCAACCTGAGGTTCAGGGGGAGCTCATGCATCCCAGCGTAATGCGACAACAGTGCTTCAAGCAGACCGGAAATTTTACAGCGACTCCAGTCTTTTCAAAGCAGTGAAAAAAGATGTCACAGTGCTGGGTAGCGGGCTGGAGAGAAAAGAAGATTCATGCTAGCGTGGGAGCGCCATCTATTACGAAAAGACAGCGAGCTGGGATTGGGGAATCTGCACATTCATCTTGTTCAACAAGGAAGGAAACCTTTTTAGAGGAAGATGGAGCAGAGTCATTTGAGGGGAGATCTCCTTCATTAATTACACAGCCCATCTCTTTCCCGTCTGCGACAACAACACATTTATCTATTGCTGCCTTGGGGAAACCCTAAGATTACTCTCCATTTCAAAACAATTTGCCCAAAACAGATCCGGTACAGACAGTAACCATACTGAACTCACTAGAACTGCCTCAGACCCAGGACAATACAATATCAGCCATACCTGATGCGATATTTAAAGCAGAAAGGTTGCCTAATGTCACAAAACTGGTTTGCACCCTCGAGGCAGTAAGTGCAGATCAAATGTCAGCACAAGACAAACACGCCTCAGCACTTGAAACAGCACTGGAATCAGATATTGTGGAATCCCACCTGTATTCTAACTCTGAGGTGCTGCGACCTCTACTGGGAGTGATTCTTACGGAGATCTGGGGGCTTAAAGTACAGCAAGCTCTTGATAAAGCAACAGTCAATCAAAGGCTGTCTATAATTGAGGATACCCTGATGCAACTGCCAAACGTCTCTAGGTGGCTGAGCAAAGAATTTCTGATTTTGAGGATCACTATCTAAGGATGGTTAAGATCATTTTGCCAGAGCTAAAGAAACTGCAAAAGCTGTAAGTCAAAACAGAGATGTTGGAAAACCATTTGCGATGCAGTAATCTGAGGTTTATCGGGGTCCCAGAAGGAAGCGAGGCCCAAGGGGTGAAATCAGAACTTTCCAGTTGATGCACTCCCTTATTAAGAAATATATATTGCCAAATGCCCTGAGTGATTTATCCATCATGAGAGCATATAAGGTCCCTGCCCAGCACTCAGCTGACACCAAGTTCCCACAGACAATATTAGTCAATTTTGCAGGTTATCGTATCAGAGAACAGGTCCTAGCTGCTGCATTCCGTCAAAAATAATTTCTTATCTTGGGAAATGTGCACATGAGGGTGTTCTTGGACTTGGCAGCTGCAACAGCCAGACGCTAAAGGTGTTCCTGGGTCTGGCTCAAACATTCAAATGCATGAAGGCCCAAGACGCTATTGTGCAAGAAGCAAAACTAAAAGTGTCTGTGAAGGGACAATTTCATGGTATTTTATCAGTTGAAGACGCTAATCTTTTTCTATCAAATCAATCTCAAGAAAAAGTCTGATTGCACGAGGAGCTACATAATCTTTGATTGTTGAGACAGGAGTGTTTCTCTAAATTTGTGCCTATCTGTTTTTTTGTCTTCTCGTGGGAGGGAAGCATTCTTGGGGACAGGTGCAACACCATGGCACCAATTGGTGAAGGATGAGCCTGGGGCTGGGGCGGGGGCTGGGTGGTAGGGCGGTACTCAACGCTGGGAAGGAGGAGGGGGGAGGATGAGAGGGGGGGAGTTGGAGGGTCTCACAGTCAAAAAATGAGCAGGCTAAGAGCTAATGTGTTACAAAGCATGTTCGGAAGTATAGGAAAAGTAAACGAGAGAGAGGCTGAAACATTGTTGGCAGAATGGGTCAGGTCTCTATTGATGTAAATAGAAGAAATGTCACAAAGGAATAAGATCATTTCATTTAATGTGAACGGGCTTTTGAATCCACGTATGAGGGGCGCTTTTTTGAAATGGTTAGATGAATTTTCACCAGAATTAATCTATTTACAAGTAACTCATTTTAGTACTAACACTCCCAGGATTCCCCTTCCAAAGAAATATCCTCCTGCATATTTTTCCTCTGCTACTGCAGCGGTTCACTGTGTTGGGATTTTATTATCAAACTCAATTGATTGGCAGGTTTTGGAAGTCATTTGGGATAAGAGGGGAGATGGCCATGGTTATATTAGAGGGAATAGGGTTACATTGGGTGCATTATACCAATCCCATTGATGATGATACTGCAGTGCTAGAACAAATGTATAATACTGCAATACAATCAGAAGGTGCCTTGATTATTGGGGGCAATTTAAATTTTATCCAAAATATGAGACTTGATACCTCTAAAAAAAATAAACGCCAATTGAAACCTAAAATGGCAAGGTTAATAACTGCAATGAAAACAGATTTAGTGCTAGTAGATCCATGGAGGATGAGACACCCGGGCTTCTTTTAGTTTACCTGTTACTCCTCCAGATATAGAACAGCTTCGGGATTGGATTTTTACTGGTAGACAAATTGTTGGCTAATGGTAAGACTGACATTTTGGCCAACTCTTTTTTAGATCATACTGTAGTTTCTTTGACCTTGACCCTGCAGTTTATACCTAAAATAAAATCAAGATGGTAGCACGGCCCTCCAGATGTGTCTGTGCTCCCCTCGCTGCTGCTCGTTGTGCAGTTTTGCCCTCCTGTGCCCTGATTATTGCTGTGTTACTTTGCAGTTTACCTCTGTGGTTTATTTGTTAATCTGTAACTCTGTAACTCTGTTCTCCCCGCTTCCCGCCGCCGTGACATCGCGCCCGGCCCCCTCTTCTTCTGTGTCCTCCCTGCTCCCGCCTCCCAGCTGCTCCTCCCTCCCACTTCGCCTTAAATGGAGACCACGTGGACGCGCAGCGGTCACGCGCAGTGGGGCGGCCGATTGTGCGCCAAAGGCAAGCCCGTCTGTGCCCGTCCGCACCTGTACCACGCCTGGACAGCCCCCAGTGCCAGGACCCCTGGCCCCCGCTGATGCCAGAGCACATGACGGACCTACGACGCTGCCACCCTCAACGCACTCAACACCGGCCGGAACCCCGCCTGCTAACAAGCCACCCCTAAACGCACCCACGAACCCTTCACCTGCCAAGCCTGCCGATTCACCTGCCTCCGGACCTGCACCGCACCAGACAAGCCGATCACCAGCAGCGACCACCTCAAGTGCATCCTGCTCAACACCCGCTCCGTCCACAGACACGCCGTTGAACTCTGGAACCTGCTCGACACAACATCACCATACGTCGCCTTCCTCACGGAAACCTGGATGAACGTCTTCTCAGCGCCCAACATCGCCATCGCCATCCCGGACGGATACAAGATCATCCGGAGGGACCGCGTCAACCAGACTGGAGGAGGCATTGCCATCATACACAAGAACACCATCCGCATCACGACCAACTCCGACGACACCCTCACCGCCGCCGAACACCTCCACTTCCAGATACACACCGACCCCAAGACGACCCTCAGAGGCACCCTCATCTACAGACCCCCGGGACCATGCACACAATTCAGCGAAGACATCACAGACTTCATCAGCCCGCACGCCCTCCCCTCCGCTGACTACAACCTCCTGGGGGACCTCAACTTCCACCTGGAGAACAACAAAGACAGCAACACCACCACCCTGCTAGACAACCTTGCCAACCTCGGACTCAAGCAACTGGTGATCACCCCCACCCACTAAGCCGGCCACACGCTTGACCCAGTCTTCTCCTCCAGCAAATACATCTCCTTCAGCCACTCCACTGGACTTCACTGGACTGACCACAGCTGCGTCCACTTCAGCTTCAGAAGGACCACGACTCACCACCACCCGCAACAGGTCCCTCGCAGGAGCTGGAACAAGTTCACCGCCGAACAGCTCACCACCTCCCTCAGCCAGAACCCGTCCGCCAGCACAACGGACCCCAACGAAGCAACCAGCAACCTCACACAGTGGATCACCAACTGAGCAGACGACCTCACACCACTGAAGACCCCTCCCAGCAGACCCGGCAGCAAGAAAGCCTCTTGGTTCACTGACGAACTTAAGAACTCCAAGAAGAACTGCTGCACCCTCGAGAAAGCCTGGCGCAACGGCCAGACCACAGACAACATGACTGCCCTCAAGCACGCCACCCACAAACACCACCAGCTGATCCCCAACGCCAAGAAGACAGCATTCAAAGAACGACTGAACAACAACGCCCACAACAGCAAGGAACTCTTCGGCATCATCAAAGAGCTCTCCAACCCCAGCGCCGGAAACAACGACATCACTCCCTTGCAAGACCTCTGCGACTCACTCGCCTCGTTCTTCCACAGCAAGATCGCCGACATACACAACAGCTTCGGCGCACAGACCACTCACCCAACCTCTGAACCAACGCCCCCCACCACCACCCTCTGCGCCTGGACCCTGGTCGGCACCTAAGACACCACCCGCACGATGAACACCATCCACTCCGGATCACCAACCGACCCCTGCCCCCACCACGTCTTCAACAAGGCCGATTCCATCATCTCACCCAACTCCGGGACATCATCAACACCTCCTTCAACACCGCCACCTTCCCGAAGAGCTGGAAGCACGCCGTGCTCAGCGCCCTCTTGAAGAAACCAACAACGGACCCCACCGACCTCAAAAACTTCCGCTCCATCTCGCTCCTCCCTTTTCCCGCCAAAGTCATCGAGAAGACCGTCAACAGACAGCTTGCCGCCTTCCTCGAGACCAACGGATCCCTCGACCACTCTCAGTCCGGTTTCCAAGCCAACCACAGCACCAAGACCGCCCTCATCGCAGCCACTGACGACACCAGATCCCTGCTCGACAACGGGGAAACAGCGGTCCTCATCCTCCTGGACCTCTCCGCAGCGTTCGACACTGTCTGTCACCGCACCCTAGTGCAGCGCCTCAGCAACATTGGAATCCAAGACAGGGCACTGGAGTGGATCATCTCGTTCCTCACTGGAAGAACCTAGAGAGTCTGCCTCCCCCATTCAGATCCGAGGCCACCGAAGTCATCTGCGGCGTACCACAAGGATCATCACTCAGCCCCACCCTCTTCAACGTCTACACGAGCCCCCTCGCAGCCATCGCACGCCAACACAACCTCAACATCATCTCCTACGCCGACGACACCCAGCTCATCCTCTCCATCACCAACGACCCCGCCACCGCCAGAACCAGCCTACACGAAGGGATGAAAGACGTCGCAGAGTGGATGAAAAACAGCCGCCTGAAACTGAACTCAGACAAGACGGAAGTCCTCATCCTGGGACCATCGCCCTCCGCCTGGGACAACTCCTGATGGCCCCCTGCCCTGGGCACCACTCCCAAGCACACGGACCATGCACGTAACCTGGACTTCATCCTGGACTCCTCCCTCTCGATGACCAGACAAGTCAACGCCGTCTCATCATCGTGCTTCAACACCCTGCGCATGCTCTGAAAGATCTTCTGGTGGATCCCCACCGAAACCAGGAAGACGGTCACCCAGGCACTCGTCACCAGCCGACTGGACTACGCAAACACCCTCTACGCCGGAACCACAGCCAAACTTCAGACATCCAACGCATCCAGAACGCCTCCGCACGACGCGTCCTGGACATCCCCCGACACAGCCACATCTCCGGCCACCTGAGAGACCTGCACTGGCTCCCCGTCAGCAAGAGGATCACGTTCAGGCTCCTCACCCACGCACACAAGGCCCTCCACGACCTGGGCCCCAAGTACCTCAACAACCGCCTGATCTTTTACACTCCCACCCGCCAGCTATGATCAACCAGCCTCGCCCTCGCCGCTGTTCCACGCATACGCAGAGCTACCACCGGAGGAAGATCTTTCTCCTACCTGGCAGCCAAGACATGAAACTCCCTCCCCATCCACCTCCGGAAAACCCAGGACCATCTCTCCTCCAGGAAGCAACTCAAGATCTGGCTTTTCGAGCAGTAACGTACCCCTCCCCCCCAGCGCCTTGAGACCCCTCTGGGTGAGTAGTGCGCTATACAAATGTTATGATTGATTAATTGATTGATAAATCTTTGATGGAGGACCCTATTTGGCTAGAGGAGACAAACGTTTTTATGAGGGAATTCTTCCAATTTAATCTCAATATTGCCTCAATTTTTATTGTCTGGGAAGCTTTTAAATACTCCTATAGAGGACCAGTTATATCCTATAAAGCACGGATGTCCATACAGCTTAAGCAAAAGGTTGAGAGGCTGCAAGCAGCAGTGGACAAAATTAGACAAAAAATAAATGCAGTCTCAATCAAGGAACACTCGCTTAAAATACTGCAGCAGAAACTATCTAAAACTAAGGAGGAGTTAAGGGGCTTGTTTCTGGTAGAAGAGATAACAAGGAGTAAAGTATACCAACATGCACTATATGAGGAAAACCAGCAGATTGGTACATTTTTAGCTTGGTCTCCAAAAAGTCAGAAAAGCACCCAAAGAATAAACCAGTTGAGGGATCCAATCTCCAATCAATTAGTGGAGGATAATCAGTAGATTGCAGATATTTTTCTCTCGTATTTTAGAAAAATGTACACAGAAACTCAAATAATAGCAGAGCATGCTCAAAGCTCATATTTTGATTCTATATATCTCACTCAATTGTCGGGGGAACCTATTCAGCAGTTGGATACTAGTATAGAACCATTGGAAGTAGTAGAAGCGCTGAGAAATATGTCTAATGCTAAAGCCTGTGGCTGTGACGGGATCCCCGTAGACGTGTATAAAAGGTTTCAAGATGAATTACTCCCAAGTTTTGACTAATCTTTTAAATCAAATAAAAGAGAGGCAGCAGTTCCTAAGGGATTTAATGAGTAGGTAGTGGGTATTTTTCTTTAAAGAGATAAGGATCAGTGTGATCCTAACTCACATCGACCGATCGCTTTGTTAAATACAGACTACAAGATTTTTATGAAAATCTGGGCAAGGAGAATGGCACCATCTGCTCAACAAGTGGTGCATATAGATCTTGCTGTGGAGATTCTTGGCAACTAATACCTATGTTTTAATACAATCAATTGATTACTTTTCGCCCAATCAGATCAAAGCTGCTATACTTACGATGGACGCCAAGAAGGCGTTTGACCTAGTTGACTGGTGTGCCTTATTTTTGATATTAGAGAAGTTTGGCTTTCCTAAACAGCTGATAGGTATGTTAAAATAACTATATAGCCAAGCTGAAGCCAAGATCATTAATAATGGAACAGAAGCAGGGAGGGTAAATATTAATAGGGGCACTCGGCAGGGAGGTCCATTATCCCCCCTGCTGTTTTCTCTTTTGATTGCGCCACTGACAACAAAAATACGGTCTAACATGCAGATAATACCCACTATGGCAGAGATGGCAAAAATTACATTATATGCAGATAACAGAATGTTATACCTTAAATCAGAGGGCTCAAATATAAAGAGTGAGCTGTAAGAAATTGACAAGTTTACATAAATTGGGGGATAAGGGTAAACCAAACTAAAACAAGATTTCTTACATTTCATTTAACTCCTGCAGAGATCCCAGCATGTTTACCACGAATATCGCCTGGCCCTATTAGATATCTTGGGATTCTAGTCACAGATCAATATGCGGATCTGTTTTCATTAAATTATGGAAAGATGATGGCAAAGATAAAGAGGCTACTAGATAAACAAACAGACCTTACTGAATTCATTATTAGTTGGAAGGGTATCCATGGTCAAAATACCAGTACTCCCATCTTATTCCTCTCTATTCGGCTCGGGGCCTTTAACGCTGGAGAGGACCTTTAATAGCCTCTACGGCGGGCTATAAGGCTATATTAAACAACCTCGCGTGAAATTGGCTACACTTCAATTGGATACATCTCTTGTGGGCTTAGCGCTCCCCATTTTGCAATATATACCATCAGGCATCTCTGTTCAGCTTGAAGTCAAATAGGAGAACCAAACACTTGAGGACACCCTCCCTCTTAGGGGTGGAGGGTAGCTCAGCCTCAGGCTCACAATCGGAGGATAGGACATCTCTCACCGCCTTAAAAAGAGAATGGCTCAAAACCACCCTTCATGGAGCAATGATGACCGAATATTTGAGAGCTCACATCGCTCCCAATGGCCTGATTGTCAACAACTTTCCCAGAATTTTTCAGGAAGATGCCATATTCAAGAAAGAGTGGTCCCTAGTCACATGGAAATACACTAGGTACTGGCTCGTCTTGATTATTAACACTGCTCAAAGGATAGCAGATGCCCTGCTAGTCAGGATACAAATAGCTGAGGGTGCTCTCAAAACATCTATTCATATTTCTGCCTACAAATCAAAGCGAAATTACCGAAAATAAAGAGTTTCTTATGAAACAGAAAGTCAAAAAACTACAAAAGGACATATAGAAGTTCAATAAGGAGAAGGTTTACCCTTACCTTAGAGCGGACTATACTTCTTAAAAAAATAGCTACTCATCGGATGAGAGCACTGATACCGGTAAGAGAGAGTCCTCCAGCAGTGGCTTCAGCACTGGGAGTTGGGGTGGCAATAACCAACTAAGGGCCCCCGTTCCCCTTTTTCCAACTAAAATGGAGCTTCCTACCCTTGACCACCATTTTGGCCACAAAGCACAACACAATACTTCCCTGGGAATAACCCACCTTTTAAGACAGAGGTTGGGGCAGGGCAAAAAGGGCAAAAAAGAGGGATGCAAAAACAGGTCCAGTGGCAAAGAGCAATCGACACACAATGTAGAAACGAGGAGCAAGACCAAGGGCAAGAGGAATTAGTGGTCAATCTATCACACAGGATCTGGACTGAGACTGAAAAAAAAGTTCTTTAGAAGGGGCTGGGGTATGATCCCACTCTCAGGATTTATAGGTTCAGGGACCATTGCGAGTTACAGAATTTGTTTTGCAAAAACTGCCTGAATCAACTGACGCAAAATCTCTTGCAGATGATACCACAATCGAATGTATGACATTATCCCGCAATATTTCTCCTCGCAGGGAATCACAACGCGGTAGTTACAACGACTGCATTGAGATTCCGCATACAATCATTCCTCAAGTCGGAACAACGACTTGCGGAGGGGAGCGCTGGATGTTGGAATAGTATAATTTCCTATTCCAACTCCAGTCTGTGCGGACACTAGGGAAGGTGTTGGATTTTAAATCCAACACCTTCCCCCCCCCCTCCTCAAGTGGTTGTTCCGACTTGCCGAGTAATGGTATGCGGAATCACAACGCGGTCGTTGTAACAACCGTGTTGTGATTCCCTGCGAGGAGAAAGATTTGTGATAAACGTTGTTTACCACCACAAATGTATGACACACCACAATCACTATCAAGCAGGCCGAGAAATGTGGGGCCACAGTGATCATGTCCACTGCGGACTATGACATGGAAGGCCAACGTCAACTTAACAACACGAGGTACTATACCCTGATAACTGAAAACCCAACATTGAGATTGGCCACTAAGACCTCTACGATGGTTTTTGCTGCAGAAACCAATGGGTGGATCACTAGAAAAGAGGCGGGTTTTCTCATTGCTAAGGGACAAGAAATGTCATATTTTTGCTACCTGCATAAGATCGACAAAGGTACAACACCGGTCCCTTGGCGACCAATTATTTCTGTTATAGGTTCACTACTTGAACTGTTGCCAAAATTCTGTGACCATTTTTTACAACCCTTGATTAGACAGACTCCGTCCTTTGTGTGTGATATCACTGACATTCTTTCCATTATAAAAGAGATACAAGACACTGCAGACATTGGTCTTCTGGTCGCATTGGACATCGATGCCTTATACACTAAAATCCCCAAGAGGGCCACCCTGGAGGTGATTAAGGCAGCCCTGCAGAAGGGGGAATGGAATTCACCAGTACGTATTCCATTTACCATGAAATGTGCCACCTTGGCACTCACTGAAAACTTTTTTGAGTTTAAAAGGCAGATGTATCATCAGTCCCAAGGTACTTCTATGGGCAGTACATTTTCCCCAAGCGTGGACTGCCTCTACATGGCGGCCTTTGAGGAGAGGGTCATCGTACATCCTGACAATCCATACTCTGGTAACTTGTAACAATGATAAAGGTTCATAGATGACATCCTCATCTTTCAGAAAGGTGAACGTGCCACATGTGATAACTTCTGTCATTGGATTAACAGACAGAACGAGTATCTTAAATTTATTAAGACCATATTTTATACTAGTGTACCCTTCCTGGACCTCAGGATTATACTAACTGATGGCCAATTGAGTACAGCACTTTACAGAAAAACCACTGACTGGAACATTTTGCTACTTTATAGCAGTCATAATCTGCAAGCTCTCAAAGACAACTAACCGTTTGGGCAAATCCTATCCATTCATATGAGTTGTAGTTTGATCACCGACTACAAAATTGAAGCAAAAACCCTTGCCAACAACTTAAGACAGCACCATATTATGAAATCCATGAAAAGGGACAGGAGCAATCACGGTGAGGCCCCATTGGAGGTGGTCCCCAAAGTACCAGAAGACACTCTTCCATGTGTCACCTCTTTCACCCCAGGCTCCAGTTGTATTAGGAATATCATAAAAAACACTGGGGCATCTTGAGAACTGGGTCATTACAATTACCCACACAGAGATTTGCTTATAAACGTACGAGGAATCTGCAAGATATTCCTGTGAATAAGCAACCTAAGACCCACAGGACCAATGATCAGAGAGCTCTTTGGGATCTCCCACCAATACAGGGCCATTATCGCTGCAGCTCATGCTCGGTGTGTCACCAAACAGCACCGACCAAGGATACTTAACTCTCTGACACCTTCATTTGGCACCCCACCAAGGACACCAACTGCAACACAACTCAGTGTATCAACATGGTCACTTGTCCCTGTCATTGCCACCCGCAAGCCCCTAAGCCTCACTGGTATCCTTCAGGCACAGAGATCCTTCGCAAAATTACCTGCACCTATCCTCCACACTCCT
Source organism: Lissotriton vulgaris (assembly GCF_964263255.1). Taxonomy (NCBI): domain Eukaryota; kingdom Metazoa; phylum Chordata; class Amphibia; order Caudata; family Salamandridae; genus Lissotriton; species Lissotriton vulgaris. Next base: position 1,940,468,601 of record NC_141687.1, read on the forward strand.
CGGGCACCAAGTTCTACCCAAATCAAACATACAGCACTACATATACAAAAAACAGACATCTTCCTGGTTACGGAAATATGGTTAACCCCAGATTCCAACCCTGATATGCTGGCAGCATAACCACAGGACTACTACATTCTACATGTGAATCGACCTCCAGGAAAAGTGGGTGGTGGAGTAGCTGCGATCATCCATAAGGACCATGGATTCACTACTATTACGCCTTTAAGTCTCCCCGCAGTGGATAATATGGTCATTAAATTAGAATCCAGCTCTGGCCCACTCATCTGCTTCCTAGTCTACAGGCCCCTGCAGTACATGTCCTTATTCCCTCTTTTGTTGAGTGAATAAATAACTAACCTTTCTACGAACTATGCGAAAATACTGTTAGGTGACTTGAATTATTAGTGTTACAATGTACACGGTGGGCCTCACTCTACAGAACGGACTGACCTACTAACCAGCCTTAGTTTCACTCACCATATATCCTCAGTCACACACATCAAAGGGAACACAATGGACCAAGTCTGGACCACAAACCTCACAGTATCCCTGCCCACAATCTTGCAATGTATATGGTCGGATCACCACCTAATACAATTCACAGCAATGATTCCTAGATGCCTTACAAGAAAAAGCTGACAGAGGCACTCCTCAGGCCCTGGTGCTTTTAAATATTTTTGACGCATTTGACACGGTCAACCATGAAATCCTGCTGGCCGTGTCAGGCAGGCCGTCATCAAGGGCTCATCCCAAGGGGTACATCTAGCCTCATTCACTGCTCCCAAGATTACTACTACGTGTGAGGTCCCACAAGGATCCTCATTATCCACCACCTGTTCAATCTATACCTTTTACCTCTGATCCAGTCCTTGTAGGACATGAGAGTGACCACATTCAATTATACTGATGACCTTCAGTTAATTTTTACTATTGAGAACTCCCCTAACTCAATTCAGGAATTCCAGGCCATCATGCTCCAAATCCAGCAATGGATGGACCTAAACCATTTAAAACTCAATCCAGGTAAGACCAAACTGGTTCTGACAGGGAGTTGCCAGATCCTCTGGGGCCCACACTACTGGCCGGAGGAACTCTGTCCCCTCCTGCTTCCTCTACCTCTGTCAAAAGCCTAGGGGTCACCATAAATAATGACCTTTCACTTAGATCCCAAGTTGGTGCAGTGGTCTCGACCTGTTTCTTTCAGTTACGCAAAATGAGGAAGCTAAGTTGTTTGCTTACCCACGCAGCACTGATACAGGTTGTGATTGCCATGGTACTCTCACACTCAGATTATGCCAACTCAATCTACCTAGGCATGCCATTGATCTTAATCAAACGACTCCAGATGGTCCAGAACCAAGCAGCGAGACTGATCCACCAGCAACTCAGATGGCAATCTGCCAGACCTCTACTAAAAAACTCCACTGTCTCCCCATCTCCCAACGCACAGCCTTCAAGACCGGGTGCCTAATCTTTAAGTCCCTATACTGCCGGAACCCTAAATTTATAAACGGCCTATTATCAAGGTATACGCCCTCCCGCAACCTGCGTTCAGCTCACCTTCAGCTACTTACCACCCCTGCCTTAAAGTTAAAACGTCAGGGAGGATGCAGGTTGCATCCTTGGCCCCTAAATTGTTACTGTTGTTATTGTTAATTGACATTTATATAGCGCTGAATCACCGACAGGTCTCTCAGCGCTGGGGGGAGAAGGTGGGCAACTAGACGACACCAGGTTGATGCGTGAGTTTAAGCAGTGCTAAATGATTCTCTGAACAGGATAGTTTTGAGTTGTTTCCTGAAACGAAGCAGGGAAGGTTCCTTATGGAGATGTTCAGGAAGCTCATTCCAGAGCTGAGGGGCCACGACAGAGAAGGCTCTGCCTCCTTTTGATGTAAACTTGTATCTGGGGCAGGGTAGATGACCAGCCTTGGAGGACCGTAGCGTGCGACAAGGTACATAGGCCTCTAGGTGTTCTTTTATATAGGTTGGGGCTTGGCCATAGATTGATTTATGGGTAATGCAGAGGCCCTTGAATTTTGCTTTCTGCCTAATGGGGAGCCCATGTAGTTTGTGTAGCAGCGGGGCGGCATGGGATTTTCTAGGAAGCCTGAAGACCAGTCTTGCTGCATCTTTAAGGACCACCTGGAGTCTGTTGGTTAGTTTCTGAGGGAGGCCCAAGTATAATGCATTGCCATAATCCAACCTTGAAACGATGGTGGCCGAAACTAACATTTGTATTGAGGTGGTGGTCAAAAGAGGGGCGAGTTTCCGCATCTGTGTGATCAGGCTAGTGCATGTACCGACCACTGAGGTGACTTGATTGGCCATTGTGAGCTCTGAATCGATTTTCAGACCAGGGGTCTTCACAACTTGCACAGGGGTAGGAGTGGGGCCTAGCTCCTGGGGCCAAAAACTATCATTCCAGGGGGAGTTGATAGAAGGGATGACTAAAATCTCTGTTTTGTCTGGATTAATTTTGAGCGAGTTTGCTGACTGTAAATCTGAGCACATTTTGAACATGTGCTTGTACGAGGGGGGTATTATGTATACTGAGGAGAAGTTGAGTGTCATCAGCGTAGTTGAATATTTTACAGTCCATGCTGGCTAAAGCTACTATCGGTGGTTGTAAATAAATATTAAAGAGTAGTGGAGACAGAGCGGAGCCTTGAGGGACGCCACAACTAAGCAGCCCTTTATCTGATATCTGCTTCCCCTGCTGAATTCTTTGGGACCGGCCTGATAGAAAGGACTTGAGCCATTGGTGTCCTTGACCATTGATGCCCAAGGTAGAAAGTCTGGTCAGTAGTATCTCATGACTGACAGTATCAAACGCCGCTGATAGGTCCAATAGGATCAGGGCACTGGGCTTTTTACTGTCAGCCATGGATCTTAGTTCGTCAAGCACCGTCAGCAGGACCAACTCAGTGCTGTTGTGTGCTCTAAAGCCTGCTTGGCGAGCGTGGAGGAATTGGTTGTTTTCCAGGAAAGAGGAGAGTGATTTAAGGACATGCTGCTCCATGACTTTTGCCAGGAAGGGTAGCTGGGATATGGGCCTATAGTTTTTAAGATTGGCCACGTCCGCCCCAGATTTCATTAAAAGGGGTATAACTCTAGCTTCTTTTAGGTAAGATGGCATATACCCGGACTCCAGAGAGTGGTTAAGCATGGAGATGATATGGCTTTCCAAGGCAGGAAGTGCCATTGTGAAGAATTTGGTGGGGCAGGGGTCTGAAGGGGAACCTGTTTTGATACGAGTCATAATTTGACGGAGGGAAAGTGTCCAGTGTGGGGAAGCTAGTGAGCATAAGATCTGAGGGGGGTTCCTGGGGTAGGTGAACAGGACTGAAATTAGTCCGGATGTTGTCAATATCAGAGAGGATGTCTCTCACTTTCTGCAGGAAGAAGGCTTGGAATGTGTTACAGTCAATGCTGCCGTCCTCTGGTTTCTGTTCCATATTTTGGCTGAGCTCCTTCAATATTCTGAAGGTCTCTTTCTGTTTGTTGGCCGCTGAAGTGATTCTGGTCTCATAGTATTCTGCTTTGGTGGCAGTGATGAGTTTTTTGTAATGCTTGAGCTGCGTTTTGTAGATTTGTCACTCATCCAGATCGTTAATTTTGCGCCATCACCTCTCTGAGTGGCGGAGCTTTATCTTTGCTTCCCTTATTGAGTTATTAAACTAGAGTGCCCCTTTTCCCTTATCTTTGATCCTTTCTCTTTTCTCAGGAGCGACATGATCTATTGCTGCTCGTAGACTATCCGTGAGGGTTTCGCATTCCTGCTCAAGGTTGCCCTTTATAGCGTTGGGGGAGGGGGACCTGAGGAATGTTTCTACTAACATTGTGGGTTCAATTAGATTCCATTTCCGTACCGTTTTCCATTTGGGCGGGGGTTTGGGCAGGTAGGTATCTGTCGGTATCCAACAGCTGATAAGAAAGTGGTCAGACCACACACAAGGGCTGATATCTATAAACTTGGACCGGGGTTGAGACGTCCAGCCTAGGTCTAGGGTGTGTCCTTTATTGTGCGTGGGGCTTTTGACTATTTGAAGGAGACCTAGTGTATTCATGGATAGCTCCAGTTGGTGTGTCACTGGAATTGTTTTCCACTGGAGATTCGGTCATGTAATAATCTTCTAAGTTTTAGGAAAATGCTCAAGACATGGCTGTTTGTGCAGGCTCATGAATAACTTCACCCAATGGTCCGAACACTCTAGAGCTAGTGCCATGAAACCTCCTGGTGTATGTGCGCTGTATAAGTATTTTATAAAATAACATAACATAGGCATGACTATGAGAGCTTTCAAGACAAGGATCACAGAACACAAAAGCATCATCCGTTGCCAAAGACTTTTCTACCAAGATGTGTGCACACTTTAAAAACTTGGGTCACTCATGACTATGAGAGCTGTCAAGATAAGGATCACAGAACACAAAAGCAACATTCGTTGCCAACGGGTTTCTACCAAGATGTGTGCACACGTTAAAGACTTGGGTCACTCACCAGATACCATTCAGTGGGTGGTACTCAAAGCCCACCCCCCTATTACACAGAGAGCATTATTTAGGATAGAACAAAGATGGATACACCATCAATAAACTAACCAACGTGGATTGAATGATGAAATCCCCTGGGGGGCCTTGGGTTGATACCTATATATGTCTGGTTGTTTGAACCCACTAACTTGTACTTAGGAGTACCACTGATACTATACCAACCCCTTGTGCGGGCGTTATACTGCATTAATGTCAATGTGAACTGTTAAGTACTAGTGACACCGTACTATACCTCTTTAAGCATACACACAACTTAATGACCCTCTTCTATCTTTACTATCATGTTGGCCCATATGTGCTGAATACCCATTCTGGTTGTTGAGACAGTGACACTATGCTTGGTGATACCTTGACTGACCAGATTGTGTTTACGCGGAACAGAATTAGCTCGATGTACCCCCTTCCCTTCCCTATTATAACATATTCCAATATGGCCACGTTCTTACCCACTTGGTTACTTCCTGCACTCATGCTGAGACAGTTTAGCAGTCCTTCGCCTCCACTTCCGGAGTGACATTTCCCCTGCCCAACGCAAGGATCCGGTGAGTATAAAAGGGCCTCCCTGGCACTGCTCTTTACTGCCCAGTTCCAGCATTAGGGGTTGGTCGTCCAGTGCAGTGACGCTGAGTTGAGGTGAGTATGGTTGGCTCTAACGAGTACCGGTAAAGTAATCCTCCTAAATCTGCAGCTACGCCTACTGGTGAGTTTTAATGGCCAATGCAGCAGATGTGCCTAGAGAAATCCAAAAATCACAGCCCCTGGCTGGCAATTATAATTTCAAGTCAAACCCCGCTCCAAACAGGAGAATCTGCCTCCCTTTAGTGGCTTAACAAAACTTGAGGGGGCCTCCCTGCAATACACATGGAGGGCCCTCTCCCCTTCCCAGTGGCCCGACCCACCACCTACCACTTTGTCCCACTTTGGATGGATGGATGGATGGACAGATGGGTGGGTGTCTGGACGGACGGATAGATGGATGGATGAATGAATGTGTCTGTGGCCAAGGATGGACGGATGGATAGGTGGCTGGGGATGGATGGACGGGTGGACTGAGGTACGGATAGATGGATGGATGAAAGGATGGATGTGTGGCTGGGGATGGATGGACGGAAGGATGTATGGATGAAAGGATAGGTGTCTGGGGATGGTTGCATGGGCGGACGGATGGATGGATAGATGGATGGCGGAACGGATGTGTGTGTGGCTAGGGATGGACGGATGGATATGTGGTTGGGATGGATGGATAGATGGATGGATGGATGGATGGATGGATGGACAGAGGTACGGCTGGATGGATGAAAGGATGGGTGTATGGCTGGGAATGGATGGCTGAATGGATGGATGGATGGATGGATGCAGCAGCGGGTGATGCAGTTAAGCTCCGTGGGCGAGGTGATGCTGACTGAAGTTGGAATAGGATTTATTTATTTAATTTACTATATTCTATCGTCTATAGATCCCCCTCCGGCGCCTAACTGCACCGGCTGCTGCTGGATGGATGAATGGATAGTTGAATGGATGGATGGATGGATGGATGGATGGATGGATGGATGGATGGATGGATGGATGGATGGATGGCTGGCTGGCTGGATGGACGGGTGGATGGAAGGATGGGTGTGTGGCTGGGTATGGCTGGATGATTGCTTGGGTGGATGGATATTAGGGTGAGTGGAATGGGTGGACTGGATTTGAAGGTTAGAATGCATATGATGTAGTAGGCAGTCGGAGGCGACAGGACACTAGGACCAGCTGGTGTCTGATTTCAGAAGTAGGCATACAGCACTGGTGGCTGGGAGGCAAAGAGGCGCCAGTCACAAACCTTTCTCTCCCCAGGCCTGTGAGGGGTGCCACAGTAAGCTGACCCTTCCTTAAGCTTCTCTCTTGAGTCTCGACACTCCAAAGGGACCAGAGCACTTTGCCAGACTGTCCCCGACTCATCAGTGAGTGGGGGCCCCATTCCACCCAGACTGCAGCCTGTGATTCTCTGCTCCTAAAGGCCTCTCCAGAGCCTCTCTCCAGCGCTCCTGTGAGCCGCCATTCGGTGAACATCCCCCAGTGCCCGCAGTCAATGGCCCAATGTTTACAATCAGCCTCGCCCAGTCCCCAGGCAACTGGCCCTAACTCGTAAACACACTTGCTTGCCGTACCAGCACTCTAGTGCACCTTGTTAGCCCTCCCCAGAGAGCTCTTTAGGAACCCTCAAACCGCCTGTTATTCGTCGAGAACTCCCCTGACCTCGAATGTACCCAGAGTGCCCCTCGGGGGCAACTCCTAGTGCCTGGAGTCAGCATCCCCCTCCCACCCCCTCCAGTGCCCTCTACAAGCCACGTAGCTTTCCCGTAACCACCCGCTCTTGTGCATGCCCCCACCCCCAGCTCCAAGGTCCGGCAGCACCCCACAGTGCCCTCGGCAGAACCATCACCCCAAAACCATGAGCTGGTTCTACATACCTCGCCTACCTCCCTTAAGTGAATTGCCATCGGCGGCTACCCCTCCCCCATGCACGCAACACTCTGCCATGAAGAGCACACAGCGAGCCACTGGCAGCTCTGCTCAACAGTGCTTGCTCTTGCTGGGTGAGGGGCCCCTGGGTGACAGGGCCCCCGCAATGCGGAGGCTGCGGGGGCCTGTGTTACGCCCTGCCTCCCTCACCCCGACCTCTAAAGGGTTTTTTAACGATTTTCCACACAATACCAAACAAGCAGCGCGAGGTGCGTTCACAATCCATCCCACAATACATACAGGTAACCACATTTTCCTAAAAATACAGCTTTTGCGCCAAATGCACTAGTACATTCTTTGGCTGCATTTAAAATGTGGGCTCCCGCCTTTCAAATAAAGCGCAGCACAGAGAACCCGAAATGGAGACGAGAGGCAGGAAATTAAAACTGCCTCACTTTTCTCCTCTTCCCCGTCCACACCCCTCAAAAAAATACAGATTGAATTTCCCCTTTTTAACAAACTTTGCACCAAGTCCACGCTGTTCCCTTGTTTGCAGAAGCAACTCTTTTGCTTTCCCCTTGCCATTGGGCGCACTGTGACTGAACTTCCGCTTCCGTTCTATACAACAGCAATCCATGCCAATGGAAGAAACAGAAGAGGGACCAGGACAAATTCACAGTGCATTAATTAACTTTGTGGCCATCAAGCATTGGCAATGACAACCAGTGCTCTTATACTACCAACGACCTGCCTGCAGATGCGCACAACATCTGTAGAAGACTTTATTTTTCTTATTGGAACTAACTATTGTAAAACCAGGAAATACACTGCATACATTATATTATGTATATTGTTTTAAGCGCAAACGTGCCATAAAGGCATCAGAGCGCTTTACATGAAAACAAGATATTTTTACACGTAAAACCAGAAGTTGCACTTTTTTTGGTACACTGATGTTAAGAATGACCCCCCTATGTAGTCTATTGCATTCTAATAACTGATTATTTGCCTACATTAGGAAATTTAGGTAATCAGGTACTCATCCTCAAATCATCAGTAACAATCTTGTTTTGTGAAGTTTTCAGAAAGTCATTTTCAGATCATTCTCAAGTCTTCAGGAACAATCCCACCTTTTGAAGTAATCAGGTAGTCATTTTCAAGTCATCCTCAAATCATCAGGCCTAGTTTCTAAAGGTTGCTGATGACTTCAGGAGCTTGATGATGTCTGATGACATGAAAATGACTTCTACAGTACTTGGATGATCATCCAATGACTCTGGCTTCTAAAGTAATCCTGTTTGACCTGGGCACTCACCTCGGCCATCGCCATCTCTCCCACCTCTCCTACACCAATTCCCATCCTGCCGGACGTACTTGATTTAAAACTTGCACATTTCTTTGTTTTTATCTCAAAAGTGACACAAAGAGAATAAGAGCATAATTCCTCCGGTTTTAGCTCCATGCTTTGATGCTCCAAATTTCCCTAGTTTTCAGATCCATGTAGAACAAAGGCCAGTGAGCTGTCTGCTAGCCTGTGCTGCTTGTTTGGACACCAACTGCTATGACTGATTGGCCGAAACAGCCTGAGAGGCGGAGACAGGGCTACAAGGTTGGTTGCAGTATAGCCATTATCCTGTTTATTATAGCAAACTTTATTGAACACATGAGAGTAACAAGAAGACGGTAAAAGTAATTTATTGAAATATAGCGAAAATCTGAACTTATCATTTAAAAGAATAATAGAAGAAAGTCGACATGGAGTCTGGAAATGAGAAGATCTGGCTTTAAAAGGGTGCAAGGGTGCATTATAATGTTCAATGGTGCACAGCTGCTTACAATAATTATACAATAAGGAGGGATGTGGCGAAACGGCCAAGTTCTAGGTTTCCCGTCTCGGATCAACATCCTGTGATTTTGGGCAAATTACCTAATCGCGCCGTGTATACAAAAATGAACGTGTTCATGAGTTACTGGTGCTTTTGTAAATCCCTCAAATACCTTCGGTTTGACTTGTGCTATACAAAACTGAAAAAAATAATAATATTGAATTTATACACAACTGGTCTGTTCTCTTTATCAAGGTCAATTATTCCCCCCTCCCCCCGTGTGTCTCATGTGCAGTTGTGGGCTCGGCTGGGCACTGTCTGGAGTCTTATCTCCAGCAAGCTCATGTTTTTCACAGGTATTTAAAGACTATTTGCATATTTGCATACCTTTGTAAACTGGTTACCAAGGCTTCGGGGCATATTACCAAGCAATAGCGATAATTATTGCTATTGCTTGGTTAGAGACAAACATTTACCGCTGAGCTGCGGCGATTTGTACCGCAAATAAACCTTGGTATTACCAAGGTTTATCGCAAATGCGATAAAAAACGCCGCAATGCATGAATATCGCTGAAAAGTCCGCGATATTCATGCATTACCAAGCTAATGCTCTTAGCCATGTTACCACCTCCCATTAGATAACATGGCTAAGAACTGCTCAGGACAGGTGTTAGCTTTTGGAGATATTCGCGCTTAGCGCGAATATCTCCAAAAGTTGGTAATAGGAGATAGCGATGTTAGCGACTGTTTTCAGTTGCTAACATCTTGGCACGGCCACTTTGCATGTCATTAGTGATTAATATCACTGACATGCAAAGTGGGGCCCAAGATGGTCGCTATCTCCTACTAGCTGTCGCTAACTGGTGTTAGCGACAGCTAGGTAATAGGGAGATCATTTTATCTCCGCTTTCTTGGCTTTTAAAGCCAAAAAAGCGGAGATAAACCCCCTTGATAATATGCCCCTTCATTTTTTATTCAGGTTCCAGCACCCCCTGGAACCTCCACGCTGCCTATACCGTACATTTGTATTTTAGATTTACTGCCATAGTGTGAGACATTTCATCAAAAAGAATATAAAGTAGGGTTGCCAGCACGGCCCTCTCCAACCCCCAGGCCGGTCCCCACACTCAAACACTACCCTGCATGACCCCCCAGTACTACCCTAAACCCTAAAACACTACCCTACACTACACAAACACCACAACACTATCCTACACCCAAAACACTACCCCCAGCACGACCATTTACCGACCCCCAGTTCGGTCCCCACACTCAAACACTACCCTGCACGACCCCCAGCACTACCCTAAACCCTAGAACACTACCCTACACTACACAAACAACACAATAGAATAATTAATAAGGCATAAAAATAGTATAATAAATTAGGCACCGATCTACCATTCAGCATGCAGCTTGAATAGAATGTTAATAGTAGTTGGGATAAAGTCCAGTTGTTTTCAAATTGTTTGTATACACTAAATGTTCTGCATTGTAAATGAATACTATGCGATTACAAATAAGTATGTGCTTAGTATTCTGTTAGTATTCAAGAAGTACCACTCACATATCAGTAGTCTTCATGCACTAGCCTTCCCCAAAAGAACACTATTGAATACTAAAATTGGCATAAAATAGTCTTCGAATGCTATAAAAAGACAGGTTAACCACTAAATGTAGTATTCAGCTTCAGTAAGGGTGGGTCCCACTGTAGCGGGCTATTGATCTATGGCGGGATACCCTTCTATACTTGGTTATGGTAACCTAACAACCTCATTGATGCTTCCCTTAAGGACACTTTACCTAGAGGTGTCACAGCCCCCGCCGGACACTGTTGAGGCATGGCTATTGGAACCCTAGGGTGAGTTTTATTGACCTTTGTGAGCTACTGCTTTTTCCTGAGATGAGCTACATTTTAACATATTTCATGTTTATGCTATCACTTGGGTTGCCTGCCACTTTTTCACTGCGAGTCAACTGTGCACAAACTATGGGTCACTACTATTGGTTTTATTCAGAGAGAGCTACATTGTTACTAAGTATACGTTGTCACTTATGCCTATGCTAATGTATACTTTTGTTTTCTTTTAGATTACCCTCAACACTTTTTAGGTACTTTACCTATTGTAACGTGGTAGGTAGGTGGGGCCAGCACTACCACGGTGTGTAGATAGTCTGCACATGGTCCTGATGATTTGTCGTCTGCTCCTTAGGACGTTTTAGGCAAGAAACATGTTGACCCTATTAGAGTAGAGCGCTTGGATCTTGAACCAATATTTCAGATAAGTCGCCATTTTTTTTTTCCTATTAAATTTGTTTATTGGACTACCCAACCTGTTTTTGCCTTCATCCTTCTTACATCACATCTACACTTTCCCAGGCCCACACTCACACTTCACCAAACGGCAAGGAACAAAAGATCTCCACCAAAGAGCCCCTCATTGGGTGCCCGTCGGTTATCGCAGCGCCGACCCGACGAGCAGCAGACCAAATGATGAAGCATGACACCTATCTGGCTGGGTGTGTGAGGGCCCTAGTTTTGAAGGATGAATCGCCCTCCCATTTACTCACTATAGGACTACATTGTCCTACAGCTTATTCTTATTGTACCTCTCTCTACCAGTCTCCCTGTTGACCCACTTAGGAACTGTATACCGTTTCTTGTTTGATTATTAGGTAGAACCCAGTTGTTTTTTAAATCTCAAGATATCCCTACTTATCATGGCTGTACCCTTATTCAAGATTGTGCAGCAGGGTGATTTTCGTTGTCTAAAAGACTTCGACAATGCTGTAAAAACTAGGATTTGTCCGACTTGGTTTTTTTCTTTAATTCAGGTAGATTAATTACACGGACATGGTTCAGATGCAATCTGGTAGCCAGAGTACGGCTTTATGCTTAAGTTTTTTTCAGATTGGGAATCTCTTAAAAAGCAATTATGGCACTCTGAGCGAGTCAGCATACCATATTGCTAGGCAGATGGCTATGAGGGCATTGGGTGTAGGCACATGGTCCCGCCTGCTGTACCATAGCATATAAGGGGATAAAGATATCTTGGACAAACTTCAGAAAATCCATTCCAAGACAGGCTGAAAATTTAATTTAAAAGAATGGTCGTCTCTTTGCGAACTAAGTTACAAAGGGTTGCAGGGTGCTAATTTTAAAAGAACACATTTTTGTCAAGATGGCTGCTGTATTATACGCCATTGAAATTACATAAGATGTATCCCATGATGTGTAAACCTGTTTTAGGTGTAACAAACAGGATGCACGTTATTGGTTACACATATTTTTTGAATGTAGTCATTTACAGCAATTTTGGATAGAAGTTTTTTGTAAGTATTTCTCGCTGTGTGTCCACCACATTCGACCCATCGTGTATGTTGGTCTAATTCGGCTCTTCTGGAGAAGTCAAATACCTTGAGAAACATCAGCAGCATTTTATATTGATATCGATAGCTGTGGCAAGATCACCTATTTTACAGAATTGGAGAACAATTTACCGACGAACGATGGGTCACTGGATCAGTATAATGAGTAGGATATATAGATTTGAAGAAGCGTATGCGAGGAGGGTTAGTGCTGCTTGGAGATTCAGAGCAATATGGGCAAGCTTCTCTCTCCTCTTTATAAATTAATCAATGTGAAGGTATTAGAAATAGTATTGGGTTTTACTTAATCAGGTGAACTGTCGTCATCTTCTGTCAAATGGGTTTTAGGCATATTTAAAGTTTTGCTTTCTATTTGGATTGAGTTTAGATATGTATGATTCTGTGCAAGAGTATTTAGTAATCAGGAGGGGGTTATGAATTAAGTCCCACTGTGCTATAATTGCACTTTTTGCACTGTTGGACTTTATTTTTCTTATGCTATGTATGTTGATGAAGCCTATGTCAGAATATTCAGTAACCAGAATGCTGCTACGCACTTATGCACTTTATTGTGCTCTCTCTCTCTCTGCATGCTGCAATATGTATATGTCTTTTATAGATATGCTTGTTTTCTTTACTTCTGTAACACTACACTTGCTTTGCTCCAATAAAATAAAATTATTTTTTTTTTAAAAATAGTTTTTGCACAGGTAGGTGTCCCATTCCTGCACAATCTGACCATAATGGAGGCACTCTTGTGTTGTGGCGCAAAGTAACCTACATTATCCCTATGCAGACAGTAGTGCACCAGCACCATATACTAGTGGGTATCATGCATTTATGCTCCCTCACTTTAATGCAATGCAATGCAGCACGGCAACTTCCCTTGCTGTGCTGCATTGCTTTGTAAACATTTAGTAAATCTGGCGCTAAATTCTGTACCCCAAAATTGAACAGTGTTCGATATGTGGACCCTTGTCCACACATTTCCACATTTCTCAAGTTCTAATCTAAGGAATAACTACCGCCCTAATCTGCAATCCTTAAATTTATAAAACAGATTTCCTTATTTGATTATTATTTAACAGTAACAACTGAAGATGCTTTTTGTGAAGCAGTGATTTAGGGCAGTGCTAAAGTTGTTTTCCAATAGTGCTGTTTTGTCACAATGGAGTTTCATTGCTCCACAAAAGTAAAGCATCAAATGTTAGTCTAGCGTTCTGAATCCTAGAGTTTTAATTTGCATTATGATTAATAAGATTATTAACACAAGTTGCATCAATCCCCAGCACCCTGTTAACAGCTCTTAAAAGTTTACCAATAGCAGCACGCGAGGTATAATGACCCAATCTCATTACTGCACCTTCATATCTCTAAAGCAAATCAAAGATGCAATCAATGATTTATTATGTAACTTACCTTTCATATAATATGCAAGAATGTTATACCTAAATGATTATATTATTGTTAGAAATTGGGTTGTTGGTTAAGGAGGTGAAAGCACACAATCAGGCAACCCCCCTAATTCTAGTCAGGGTGATTTACAAAAGTCACTAAATTAACCTGTTCTTCACCCTCTTGTAGCTAAGCACAAAAGTAGTCATGCTCAACTTAGAGGCAATCTGTTAATTATTTATGCAGCACACAACCAGTAATAAAATGAAAACACAAACAATCCCAAACCAATTCAGAAACACAGAGTACATGTTAATAAATAAAATGACACCAGAACAAGTAAAATCCAATCAATAGAACTGGAGATTTTTCAGTGAAAATAGTGCTTACAAGCACAAAGTGCCCCTCGCGATCATTTGGTCGGGCCCCCTAGGATATTGAGGCATAGATTTGCAAATTTTGTGGCACACAAATAGAAATATTTCTGCATTATTGCGCCACTTTATTTAACTTGTGATCATTCCTTTTCAACCTTAAATCAATGGAAACTGGTTTCCGTAGGCATATTAAAGTGTGTGGGAGTGTTTGCTACATTGTCCTTTGTATTAAAATTCTGGATCATATGTTAAACCAAGCACAATAGCACAGGGTTGCTAGTCATACCATTTGTTGTGGCATTGTGCTAACTTGCGGCTAACGGGTCCAAATCCCAAAGCCATCTGCGGTAGGACACCACATTTTTCTATTTCCACAATGTGTAAAAGCTCAACTCAGGGTTTTCCAGCAGCTGCCCTCTGATTACCGTAGATAACTCGTCCACTTCTTCACCTGGCCTCTTACTTGTTAGATTTCACAAATAGACCCATTCAAATTAATTTACTTGTAGTATGCCAAAGGTGTGTGGCTCTAAGGATAGTTATGCGTTTTTATTTGTTGTTTAAATTTGCATCTTCACTTTATTGTGGATGTTTTATTTTTTGTCTAAGAATGTTTGCTTAGCTCTCCATGAGATATTCAGCAGGGGTCTCACAAAACTTAATATAATAAAATAAAAATACCAGGAAACTGTGAAATTGCTGCAAGGTATCTAAGGTGCACCCCAGTAGCTGCTCCAGTGACAGTATAACTGGCATGGGACCAACATTGTGTGCTGTATGCAAGAACCTTGAAGAACATAATAAAGGTTTTACATAATGGAACCCATTTACCAGGTGTTTTAGTAGACTTTTAGGGGCTGTAGACTTTTTTCTCACTAGTGGTACACGAAAATGTTGTGTGCTCCTAAACTATCAAGTTAAGTTCAACTATATATCAGTATCAATTATGGTTGGACTGGCCTATAGGGCAATCAGGCAGTGCTTGAGGGGCTGGTATGATAAGATAGAATGTGGGATGGGTTTTCGGAAGTTAGTGAGCCTGCTTTATGGTCTTGTGGGCTGGGTTTTCATGTTGATTTTACTGATGTTACCCCTAAAATTACTTGTAGCAAACACAAATGCTAAAGTCCAAAACGGTCCTATTTGGCAATGTGGACCACTTTTTTAGCTACCTGATGCCCTATTGGGGCCAAATTTATTTTAGTGCCCTATACTATTTTCTGTCCCAGTCCAACCCTGCTCTCCCCATATGTTTTTTTTTTGTTTCTTAGTTAAAAAGATTTATTGTACAAACTTGACCCAAAGGTATCAGGTATAAGAGTGCTTTACATGAGCACCAGTTACATGACACAAGAACGCGTTCATTTTTGTTAGGCACGGGGATATTAAGTGATTTACCCAAATTCAACGGATGTTGAGCGTCATTTCTGAGACTCGAACCTGGTTCCCCAGAGTTGAAATCGACCGCCTAGCACGTTAGGAGAGTGCAGTAGTCACCCTCATCTGTGGTTATTGGTTCAGTTTGGACCCACCTCCTTGCAAGCAGAGCCTGTTGCTCTGATGGGAAATGTGTGTCAAGGAAAACATGAAGCACTCTCAGTGGACCTGGTGATGGTCAAAATGCATGGCGGACCACAAAAGGTTGAAAAATGCCATGATGGAGCCTAAGTTACGCTGCTCCACTGATATCACGTCTGATTCCTAGACTAGTCTAGACTAATCCTAGACTTTTTGAATCTGCCATTCAGTGACCTTCTGATGATGTGGCAAAGCCAGGATGATTTTGACAGTTAGAGTTTTCAGGGTCCTTCACTAAACCTATTTACATTTAGGTTGAGATTTTATTAAGAGCCTGAAATGTTTTAGAATATCTAGCCAGGTAAGTTCATCTTCTGCAGGCACTGCTCAGCTTCTGCTGCCGAGGTGTCCTTTGGTGGGATTTTGTCGCCGTGTGATCTCAACAAACCTAGATAATATTAAAGGAATATGCTAGGAATATGTGAGTCACAGCAGAGGCTTGCTGCCTCAGTTTTTATCCAAATCGCCAACTGTGATGATTTGGAGATCGAACGTAGGTTGTGTCTCTGGTGTGTGCCTAGTTCATCAAATGCTTTTGCTACAAGCTTACACTATAAACACAAGGGTGCAATAAACAGCATCCCCATCTAATGCAGATTTTTAACTGTGTACCACTTTGCAAAGTCTGTGCTCTTTGGAGATGAGATGGCAGATATTCACACAGAGAGGTTAAGGGACAGATCAGTCAGGTGTCTCAGGCAGGTGGTGAACCACCTGTGTATTTTAGTGGCAGATTGACGCAGGTTTATGCAAATAACTCTTTAATGAGCCCCCACAATGTCCACAAGTACCCTAAAGACTTCTTGGCAGTAACACAAAACCAAGCCTTCTACTTACTGTGATGCTTGTCCCTTGCAGCTCGCATTTGTTAATTTGTCACTGAGGCCGCTGGCAGCTCTCTCTCTATTTTTCTTTCCCCTCATTTTGTCTCTATCTCGCTGCTACTTACCTGCTGGAAACTGTGACTTTAAGAAACCGGTCTTACCACCTTTTAACTCTCCTTTCTTTCATTCATTTCCCTGTGAAATGGATCCAAAAGAGGAAAAAAACACATTGCTGGAAATGATGTCCTTTTTGGATATTTTCTCCTTCCAAAGTGCAGCTTAGGGATAGAGAGAAAAAAGGAAGACTTTTTATTTCCCAATTCCATAAAAATAAATAAAACAGGACAAAGTGTCCAGATTGGTTACATTCGAACACATTAACGCCACTTTATAGAGTTTGCTAGTGAAATGCTACTTTTATTTTCTCGCCTGTTTTTCAACAGCATTGCTTTCTAGTTCGTTTTGTGAGGCACTGCAAGCTGTGAACATGATGGCCTGATGTTTTGCAGCCACAAATATCAATATTGTGATCATCGCACTCCTCAGTTGATTTTGCGATACATTTGCAGATCGTGAAATGCTAAGAGGTCTGCTTGGTTGTGCTAGACCATGGGAAAGTCACAAGTTCAGGCCAACTAAGATAGACCGCAGGTAGGATACCAGGGCCAGGTAAGCCCTGGTGAACAGTTACTTTCTAAGTGTGGTGCGAAGGGTCCTGTACACGTTGGAGGAGGATGTGAGGAGCAGGCTGAGCGTCAGGGGTGGTCATTACTGTAATATGAAGTGCGAGTCAGGCATCATTGATCGTCGTCGCTGTAGCATGAAGTAATGGTTGGGCGTCGCAGACAGTTGTTGCTGTAGGTGCACATTGACGAACATTGCAGGCCGTCATTGCTGTAGTGCGAAGTGCAGGGTTTGTATTTCTGGTCACCACAGACAGTGGTCGGTGCTAAGAGCTGATTTCCCTGGAGCTACGTGTTGGTGGTTGTTGTAGGCAGCAGAGTTTGGCATGAACATGCCCATTCATGGATGCAAAGAAAGCAAACTTCAGGATTTTCACCTTTCTTTTATGAGGTGTACACTAGGATGTCAACCAAAGGTCAAGGACCTTAGGAGGCATCTCTTGGAGATCAGGAACTCACTCCAGAAGATGCCAGCAGGGCTTAAGCAGGTGAAGTTGCACCAGGTCAGCTAGTCATTTGCATGGAGGCCTCTGTCAGTTCCTTGATTCCTCTGAGACATACGATGCTCTATGGGGTCCACCTCCTGTTAGCTCAAAGGTCTGATTATAGCCACAGACTTTATCGAGTGATCAGGTGAGGGAAGGAAAGGGAGGGATCAGCAGGGAAGGATACCTGAAAAGAGAAGTACACAATGATAAAACACCTTGCTGTGACCTCTAGTATGACAGACAACATTTGTATAAATCATACTGAGTTCTCTTCACAAATACCTGAAAAGAAAAATAACTGTACTGTATTCCAGGGTATAGTTTCTGATAAGCCACTGCCTCTATTTGATGTAGAGATAGAAGAACGACATTACTACATACATGATAACATTTCCAAGCCAGAAGTCAGTATATCAATTATGATCATTGGGTACCTAGAGACGCTTAGTGGCATGGAACAGGGGATTTGGAGCTGTCATCCGAGGAGCTCAACAAGCCCCTGTGATAAAAGAAAATGACCAAACAGAGACACAATTATCCTTAGTCCAATAATGAATGCTAAACGTAGAAAGAATCAAGCAGACTATTTGAAAAGGCAACTCAAGGTAATGTCTCCCACTTCAGAATCAGCTCTTAAGAATTGTGCTTCCATAATATATGAGTGACTGCATATCTCCAAGTTCTATAAGAAAAACCAGCTTGTTATTCATATGAACATCGCCAATGTCCTGGCCGTATTACCATCATATATGCCCAGGATGTAGTTTTCAAATAAATGCAGATTACACGATATCGTAGGTGCAGAAGTCCTGATATTGAGGGATAAACCTAATAGGTTTGGATGCTCCAAGCCACCCCACAAGAGCCAAGCCTGGATCATCCACTGGGGTTACTGAGCACAAATCCTTACTGACAGTACAAGGCATGCTAATCCTAGGGTCTACAGGAACTTAGGCACCACCAGGAAAACAACCCCGCAAGAGCCAAGAGAACCACTCGTCCAACGGGGCCGCAACTGTCTGTTTCCACTCGAGCAAGGAGCGAAACACGAAGAGAATACAAACAAAGCAAGGGAAAGTGGTGCAACAGCACCCCTATCAGATCCTTGATGCCGCCTCCACTGCAGAGTCTTATCCAAGAATTAACGGCACTGATCTGTAAAACCAGGAAGCACTTAACCCGGCTTCCAGCGTGTGTCGTGACATCATCAAAAACACGCCCCCCATGGCATCATAGGATATGTAGTTCCGTGGCTAATGCTTTCGTCTACACAGAGCTGCGGGTCTCTTCCGTGTTCTCCTGCGGTAGCTGGAGTGCGCCGTGACAGTACATCCCTCTCCCAAAGAACACTGACAGAGACAAGACTTCGTGCGGAACCTCTTGTGAAAGAGAGCTGTGTGCCGGCGAGCATGCACATCAGATGCCGGTTCCCATGAATTTTCCTCATTATCATAACTCTTCCATGTGACCAAGCACCATAGCCTACCACTGTAAATTTTGGAGTCCACAATGCCCCTCACTTCATGTTCCAGTTCATTGTTTATCAAAACAGGATAAGGTCCCTTTTTGGCCTAGGCATGTGAGGGTTTAATGAGTGACACATGAAAAGCACAGTGTATGCGCAAGGAGGATGGCAGCGCCAATTTGACCACTACTGGATTCACCAGCTTCACTACCCTGTAGAGACCTATGTATTTGGGGTTAAAAACACTGTAACATTTAAACCTGATATGTTTGGTAGACAACCAGACATAATCCCCTTTTTCATACACTGGACCAGTGCATCTATGTTTGTCCACATACGCTTTGTACCTGAGCTTCGCCGCACCTAGTTCTTACTGCCCTTCCCTCAATGCCTTCTGTATGTTGGCTATCCTCTCCTGTACCTCGGGCACCTGCACAGCGTGTAACAGCAGAAACAGGGGGTTAAATGTAGGATGGAAACCATAAGTGCAATAAAAGGGGCAAAACTTGGTGAAACTGTGCACTGCACTGTTATATGCCCCCTCGGCTAACCATAGCTTATCCACCCAAGCCTCCATAGTGATGTCTACATAGCATCTAATATACTGCTTAAGAGTTTGGTTAACCCTTTTGGTTTGTCCGTCAGTTTGAGGGTGGAAACTGGTTGAAGTATTGGAAACTACACCCAAGGCAGAACACCACACCCTCCAAAAGTTCGCAGTGAATTGGGATCCCCGGTCTGAGACAATGTTTCTTGGCAAACTGTGCAACCTGACTATGTGCGTCAGCATTAGATATGCTAGCATGCTAGCTGATGGGATCTGTTTACAGGCAATGAAATGAGCCATCTTTGTGAGGTAGTCTACAACCACCATGATGATGGTATGTCTTTTATCTGCAGGCATCCCTACCACAAAATCCACAGAGATGTTGGCCCAAGGCTGTTCAGGGGTAGGGAGGGGCATAAGAGCCCGGCTTGTCTTGCATGCACGGCTTTCATTTGGCTGCAGGTTGCACATTCTTTGATCCACGTGGATACATCAGTCTTTAAAGAAGGCCACCAGAATTGTCTTAGGATTCTTTCAGCAGTTTTTTCTAGACCATTGTGTCCTGCACAGGGTAAAGAATGACACCATTCAAAGGCACGTTTGCGTAGAGATACTATAGGAAACAATAGCTGTTTTCCTCGCATTGGGAGTCCCTTATTAAACTTCCATTCCTTGTCTTCCTTCACCATTCTTGCCACTTCTCCGTGCGAATGTTATTTGCCACCCACTGAGAAAAGCATCAGTGAAGGTAACCCAAACAGATTCTTTAGATTTATGATGGCTTGTTTAACTTCTGCTACCGGCGTTGTGGAGGATGTTTGACGGGTTAAGGCATCTGCTTTTTTGTTGTCCTTCCAAGGTCTGTATGTTACCAGGAAATTTAACCCAGCAAAAAAAAATCATCCATCGCAGCTGTCGTGGGTAAGATGCAGTCATAAATTGGAGGTTGCGATGGTCCGTGTACACCGTCACAATGTGTCTGGCCCCTTTTAAAAGATGTCTCCAATCCAGGAAGACTTCTTTAATGGGAAGCAGTTCTTTCTCTGCAATCGCATAATTGCATGTTGCCGTATTAAGCTTCCTGGACATGTACGCCACCGGGTGGAGTTGACCGGTATTTATCCTTGCATTGGGAGTCCCTTATTAAACTTCCATTCCTTGTCTTCCTTCACCATTCTTGCCACTTCTCCTTGCGAATGTTATTTGCCACACACTGAGAAAAGCATCAGTGAAGGTAACCCCAATCAGATTCTGTGGATTTATGATGGCTTGTTTAACTTCTGCTACCAGCGTTGTGGAGGATGTTTGACGGGTTAAGGCATCTGCTTTTTTGTTGTCCTTCCAAGGTCTGTATGTTACCAGGAAATTGAACCCAGAAAAAAAACAACATCCATCTCAGCTGTCGTGGAGTAAGATGTCTTGCTGCAGTCATAAATTGGAGGTTGCGATGGTCCGTGTACACCGTCACAATGTGTCTGGCCACTTGTAAAAGATGTCTCCAATCCAGGAAGACTTCTTTAATGGGAAGCAGTTCTTTCTCTGCAATCGTATAATTGCGTGTTGCCGTATTAAGCTTCCTGGACATGTACGCCACCGGGTGGAGTTGACCGGTATCTTTATGACGTTGGAAAAGTACCGCACCTACAGCCATGTCGGAGGCATCTGCTTCCACTATGTTGGGTTGTTCTGGATCTGCATGCATCAGGACATGAGCTGATACAAATGCATCTTTCAGGGCATCAAACCCCATTTCGGCTTCTCTGTCCACTGGAAGATCATCTTTTTCTGCAGTAAACTTGTGAGGGGAGTCGCTAAATCAGAGAAGTGATCGATAAGCCGACGGTAAAAGTTGGCGAATCCTAAAAAACACTGAATGTCGCGGACATTCAAAGGTTGAGGCCAGTCTTTTACCACGGCTATCTTCCTTTCAGACATTTCCTGCCCCACAGGTGTCAACATCACTCCCAGGAATTCGACAGATGTTACACCAAACTCACATTTGCTAATCTTACAATACAATCTGTGCTCCTGTATGGTCCTCAAGATGGTCTTTACATGTTGTGGGTGTTTCCTGATACTAGATGAATCGATCATAATATCATCTATGTATACCACCACAAATTTGTCCAGGTACTCACACAGAACGCCATTAAGAAAAAATTGAAACGCTGTGGGAGCGTTGCACAACCTGAAGGGCATTACCAGGTATTCATACAACCCAAAACGCGTTTTAAAAGCAGTCTTCCATTTGTCTCTGCTTTGCATGCATACTAAGTGATATGCCCCTTTTAAATCCAAACTCGTGTATATTACCGCCTCCTTGACCTGCTCCAGTAATACATTGATGAGGGGCAACAGGTACCTGTTCTTGATGGTGATGGCATTTAATGATCTATAGCCCACACAAGCACGGAGCTCACCATTGGCCTTCGGCATAAAAAACAAAGGAGAGGCAGCGGGTGACTTGGAATCCCGTATGAATCCTAGTTCCAGGTATGTATCCAAGTAGTCTCGGAGCTGTGCTGTTTCAGGTGCCGTAAGCACATACACTCTACTAGCTGGAAGGATGGCCCCAGGTACTAGGTCAATCTGGCAATCGTATGGCCGATGCGGGGGAAGGATTTCAGTCTTACTTTCGTTAAATACTTCGGCGTATGCCTGATGCTCCTCAGGTAAATTTACCTCGTGTTTCACTGCAGTGGCAATGCGATGACACAGAGCCAAGGATGTTGCAGGACTGACTCGGTGTTGGAGACAATGGGCTCTGCAGTATTCCAATGAAAACAGAATGGTTTTCTCCTCCCAATCGACTTGAGGGTTGTGAGTTCTCAGCCAAGGTAATCTGAGTATCACCCCATACTAGGGTGCCTGTATGATGTTAAAGGCCAGCTGTTCCAAATGGTCAGTTCCTAGCAATGTACCCAAATCCCCTGTATGGAAACGGATTGGAACAGAATCCAAAAGTCTCCCATCAACCGCGACTACTGCTTCTGGAGTCTCTTTATCCTGGAGGGCGATTCCCAGAGCTGTGGCCTGCTGCTGATCCATGAAACATCCAGTTGCTCCTGAGTCCAACATGGCTTGCTGTTGTGACCGGGTTTTTGGTTCGATTTCTGAGTGATGGTGACTTTAGCTTGCTACCATCCTAGATCCCTATTCCTAGCTTGTTTTGGTCCTTTTCAGGCCTCTTTTCAGACCTAGAACCATAAACTAGAGGATAGCCGCTTTATATGATGATAGATCCCTTATTACTGACTCTAATCCATCTATTGCCTATTGGCGTTGACATAATTATGTGTCCTTTCATCATTCTCAGGCCTGAAGACCTATAGTAGAGGGTGGATCCTGTAGTTCTGACTTTATATTACCTATTGGTAGGGTTTGTGTATGTACTTTGATAGAGCTATGTGTCTATTTCATCCATTTCGGGCCTACAAGGCCCAGAACCAGAGAGACTCCATTTTGCTTTCTGCCTCTGCAGACTGAGATGTTTGTAGGTCAAGTGAGATGTTTTAGTTATGAGGTGTTGTTCACTTGGAGAGAACCGAACTGGGCCGGCCCTTATCAGTAGACTGTATTTTTCTCTGTGTCGAAGACACCACAAAAGGCTGGCCAGCTGGGTGTGTGTCCTTGGTGCTGAGTGGTGCAGGGATCTGATGGGCGGCAGGCTGCTGACTGGAACTATTGCACTAGGAGAGAGCATTCTATATTATCGAAGTGCAGAGGCAGAGTGGTCAGATGGATCTTGGAATGGTAGAAGTCAGAAGCAGTTGCAGTCAGAAGCAGTTACTTGTCAGAAGGAGTTGTGATCAGAGGGAGCTGGTCAGGATGAGATGCAGTCTGGAGAAGATGCAGTCCGAATAAGTTGCTTTGCAGTTGGAGTAAGATGCTTTGGAGACAGAATGAAGTTACATCATGAGAGATCAGCTGGAGCAGGCAGTTAACAGCTGGAGTTTGGAGTGATACCTTTTGGAAGAGACTGAAGTTATATTGTGGATTAGTCTGTGGGAGCAGCTGGAGTGAGTTGGACATTGGAGCTGGAACAATCAGACAGAGTGAAGAAGCTAGTGGAGCAGATGGTTATCAGAGCGAAAGAAACTATATAATTAGACTGAAGTTGGAAGGTGAAGACAGTTCGTGGGATAGAGGAATCCAGTGCAGAGTGATCGGCGCAGATGTGTGTCCAAGAGTGCAGGGGAGAATCTGAGATGAGCCAAGGCACAGACGAGAGAGGGACCCAGATGACAGCTAGAACAAGACTTCATAATAATCATGTGATATCTGTCCTGTTATATTAGTGCCCACATATATATATATACATTAATCTTTTCCTTTATTTCCTAGGCTATATTCCCTTCTGTATTGTTGCACTGATTAATCCCTTTTCTTTTAGCGGTGTGCAGTTCTGTTATAATTCATTATTTCCCTTTTCAGCTATCTGTAGTTCCTGTCAGCTATATGTGGATATGATAGTAATAAAGCTTTCTTGTTTGCCATTCTAATAAAGAGACCCCGCAGATCTGTGTATTCCTTAGATGTGTCTATTTCCCTTTACTTTTCAGGCTATGTCTAGATTGCTAGTTATTGTGATGTTATAATTTGCTATTGTTTAATAAAGGGACCCCAGTTCTTAGTGAACCACTGTGCAGGTGTTGTTTTTATGATGAGACTAACCTTTCATCTAGCCAGATGCTGTTATGTGGGCGGATGTGTTTCCCGTCCGGATAAGTGGTAACTGAGCAAGGGAGCAGGGAGCGCCTAAATCAGAGAATAACCTTTGCATGTTGTGATTTGGCCATTCTTGGGTGAGAGGATTGAACTGTCTATCTACCACATAAAATATAATATTGTGTATGAGACATACCCAGTAGATATTAGATATATAGAGAAACTTCCCAACAAAGAGAGAGAGAGAGTTGAAGGTATCAATAGGACAGTGATCGCCGTTGTGTAGCGGCGTTAGTGAGAGCACCGGAGGGATACGGTGTGTATCGTCACACGATTGTGGCGGCAGCGTGAGCACCGGGAGGATATGGTGTGTATACCCGCAGGATTGCGGCATGAGTGAGCACCGGGAGGATACGGTGTGTATACCCGCAGGATTGCGGCTTGCGTGAGCACTGATTGAGGTCAGTGTGTAATGGTAGATGCATTAGAACTGCTCTCCACCATGAGGAAGAGAGTAGCATAGTCTGGGCTAGATTGCCGTGAGACTATAAGGTGAGATCATAGGATGTGACCTGGAATTCCTTAGTAATCAGTGAGTATTCCTAGTAATCCTATAGATTTAGTGGTGTTTTTGATGATATGAGCTAGTATATTGCTAATTCCCCAGGAAGGTACCTAGGTACTGTGGTAAGTAGGCTCTGGGGAGGGAGATGGTTACGTTTCGGCTGGATTGGTGGTGTCTTGGTGAGCTGGTGATATCTGGTCTGAAAATCCGGTCGTTACACTTGCACTACATGCCATTCTTCTCATACCCTTAGATGTAAGTCCATGTAAAAGTAATTTCTCTTGCAGACAGAGTCGCCTTCGAGTTAAGGGATAAAAGCCTGGCTTGAAGTGTTCCCTTCTGCCTTCTTCAAGCTTGATCGTTTCCCGTCGGTGGTCCTGATGTAACCACAGACACCTTTTTATATTCCCCCCTGGTAAACATTGGGCAAAGGATGCATTCCTGGATAAAATGTCCTTTTCTCCCGCAATAAATGCACAACCCCTTCTTCCTTCGATAGTCTTGCTCCTCTGTTTTAAGGGGTGAACGCACAGCTCCGATATCCATCGGCTCGGACTTTGAGACTGGGGCATTGTCGGACGTTTTGGGTTGGTCTATCCTAAAGGCGTATCTATCCTTTCTCTTATGTTCTCCCTTTCTTTCACTTTCTTTCACTAAGACGATGATCCAATTCTAGTACTAGTTGAATAAGATCATCACATGAGACCGGCTGGGGATCAATTTGGGCCAAGACGTCTTTCATCTCCTCCCTAAGTCCTTGATGAAAGATTGCCACTTGTTTGGCTTCCGGCCACTCAGTCTCTGTTACCAAACGCTGGTAATCATTGAGATAGGATATTAAGTCCCTGTTCCCTTGTCTCAATTCCAACAAGTCTCAGTCTGCTGAGAGAGTAGCAGCCTGGCGGTTAAATGTTTTTTCGAATTCCGCGATGAATGCATCCCAATCAAATATTAAGGGATCATCCCTCTTTACTAAAGGTACCGCCCATTGTGCAGCGTCCCCCACCAGATAAGCCACCAAAAAGGCTACCCTGGACTGGTTAGTGCTAAATGCCTTAGGTTTACATGAAAACTGCAGTAACACTTGTGTGAGGAATACCTGAACCTTACTACTATCCCCATTGAATCTTTCTGGTGTAGCAAGTGGTATGGGAGTGGGGACTTCCACCACCACTGATGAAATTTGGGAACCCTGAGGAACCCCAACATTAAAAGGGTTATGCTGAATCCTATCAACCTGGGCTTGAATTGTAGCAGTTTCTGCCCTAGACGCGCTCAGCCCAAACTGCACTAGGGCTAATGCAGCTAAAACATCATCTAAGGTGGCCATTGCACCGTACGTCCAGGAGGATATTTAATTTGTGGGCCGTTAATACTGTCAGGTCCTTGAATCCTCACAGATGTACGATGCTCTATGGGGTCCACCTTCTGCTAGCTCAAAGGTCTGAATATAGCCAAAGATTCTATCGAGTATCAGGTGAGGGAAGGAAAAGGAGGGATCAGCAGGGAAAGAGATCTGAAAAGAGAAGCACAAAATGATAAATACACCTTGCTCTGATCTCTAGTATGACAGACAACATATGTATAAATTGTACTGAGTTTCTTTTACAAATACCTGTAAAGAAAAATAACTGTACATTATTCCAGGGTATAGTTTCTGAATGTAAATGTAAATGTATTGGCATTTATATAGCGCACTACTTACCCGTAGGGTCCCAAGGCGCTTCGACCGCTGCGAAACCCTTCCTGGCTTCCCTGAGAGATGGTCCCTTAATGGGTATCTCCAGGGTGAGACCAGGCATCCCCGGCGGTCTGGTTGGGCCGTTAGTGAAGATGAGGCAAGCTAATGCCCAGAGTTGCCGAGTGTGATCGCTGATCAGAGTGGGCACCGAGGCGAGAGAATTATCGAGTCCGCTGACCCTGGTCCAGAAACCTGCCGCGCCGGGAATCGAACCCTGGTCCCGGGCCGTCCTCTGCTCTCGGGTCTGCCACCTCTAACCAGTGAGCCACACTACTTCACTGAAAAGCCACTGCCTCTATTTGATCTAGAGATGGAAGAACAACATTACTACATACATGATAACATTGCCAAGCCAGAAGTCAGTATATCAATTATGACACGTAGTGGCATGGAACAGGAGATTTGGAGCTGCCATCCGAAAAGCTCAACAAGTCCCTGTGATAAAATAAAATGAGCAAACAGAGACACAATTATCCTTAATGAATGCTAAACGTAGGCAGAATCAAGCAGACTATTTCAAAAGGCAACTCAACGTAATGTCTCCCACTTTAGACTCAGCTCTTAAGAATTGTGCTTCCATAATATATGAATGACTGCATATATCTAAGTTCGATAAGAAAAACCAGCTTGTTATTCATATGAACATCGGCAATGTCCTGTCTGTATTACCATCATACATGCCCAGGAACTAGGGTTCAAATAAATGCAGTTCACACAATATCGTAGGTGCAGCTGCGCGGCCATGCAGCTGTTACCAGAATGTCCCCTCTGATATCGAGGGATAAACCTAATAGGTTTAGACGCTCCAAGGCACCCCGCAAGAACCAAGCCTAGCTCATCCACCGAGGTTACGAGCACAAATCCTTACCTACAGTACAAGGCCTGCTCATCCTAGCACTCACAGGAATTTAGGCACCACCAGGAAAACAACCCAGCAAGACCCAAGAGAACGGCTAGTCCAACGGGGCCGCAACTGTCTGTTTCCACTCGAGCATGGAGCAAAACACAAAGAGAATAGAAACGAAGCGAGGGAAAGTGGTGCAACAGCACCACTAACAGATCCTTGATGCTGCCTCCATTGCAGAGTCTTATCCAAGAATTACCGGCACCGGTCTGTAAAACCAGGAAGCACTTAACCCAGCTTCAAGCGTGCATTGTGACGTCATCGACGACATGTCCCCCATGGCATCATGGGATATGTAGTTCTGTGGCTAATGCTTTTCTCTACACGAAGCTGCAGGTCTCATCAGTGTTCTCCTGCGGCCCTTGGAGTGCGCCGTGACAGACTCTGAAGCTTGTTGTGTCCCTGTAACTCACACAGGATTTCAGCAACAAAACTCTAGGAATCACTCTGGGTAGCGTGGAATAAAGGCAACCAGGACCAATATTCCTTCTTAGACAGCAAGGCAGTCCTCGGGCAGCAGGGACTGTAACTTTCATAGGTCCAGGATTATTCTGATCAGTAGCTCTGGAGGTCCAATATTTATACCTGGTGCCAGCCTTTATGTCAGGAAACTACCTGTCCTACCACAACACTGGTTCTGTAAAATCCTTTCCCTCTCCCTAGTCAAAGCTCCAAACTGTCTGGGGTGACAAAACACAGGGGAGGCCTGGTGTCAGGTTCCTTTGTGTGTGCTGCTGGCAAAGCCCTTTGAAGTGTAAGTCGGGTGGATACAATCCCACCCCCATTGATCCTTCTAGGATGACCCATCCTGTGCACACCTGAGCTAACTTTGGATCACTGTCTAGAAGTAATACCCAAACCTCATTAGCAGAACCATTCACAGTCATGTGACCCTGGAGACTGGCAGAAAGGCACAGGGGCCGATTACGGTGTGGCTTAGAATGCCCGAGCCGCATCATAATGGGCTCTTAGGTTTCCTTTCCAGCAGACTAATTCAGATATTAGCAGTCGGAAAGTAAACCTGCCGGTCATTCCGTCTGGCTTCTGTTGGGCTCAGAGAGCCCATCAGAAACCAGCCTTTAGATTTCAATGCACGTTTCCGACATATTTTCCATGCTGGCCTGTCCGACAGGGAAACCATGTTGGAAAGCGTCTTTGGGGGCCCCCATCCAGGCCTCTTTTGGTGCATGGCCTCCGGTTGGATGCTGAGGGGGCACCTATGGTGCTCCCCTGTTGATTCCTGCACCCCATTGTAGGCACCATGAAATGCCTGCCACGGGGTGCAGGGATGAACCACACCTCCCACTTCACTACGGGAGAATACATTATGGCCTGTTCACAGCCGTAAAGCATGCTATCATAGTGAACTGTAGGAATGCGACCAAACAGTGTTTGGTTGCATCCTAATGAGTCAGTGGAGAAGTGTGACTCAATGGTAAGAGCGGCTGACCCTAATGCAGAGGTCTAGCCCGGGACCAGGGTTCAATTCCTTGCCTCGGCGGGTCTTGGGCTCAAAATTCCACGGACCTGATAATTCTCGCCTCGGTGCCTATTCCAGTCATGGAGTCCCACTCTGCAACTCTGGGCAATAGCATGCTTAATCTCCACAACGGCCCCCACAACGCTAAGGATGCCTGGCCTCCACCTTGGGGGTGCCCAGGAGTGGACGCCTCACATGGAAAGCCAGGATGGGTTCCACAGCGGTATTCATACAAGCGCCTTGAGACCCTTGCGGGTGAGTAGTGCGCTATACAAGTGTCAATTTTCATTACATTTACAATTTACAGTTGGGACCGCGGCGCAAACTAGGTAGCGGTTGGTCCCAGTACCAAGTCGGTGTTGAATTTCGTCCGTCCTCGAAATTAGTCCCATAGTGTGCTGAAATGGGAAAATACCAACTTTCTAAAAGTGGCATTTTCAGAATTGTTAACTAATATCCAACTTCACCATTAAAGAAGATTTTAAACTACAATTCATTTGAGTATAAACATCATATGTCTATCTGCTCCCCATCTGGAGTCAACACTTATAAAATGTAATAAGGTAATCCAGTGCTAGAGGAAAATTACTTTTGGAGTTTTCCACTGCCAGGACATGCAAAGCTTAAGTGCACATGGTCTACTTTTTAAATACACTGTGCCCTGCCTGTGGAACCTTTCGGGCCTACTTTAGGGGTGACATCATTATTAAAAAAAGGTTTAGGTCGGCGTGGCCAAGCGGTCCATCATTGTGGACGTGTCTTAGCCCGGCTCCCGTAGCCCTCCCAAAATCCTACACAATCCTGCCATTACACCCTATTCCCACGCCGTAATAGTTTGCAGAGCTGTGACCTGTTACA
Source organism: Lissotriton vulgaris (assembly GCF_964263255.1). Lineage (NCBI taxonomy): Eukaryota > Metazoa > Chordata > Amphibia > Caudata > Salamandridae > Lissotriton > Lissotriton vulgaris. The sequence continues at coordinate 1,940,498,370 of NC_141687.1, forward strand.
CCGGGACGCAATCCGGACCTTGAGAGGAGACAACGGATCACAGTGCAGCCGAGTTTGGGTGACCTGATGACTACACAGTGGGCACGTCTCATATTGCACCGGGACGGTGTGCTGCTGCCTGAGAGTCGTGGAGTGCCGGAGTAGGCTTTGACCCTCGCCCGCTGAAACTCAGTGATAATCGAGGCTTTGCTGGTGGAGGGAATGCCTCAATTCTCATGGGCGGGTGTCCCAGCTGCTGTGCTTGTTCTGGTGTCAGGCAGAGGAGTTGCCTGAGATGAGCCTCGTGGCTGTGTGTGTTCCTGGAGGCTGCGGGCCGCGTTAGATTGGTGTGCCAGGGCTGGGGCCCTTCGCCGTCGAGCCCTGGATGCACTTGACCTTGCCCTGGAGGGAGCCGACACAACCCGCAGAAGCGGAGCAAGTGTGGAGTGGAGAGGCCCGAGGCACATTGTGGACAATGCTGATGCAGTACATGCAAACATAGAAATCCATGAGGGAAAGCCCACACTTGGCTCGCCAAACTGATGTATATGCAGCGCCCTTCACACCGAAGATTCAGGATGCTAACTGGCCTGTGCCACTACTAACTGCTTCACCCAATTGGGTTAACTGGCCATAATGAAGGATAAACCAGGCCTATGGGAAGCAGTCAGGGCCATTTTGGATAGCAGAGACCTGGACCTAAATATGGAGGTGCCTGTTAGAGGTTGGGGACGAGGTCCTACTTGCAGAAGCAGCTGGGCTAGGCCCCAGTGCCGCTTGCAGGTGGGATCAGCCCCCAACGTGCTAGACTCCCCCTCGATAAGGCCTGAGACCATAGCATCATATGCTTTACATCAGGGCACCTGCATTGCCCATTCCCAACACCCCTAATCTGCCACCATGACTGAAGACCAAGCCTCCAGCCAAGCTGCGAAACAGAGTACATTAGACAAATATACTGGGGGAGCCACCAGTCAAACTACTCTAAGTGATGCCCCTACAACTACATCAGATAATGCTGCGCTTCTGGCAGCAATCACCCAAGCTAGGGATATGTTGGACGCTAAAATCAGAGTGGTTGGGGCGGATGTCACACTACAGCGGCAGGACCTTTGCAATGCAGTAAAACTTGTAACACAGGCTGAAAGCATGATATCTAGAGCAGAAGACGCCATCACAACACTCCAAGGCAATGTCCAACTCTGGAGGGGGTCACGCCAGGGCTGGCTATCCACGTCGAAGATGCAAAAGGGAGAGCCTGTCAAAATATTCTGCGCTTCGTGGGGTTTCCCAAGGGGTGCGAGGGCTCAGACATGTGTGCATTTTTAGAACATTGGCTCAAATCCTGGATCTTAGACAAGGCCTTGTCCTCATGCTTTGTTCTGGAACCCGCTCACCTCGCATTTGTGGTCAAACCGCCACCTGAAGCTCACCCCGCCCTGTACTCACACAGATCCTTAACTACCATGACCGTGAAGTGATCATGAGACAAGCCTGTGGTCAAAAATCCCTGCCTTCGAGTCTCACCCGATCATGATTTTTCCCCACTACACCAAATTGGTACAACAAAAGAGACAATCATTCACAGCCGTCAAGTTGCACCTCCATAAACTCCAAATTTCCTATCTGCTGCTCTTTCCGGCCCGCCTCAGAATCAGTTATAAAAAAAGTACATTGTTTTTTGATACCCCTGAGGAGGTCTTTCAGTGGACGGATGAACGCCTATCAATCAGGGCCCACACACCACCACCTTGGGATTCGGACTCATCATCTGGGGACCCACGCCTTCAGCAGAATAGAAACTTCTAAGAACAAGCGGCAACACTGATCTAGATCATCATCCTGGTGCTCCCGCTCGCGCGGAGACAAACTACTCAGCACTCAGAAGATGGATTCGTAGATCACAATAGATTGGTACGTAGACCTGCAAGGTCTATGACGCAGAGAATTATCCACATACTGGATCATATACCAGCAACGACAGGGCTGCCACGTAGAAACTGTCCTATACTAGAGGACCCAAGGACATATGTTAGGGCTGGGACTCTCAGGGAATTGTTAAACTGGTTCCGCCCTCATCCCCAGTTGGAATGGGACAGTATACCTTCAGCAACAGATACTTCAGTGTTGTTTGAGGTATTAGGGTAGGGTTGGGTGGGGGTGGGGTGGGGTGTGGCGGTGTTACAACTTACATTTTTGTTTCTTCAGTTGGTTTTAAGCTCCTACAGTACGTCATTCACTAGTGGTATCCGTGTTACATTGGTATATAACTCTCAAAACACATCCAGTACCATCACAATAATTCAGCTCCATCTGGAGCAATAAAGGTGGTCTCTTGGAATGTTCGGGGTCTCCTCGACAAGATTAAGTGGGGGCAATCCTTAAATATGCAAAGTGCTTGGGGGCGGATGTCTTGCTGTTTCAAGAGACTCACTTATTGGGGACCTGTACCCCATGGCTTGCCCGCTATCGTTTCACACTCACACAAGTATTCCATTCCGGAAATACGAGAGGGTCCAGGGGGGTTGCTATAGCATCTCACTGCAGAATTCCATGCACACACATGCATGCATTGGCTGACACGCTTGGCCGCTACTTGCTTATACCCAGCATGATCTGGGAAGAACCCATTGTCTTGGGCAGCATATATGCGCCTCCTCATCCAGGCATTTAAAGAGCGCCTCATCAACATTTGGGGTTCATTACCCAACCTACTGTCACTGGTAGGAGGAGACTGGAACAATGTGGTAGATCCCGTCAGGAACAGATGCTGTCCCACCGCATCATACTACACACCAAAGGATTCTTGAGTCGGTCAACTAGTACAGACACTGGGATGGGTAGACTCAAGGAGGGCCTTTCACCCAGCAGGCACTAGTTAAACAAATTATTCAATGGTGCACGGGTCATTCTCCAGATTGCATTATATTTTTGTAACCAGGGCCAGCATCCCTAGAGTGGCTGTGACTTAGATTCTGTCCAGAGCCTTGTCAGGCCACTCTCCGGTCCAAATTCAGATACAAATGGCCCAGGGCGCTCTGCATTTCACTGGCGTATGTCGCCCTGGCCCCCCCATAGCCCAGTCTACAAAACGAGCCTTCATGCAGCCTTTCTTGAATACTTCTCAGTGAACGCAGAATCAGCACCTTCACCACTATCCTTTGGGCGGTCAGGAAACCCACCATAAGTTGGTTTGATATTACCCATTGTACGGCCGCCAGATGGCAGAAGAAATTGACATCAGAGCAGCACGCACATGAGCCAGATGGCAATAGTACTCGTAGACAACTGGCTGCTCTGCAGAAAAGATATCGAAGAAGCTAAGAAGGCTTGGCAGGCCACGCAGAGCAGGATCTACACTCTCAATCCAACAGAAATATTAATATTTACTTCATCCACCGGGGAGACAATATCTAACCCTACATCTATTGCGAAAACCTTTGCTGAATTTTCTCAATCTGTGTACGCCAAACACGAGGTCATATCAGAAACCCAGATAGAGGATTTTTTTTAGACATCTCACCTAGGGCATTATCCTTCTCTGCGTGATTCCCTTGACAATCCAATTACACTTGAAAAACTAATCTTGGCAGCATCTGAGATCACGTCTGGCAAATCACCGGGACATAATGGGTTCCCTAGTGAGTTTTTCCATGCTTTCGCTTCTATACTGGGGCCACACAACCTGGTGACCCTTGATGAAGCCATCCAAAAGAAAACCTAGTCAATAGACTGGCGACCATGGAAATCGTGGTTTTCCTTAAACTAGGATGTCCCCCAAACCTCTGATTGTCCTTTAGGCCAATATTGCTGCTAAACATTGAAGCCAAGCTTTTAGCCAAAGTGCTGGCAAACAGATTGATCCCGCACCTCACAGACTTGATCCACCCCAAGCAGGCCGGCTTCATGCCACAAAGATTGACCCGACATAACATCCGGAGACTTCAAAATGCGATTGCCGTCTTTTATTTATTTATTTATTTATAACATTTATATAGCGCGCAAATACCCTGGGGTGTCTCGGCGCTGAAAAAAGATGAAGATGCGCTAGGCTTTACTGATTAAAAAGCCATGTTTTTGTTCACTTTCGAAATATCATCAGGGATGGACTGCTTTTAATGTTGAGGGGGAGGGTGTTCCACAGTCTTGATACTGCCACTATAAATCGTCTGTCTCCCCAGGCCACTTTTTTTGTACGCGGAATAGGGAGCAGTAGAGTCGTAGATGAGCGTAGTGGTCTTGTAGGAGTGTATATGCACAGAACTTTTTTTAAGAATTCCGGCCCAATGTTATTCATGGCTTTGTACCCAATGCACAAGGCTTTAAATTGGTGCAGCTTTTGACTGGGAGCCAGTGGAGTTGGCGAATAATGGGGGATATTGAAGAGAACTTTGGGGTGCGGGTCAGAATTCTAGCTGCAGCGTTCAGTACTAACTGCATTTTATTAAGGACTTCCTCTTGTGCATTCAGTAGAAGTCCGTTGCAGTAGTCCACCTTAGATATTACCAATGTACACATGAGGGTCTTGCCTGCACTGGGGGGGAGAAAAGGTAGAAGTATTCTGACCATTCTGAGGGTAAAAAAGGAGGAAGAAACCACTGCATTTGCATGGCTAACAAAAGATAGCTTATCATCAAATATTACCCCTAAGTTCCTAACCTTGGTGACAGGAAATGGGGGGGGACCCAACTCAGTGGGCCACAATGCTAGGGACCAAGATGGGGTGAGGCAGCCAAAAATCATGACCTCCATTTTGTCAGAATTAAGTTTTAAGCAGTTGCAGTCCATCCAGGAACTGATGTCCATCATACCATCCTGAAAGTTGGCTGCAACTGCTCCTCCATTATTATGTATCGACAACACCAACTGGGTGTCGTCGGCATATGAAGTTAGCTTTATTCCATATGATTTAATGACCCTCACCAAGTCAGACACATAGATGTTAAATAATGTCGGACTTAGCGAGGATCCCTGGGGAACTCCACATGGAAGAGTAAAAACAGGGGAATAGTAAGTACCGAGTTTGACTGACTGTTTACGTTCGGACAAAAAGGATGTCAGAAGCGATTTTGCCTTTTGATCAATTCCAATAGAGGATCCACGTTCGATCAAGGTGGTATGATCGACCGTGTCAAAGGCTGCGGACAAGTCCAATAATATCAGGACTGCCGCGCCGCCTTGATCAATGATCGTTCTGATTTCATCTGAGGCCTTTATTAGTGCAGTCTCAGTCCCAAGCCCCTTCCTAAAACCAAACTGAGTGTTATCCAGCAGATTTTTTTGGTCGATATAATTAGACAGCTGGGTGTTCATGATCTTTTCAAACAATTTGGATGGAAATGGAAGAGAAGCAATTGGTCTACAACTTTTTGGTTCTGTGGGATCAAGATTGTTTTTTTTTTATAAAGGCTTGATAATAGCTTTTTTCCAAATCGATGGATAAGAGCCTGAAAGGAACTTGACGTTACATATTTTAGGAAGAACAGGTCCTATTAGATTGGAAACAGGCTTAAGGATGGACGGAGGACACGGGTCAATAGGAGATCCTAATGTAATGGTTGCTATTACTTCCGCTATCTGTATGGAGGAAATTTGACTGAATTAGCTGAAAGAGACGGAGGAGGGGTTGGAGCTTGGGATATGACTAGGGTGGTCCGTTGCAGATTTCGATGTGAAGTTGGTGTAAATGTCATTGACCTTTTCCTTGAAGAAATCGGCCAGAGAGTTACAGAGATTTTGGGAAGGTTTTATAATTGCACTTGCCGGTGGAGTGGATAACTTAGTTACGACTTGATAGAGTTGGTTGGCCGAGTTTTGTGCTGATTCTATTTGTGTTAAGCAGAAGTTACTTTTTTCTGTAATGATGAGCTTTCTATATGTGGCAAGTGCTTTTTTGTACACGTCTCTGTCATTGTTATCATAGTGATGGCGCCATCGCCTTTCCAAATTTCTACAACGTTGTCTTTCAAGTCTAAGGCCTTCTGAGAACCAAGGGGCTGATGGTGACCACCTGTTGGGCAACATGTTTTTAGAGGGAGCCAAAACAGTAAATGCATTCTGTAGCCAACAACAGTAGTTGTTAGAGGCTATATGTGGGTCTATTGTGTCATCCGGTTGGGTGGATGAGAGAGTTGTCTGTAGAATCGAGGCATCGATGTTCTTCCAGTCTCAAAATTGAACAGGCGAGCGAGTTATGACATGTGAGTTTTTGTAATTGGTTGTCAGGATGGTAAACGTGACTGCTGAATGATCCGTCCAGGTTAGTGGAATAACAGTAGAGCAGGCAATATAAGAGTTATTTGTAAATATGCCATTGAGGGTGTGTCCTGCCTGATGGGTGGGAGAAGTAACTAACTGTCAAAGACCTGCTGATAAAAGGTCAGAGGTCCGCGCTAAGGAGTCTTTGTCGATGATGGATTCTAAGTGGAAATTAAAATCCCCTAATATAGTTTAGTCTAATGTGGCAGCAATAGGTTCTAATAAGCTATTCAGAGATGCAAGTAAATCATTCCTTGGATTGGGTGGGCGGTAGAGAAGGGTTCCTTTAAAAGATTGAGAGTGGGAGAGCATAATTGAAAAAGATAGTGCTTCTGCCTGGGGGAAATCGACGGATTCTATTTTGGTCACAAGATAATTTCTGTGTATAATTGCTATGCCCCCACCTTTTTTGTCTGAAGGTCTATCCTGTCTGACTACCTGGTAGCCATCGGGGGTGGCAATACAGAAATCTGGGCCAGATGCTTTATCTGCCCAGGTTTCAGTTATAAAAAGGAGGTCAATGTTGTGACTGGATATCAATTCGCAGATTTCATACTTATGTTTTACTAATGAATGAGCTTTAATAAGCGAGCTTTGGATATGTTTAACCTTGTTTGTTCCCGAGGGTACATTATCACTGTGTTGACGAAAAGGTAAGATCATGTTGTAAGAACAGCTGGGACATTGTGTAGACGCTAAGCTGACGAAGGTATCGGTTTTAAAATTGGGGCATCTAGAGGTGTTGGTCGTATTCCTTATATCCATGATTTGGGCACTCGTGTATGTTATTACCTTATCTCCTACTCGGGAGCTCTGTGGAACAGGGGTCAAGGCCCTTGGTGCGGTCCAGGCGCGGACGGGCGTAGATGGGCACCCCGTTGGCGCGACTTCAGCGCACCTACAGCGCGCGACCGCTGCGCGTTCGGTATACCATGTGCAAGATATAGTCTAGCCCCTCCTCCAGCTAGACCGCAACCTCCGGTCCTGCCCGGCTCCGGGACTGACCCAATATGGCGCCCGGCCCTCCACACAAAAGGCAATGCAGCCGTGATGGAACGGGGCAGGGAAAGCACACACCTCGCACCAGGTAAGAAAGGGGAATTTAAAAGGTGTTAAAACAGTTGATGTCCAATGCTAATGAAATATTAAAAACGAACAATCAGGCGATCAATGAACAGAAGAGGGCACAGTAATCTTAAATCATTACAGTCTAGTGCCTCGCAGTCTGCCCCTGAGCGTTCAACTGGATCGTAGGAGCTGCCACCACCTACTCCTCCCGCCTCGCGCTTCGGTCTGTCAGCCAAGATATAGTCTAGCCCCTCCTCCAGCTAGACCGCAACCTCTGGTCCTGCCGGGCTCCGGGACTGACCCAAGATTGCATCCTGCCCTCCACACAGATGGCAATGCAGCCGCGATGGAACGGGGCAGGGAAAGCACACACCTCGCACCAGGTAAGAAAGGGGAATTTAAAAGGTGTTAAAACAGTTGATGTCCAATGCTAATGAAATATTAAAAACGAACAATCAGGCGATCAATGAACAGATGAGTGCACAGTAATCTTAAATCATTACAGTCTAGTGCCTCGCAGTCTGCCCGTTAGCGTTCAACGGGATCGTAGGAGCTGCCACCACCTACTCCTCCCGCCTCGCGCTTCGGTCTGTCAGCCAAGATATAGTCTAGCCCCTCCTCCAGCTAGACCGCAACCTCTGGTCCTGCTGGGCTCCGGGACTGACCCAAGATGGCGCCCTGCCCTCCACACAAACGGCAATGAAGCCACGACGGAATGGGGCAGGGAAAGCACACACCTCGCACCAGGTAAGAAAGGGGAATTTGAAAGGTGTTAAAACAGTTGATGTCCAATGCTAATGAAATATTAAAAACAAACAATTCAGCGATCAATGAACAGAAGAGTGCACAGTAATCTTAAATCATTTCAGTCTAGTGCCTCGCAGTCTGCCCCTTACCGTTCAACGGGATCGTAGGAGCTGCCACCACCTACTCATCCCGCCATTGACCGCCTAGATGGACTAGCTGCCTTGCTCTTGGTAGACAAGGTAGGGCAAGGCATTCGACTATGTAAGTTGGACGTATATATTGATTTTATTGAGCCACTTGAACATGTGTCCTCACCTCATCCCATTGATCAGATTACTAGATACAAATCTCATGGCATCCGTGAGGGTAGCTGGAACCACGTCAGCCCACTTTCATCAGAGGACCCATCAGGGGTGCTCCTTTCACCCCTGCTTTTTGCCCTTGCCATCGAGCCATGTACAGCCTGTGTGAGACATGATGCACTCTATCGTGGATTTGAGTGAACTCTGGACATATCTGACTATATAGCATTATAGGCAGATGATATCCTATTCTTTCAGACTGATCTGAACTGGACTGGGCCTCGAATTCTCCAGGTCATGTTCATCTTCGACGAGACATCCGGCCTACACATGAACCCTACCAAGCTTCAAATTTGGCCGCTCAGAGGGTCGTTTGGGTATGTGCGATGGGCCGATGGTCTAACATGTGTAACACATTGCTTCACGCATTTGAGCATCTTTGTATCAGATTGGCAAACACTTTCTTGGCGGGAGGAATCTTGAAGTAACGACCGCCAAAGTCAAAATGGAGATGAAAACATGGGCCTCACTCCCCCTCTCATTTTTCGGAAGATTGGCCATCTTCAAGATGGTCTCATTACCGAAATTGCTTTATCAACTACAATCTCATCCTTTTCCGATCCTGTGTCTTGGTTTCGGCAAATAAATTCAGCCCTGGGTTAATTCGTGTGGGGGGAAGGTAGTGCGGCTAGAGTCACCCCGCACATGTGTATGCAATCTACTTACTGCAGTGGCATCGCCACCGCAGACATACAATCCTATTATGCTGCACAACAGCAGATCCTGAATGATTGTTGTTACGGGCCTAGGGACGAACCTGCATATAAGATTGAAAGGTGGGTAATGGGAGAACCAACCCTATACCCACTCCAGTACAGCAGATCGGCCCCTAATAGTATCCCCCCGCTATGCAGATGGTGATCATGACCTGGCAACAAACACTTTGCCGTATAGGTTGGTGGGGGCGTCTTACACAGAAGACTCCGTTATGGCCGAATTGTCTACTCCCACAGGTAGCTGACCTTTGGGGATTTGGTGCTTTGATCGCATTGGAGTTTCTATCTTAGGAGCTGTTATGAAGGGCCACACCGTAAGGTCGTTCCAGGACTTTCAAAAGGCGTTTTACATGCCCCACACTCAATGCCCTGCACCCTTACATCAAAGACCTAACCTCCCTGCCCAAGTTCAGCCCACTAGAGGGTTAGCTCCTCATGGGGGATTGAGGTGATCATAAAATCTCTCAAATTGATCAAACACTTGTGACAAACAGACCCACAAACCTTGCCACTCGACCGGCCTCATATGAGGTGGACATAGGACCTATTGACGATGACGACTGGTCGGAGGCGCTCCAATCACCATGTGGCTCTGCAATTTCCACCCGCATCTGCCACAATCAATTCAAATACTTGCACAGGGTGTATTACACTCGGCACAGATCATGGCGTGCGGACCTGATTGCTGCCCCTCAGTGTCTTCGCTGTCATGTGGGGGACGGCACCTTTCTGCACACAGTATCGACGTGTCTCACTCTCAAACGTTTTTGGCGAGGGGTGCTTAAAAGTCTATCTGCAGTACTAGTATGAGACATCTCCCAGTCTTCCAAACTCACACTCCTACACTGTAGAGAAGAAATCGGGGGTAATCACTACAAAATACTTCTATTATTTTTGGGCCTCACTCTTGCAAAACGGGACATAGCAAAACATTGCAAGGGGGATTACCCGCCTCGGGTATTGAAGTGGAAGAGGGGTCTGGAATTATGGTATGGAGCTAGAACGACCAGTATTCACAGCTCGTGGATGTCCATTGAAGCACACTAAAATATGGAAGAGGTTGGCCACATATAGGAATATTCCCTTAGAGACGCACAACACAGAAGATGGTCAACTAATGAATGAAGTAATAACATTTCAATAGGGATTGAGAGTTTTTACCAATATCACACCCATGTATTAGTGGTCCAAATAGCAAGACTAGAATGTATGTGATCAGGCGCAGAGTTAAGATTTGTTTGATGCAGTTGTTGCTCTTGTTTGATTCTGATCCTACAATACACGTTAAGATGTGGGCTGTAATTTCCCTCATAGATATTCACTGGATGTTTTATATGGCCACCATCGCTTGGAAATGTTGTATTGATCTTCATAAACTCAATAAAATGTGTTTAAAAACAAAAAAGTTTCGGTCTGGCAAAATACTTACTCTGTCAGGTCGATATGACCACATAAAACTGCACTAAAGGCTGCAGTGGCAGGCTTAATACATGTTTAAAAGGCTAGTTTAGTGGGTGGCACAATGAGCGGTGCTACCAACTAATATAATTTAATTTACAGGCCCTGGGTACATGTAGTATCATTTTGTAGGAACTTACAGTTAAATTAAATGCACCAAACATGCATATGTCAATTGTACCATGTTTTAGAAAGAATGCACATGCACGTTACTACGAGTTAGCAGGGGAGGTGCACAGAATCCTAATGCCAACAAAAACGGTTTCAGCAAGAGAAGGCAAAATAATTGCAAAATAATTGAAGTAACCCTGAAAAAATGGCCTGGTCCGACACTGTCAAACCTAATTTTCCAGCCCTTGTATTTTTTTCTATAGACTTTAATGGTGAATGACATTGCCATGAGGACGAGGTTCAGTAGTAAGACCACCACTTTGTTTTTAAAGTGATATTGATGCTACAGGATATTCAACCTTTCATTTACATATTAACAGGCCTATGCCTCTGTGGGAGCAAAAGCGTACCCTGTAATTTAGCCAGCCCAAAAATTCAGATAGCCCAAATATTTACCTTGCGGAGTCTCCCACAGATTGAATTGCATGTAAGGGCAACTCCTAAGCATTATTTAGCAGAGTAAAACAATTCAAATAAGTATTGGGGCCTTCTCAATAACTGAGTTCTAGATCAATCACAGTTAAATTGTTTGATTTCAAAATTCAATCTTCATTCTTCTCTCATTGTGTCTTGTAACAATCATGCTCTTCTATACCCAAACCGCACACACCCTGTTTAATTGTTTTAATTTCATGCAAAGTTTGTGTAATCATTTTCAAAACTATTTAAAACCATTGTCAGGCTCCCTGAAATCTGACAGGTAAGGAGACAAAAATTAATTGTTATTAAATAAGGGAACAAACACTGTAGATAGCAGACTATCGAAAATTGGAAACTGTCTGTCGGTAACGCTCTAACCTGTTGAAGAAACAATTTTTAACCCTCATTATGTCGGAGTACTCATGTACCATTTCAGAATAAATGTTATCATGAAATAATCGTTAGACATTCAAGAAAAAGCAACCTAAAAAATATTGTACCAAAAAAGAAATTTCAGGCACAAATGAAAGTTATAAATCAAGGTCCAGTGCCCAAGAATCGAAGAAAGGAACCTGGATGTAGCAGAATCTGGGATAATATATTTGTTTACAGAGGTAACTTACAAATCTTGATTGTTTATCGTCAGACCTAGCATCTTTGGTGTGTTTTTCCCCTATCTTTATTTCTACTGAGGTCCTGTTTTTGACTGTGTGCTGCATTCCGTTTTTGCTCGTTTTAGAACTCTGGGCACTTTACCATTGCTCATCATTGCTAAAGTGCTAGTGCTTCCTGTTTTTTATAGTGAGTGTGACTGATTATCCATGATTGGAATATTTGATTTACTGATAAGACCCTAGTAAAGTTCACTGTGTGTACCGAGGGCCTGTAATTCAAATGCTACTAGTGGGCCTGCAGTACTGGTTGTGGCACCCACATAAGTAGCCATGCACACGTGTCTCAGGTCTGCCACAGCAGTGTCTTTGAGTGCAGTTTCAAACTGCCCTGTTAAACTCACAAGAGCACCCACTTGCCAGGCCCAAACCTTCCCTTTTTATACATGTAGAGTACCCTTTAGATAGGCCTAAGGTTGCTGCATTGGCAGGGTGCAGCATATGTGAAAGGTAAGCATGTACTGGTGTGTTTGATATGTCCTGATAGTGAAAGGATGCCAATTTCACTTGTCACTATTGCAAGGACTATCTCTCCCATAGGTTATTATATGCGCTGCCTTGTAACCTTTCATTAGTGTAATTTTCAATTGGGAAGAGAGAGAGGTTTGGAGTATGGGGATTCTGATCTTAAAATTAAAAAATACTTCTTTTGGTGAAGTTGGTTTTAAAATTGAGTGTTTCAAAATGGCACTTTTAGAAAGAGGGCATTTTCTTGTTTTATCATCCTGTGCCTCTGCCTGCCTGTGGAATCCACGTCTGATTTAGACTGACAGTTGGGATGTTTGTGCATTCACTCTAGACAGTTGCACAATGGGAGCTGAGATGTGCTCTGCATATCCCAATGGCCCATCACCAGACAGATGCATCTTCCTGAGCTAGAGAATGCCTGTCCTCACACAAAGCTGTATCCACCCCCCTGTCGTGTGTCTGGAGCCAGGACAGGGAAAGGCAGGGTCTTGTGCACCACAAACACTTAACATGGAAGTTTTCAAAAACTGGTATAAGTACTGCATCTGTGACACCATAACTTCAGAACAGTTCTGAACTAAGAGGAGATTCAACCAAGAAAAGGAGCTGGAGAAGCTGTAGGAGGGGAACTGCCACTCTGCTAGTTGTGGTCTTGTGCCGGCTACTGCTTGTTGCTTCTGTCTTGGGCAGTGAAAGGACTGGGCTTTGCTTTCTGTATCCTGTTTGCTAAGGTTCTTCAAGGGCTTGTGTGTGCTTGCCTCCTGTTAAGAAGTCTCAGGGACAGCAAAGACTTCCTCTGCAGCTCCTGAACTCCTCTGCTGGGAGTTCTGACTTGCCACAGGGTACCAATTCTGGTTATGGGCTCTTTGAGGTGGTTTTGCTTCAAAGGACTGAAGAAAATCCACGCTTTGAACTTCAGGACGTGTTTTTCCTGACACAGCACCGCCGTGCAGCCGAAAAATGAATCATCACCACAGTGTGGCAAATGGGTCATATGACTATATATTGCTGACAGCTGGACTTTGTGTATACCTCCTAGACTGCCACACACAATAGAGAGCTTAGGTGCACCTCGGTGGGCTATTGTAGTCAGCCTGTACTTGTGACTTTCTCCTGTTTTCACAAAAGCTTATCTCTGGGTCTACTGTTGTATTTTTACTGTCTAGGTCGTGTTGTATTTATTAAAATCTTCTCCATGTTGCTATCTTGGTGTGGGGTCCTTTTTGTCTAGTGTTGTCAAGTTATAACTGTTTGAAGTGTTGCACAAAGACTTTACACATTGCCTTTACTGTTTAGGACTTGTTTTATTGATTAAAATCTTCTCCATGTTGCTATCTTGGTGTGAGATCCTTTTTGTCTAGTGTTGTCATTTTATAACTGTTTGAGGTGTTGCACAAACACTTTACACATTGCCTCTCAGTTAAACCCGGCTGCTCAGTGCCAAGCTACCAGAGGATTGATTACAGGTTAATTTGGGGTTTTGTTTCGCGACTTCACCCTGACAAGGATTGTGGTTGCTGTTGGAGAAGGATTTCACCCCTCCCCCCTACCCAGTAACCCAATTTCTTAAAGCACTTTCACCACAGTAATCTCTTTTGGTGCTGGATTGCCTTGAAGAGATCAACTATATAGAGATTGTTCTTTATAGGAGCTCCAGATGATTTCATGAACCTCTCTGTGAGCACAGTTTACCAAAATCAAAAACCACACAAAAAACATGTTGGCTGTCTGTATAGATTGTCAAATGTTCTGACAGTCAGAAAGCTCTTTTCAGTGCAACCAATTCTTCCACTTGAGGTGAAGTTTCATCCGGCAGTTAAGATACTTCAAGAATTTCTGAAATGGATCATACAGCATAGCCAGCCTTAAAAGCTCCATATTGTTCTCTTAAACAAGAACCATCAACAAATAGAGTTGGATCAGCCATTTCCAAAGGAGTCTCATTTATATCAGGTCTTGGTTTGCTACATTTGGTTACCCCAATACAGTCACCTTCACTCTCATTGTCTTCATCCTCAGTTTCCGCAGTGTCCCTGCCATCACAACATTTGTGTGGAATCAGAAGCAATATTGCTGGGTTCAATGAACTGAAATGTTTTTAGTTTTTTTTTTGCTGCAAGAATGACTCACTTTTACCTAGGTAGTCTACTCTTTAATAATGTGTAGAACCCTTGCCCGTGTTAATGGAATCTCAACTGAATGTGGAACATACTGAACAAAGAAACTGCAGCCAGGGATCCAATGCCATACCACCTGAAGTAAGCACTTTATCTCATATGGCTCATTGGCCATAAATCAAAACACGTTTTTTTACAAATTAGAGAGGCAACAAATACTTGTATGTGAATTGACAATCAGCACTAGACGTGACTCTGAAATCTTTGTTGTAAATGTAGTCGTTTCTTTAGTATGGTTCTCAGACAGGGCAGCCAACATGTTTCACCTTACAAAGGCTTCTTCAGGGCTGCAATCATAAACAAAATAGATATAACAAATCACAAAATCACATATATATAACTGATCACAAAAGTACGTGAGACACAAGCTTAAAAAACATCACCTTAAGTTCAGTCTTTAGAAAGCAGTTTTTCACAAACATTACCAACTTGCTATGACTAAAACCGTTTGTTTATCCAAAAAATGCAAATATTTTTTGTTTCTAAATCATCTGTTTTCATAAGACAATTTAAAACAGACATTTTGGCTTAGAGACATAACATTTAACCACATACATATACATTTAACAAACCACTTATATTTAACACAAAATTACTAATTTAAGCAGGCTGCACATCCATTATGAAGAAAGAAGAAAAGTAACACAAGCATTTGTAATGCAATAGGTCTCAAATTACTCAAAGTTTGACCTATTGGCATTGCAAATAATAATGCAACACCAATAGTCAAACTTTCCGCAATGTGGGACCTATTGCAATGCAAATGCTTGGTTTTGTGGGCGTTATGAAATGTGTTCTCATCCAGGGCTATGTCTGTTTTCATATGAGTCTAGTTAGCATGGATGAAGAGAAGAGAGACTGGTTACTCAGTGGGTTGACCCTTACGGGCAGCCTTCTGAGGATGCATTTTGGGGAGGCGAGTGAGGTGCAAACCAAGCAGTGATGGTAGACTACCAGATTCCCTGTGATTTTGAAGATGAAGAGCAGACTTAAGCATAAAAGATCTCTCTGGAGCATTCTTTTTATTAAGGAAATACAACATTTCCATTAGTGTTGTGCATTTGACACCATAACTCGCTGTTAAGTAACCTCGGGTCTGGGGGAATGCGTTTCAGCACACACCAGAGAGAAAGGATAGGCATAGATGGATTTACTTATGAGCCGTCCACCCCAAATAGGAAATGTCAACTGGTATGTCGGAGAAATTCCAGGCAGGAGGCAAACTCCTTTCAGTGTTTCCTCTTATAAACACTATGTTGCTTCAGTTTAGTGCTAGAGCCTGAACTCTGAAGTCCACTGTCGGCGCTGTGTGGAGTGACACCAGGTCCAGAGCGAGGGCAGGGTGTGTGGGCAGGCACCTGAGAGAAACCAAATATGTAATGAGAGGAGAGCATGACTCCCGGCTGACAAGCAGGAACAATTGGGTGACTGCTTGCTTCAGGGCTGTTAGGCTGCATCCCAGGGTTTCATATTGACTGCACAGTTGAATCATGCTAGATGCCAAAGAGAGTGTTTATTAAACTATCATAGATAACGTTTTTGTTGGTCGACAAACTTTATAGGCTGCCCGGTGAAGAAGCGTATAAAACTGTTGAACTGCTTTCCATTTCCCTAAACACTGATGAAACTTGGCAGGCTTGCAATGGAGGAATGGGTGGGTGCAAGCAGCAAAGGGGTGTAGGAGTGCCTAGACCACCACAGCACCACTTCAGGACAGCCTGAGGAGAGGAGTGAGGTACAGGCTCAAGCTGATGCTACAAATGAAATATATTTTAGAATTAGGGACCTGAATGTGAGCCATGGGGTTGAGGAGTGTCACTCCGGCAGCTGGTCCTTCGCCAGTCCCTATCAGCTGATAGCGGAGCGCAGCTGCCCAGCTTTCCAGCTTGGGGAGAGTGGTGAATTTAGTCTCAGGCTGGCAAGGTAAATCAAATATATTTTCAAGAAGCTTGTTGCATTAAAGAGCTGAGAGTGACTGCTACCCGTCGTCTGTGACAACAAGTCAACAGTAGCCAGGTCCAGTCGCAAGGCTTCATGAGAGAGGTACTGGCAGCAGTCGAAGCAGCAGCGGGCTGCAAAATGGAACTTGTAAACATAACTGCCGCCCGCTCACTGACTTAAGTCCAGTCTCTGCAAATAAATAGACAATATTGCAGTCAAGAGATGAGATCTGATATGACTGCCCTTGCGGTACTCCAGCCAACTATTGAGCGCAGCTGAGTCCAGTCAGCGGGACTGGGCCCAGGCATATAAGAAAGGTTTCCTTAACACCACAACACGAGCCCGCACTGGCAACCCTGCAGACATACTGGGAGGCCGAATTGGCCACCACTATTTCAAATAAACAATGGGCGCCAAGTCTCCACCACCCAAAAATGGTTTCAACCAATGCCAGGTTGAAATACACCCAATTCAATTATTTGCACCACACGTATCTTACACCCCACAGGCTAGCACGCATATACCCACCAGCCATTGACAGATGCCCCAGGTGCCGCAACCCGGGGGCCACATTCATGCACGTGGTATGAACATGTACAAGTATCCATACATACTAGACCAATATACCCGCTATAGTCACAGAGGCAGCTGACACTTAGGTGATGGAGCAACCCACTCATTTCCTGCTGGGCGTCATTAAGCGCTGTGCTTTGCGTAATGCCCTGAATACTTTTCCAGACCTAGCCCTGGGCCTCACCAAACGCAAAATAGCCATGACATGGAAGGCCCAGACGGGTCCTAGCAAGCACTTGTGGCTGTTGGATCTCCAGCGGGCGCTGGTGTCAGAGCACACTGTAGTGTCCTCCGGCCGGGTAGCGGTGCAGTCTACCCACGCTTGGAGGATCCTGTTTAGCGATAGCGTGTGACGACACACGCCGGCTATAAAATAAAGAGGCGTGGCCCGGCTCCGGCAGTTGGGACCACGCGCATGAAACTATAAGCTGTGTCCCTCATTTGATTGCGGCTGCGGCGCTGTTAATAGCCCCTCATTAGCAGCTCATTACACACACAAACCAGCTGGTGCAGGCTTCACAGGCATCAGCGTCCTTGCAACAGTATCCTACTCAATGGTGTGACTACCTGTCACTATTCAAGGCTAGGTTGGCTGAGATGAGCCCACCTTCTTAGACGCCTGCTTTGCCCTCCCCCCTTCTCCCCTCATGATCCCTCTTTTTTCTCCCCGCCGCCCTTTCCTTTGGATCATCCACACTCGGTGGCCACTGCGCCACTGCGCACACTTAGCAACATACGTGATACCCACTGATAACGCTACACTGACAGGTACACTCTGATTTGTACCCATACGCATAGATCGACTCATAAGTTTCATTTATTTTCATGTTGTTTTACATTATTGTTCATATATGATTCAATGATGGAATTGATATGTGTCATAAGGGAAAATTTTCCTGTTGTATTTATAACTCCTGGAAACTATGTGGGAATGTATTTTATTATAGTCAGGTGTGGCGACACAGACAGCACAATAGATCTTCTTTCTCTTTGGCTAGGATTCTCTGGGCATCCCGCCTAAATCATTATTGCTGCCATTGTAATGTCAATTTTGGATTACGATGTAATGCAGATGCCAATGTTATCATATTGTGGAACATTTATAAAAATCATTTAAAATAAAAAAAACACCACAACACGTTAATTCAAGGATGTGGCAAGCTCGGGGATGGAGGCAGTATCGCCTGCAGCAGTGGGGGAAGTGGTGAGGTAGCAAGGGTAGACAGAAGTAGGCACATGAATCGCAGCCCTGGAAGTGGGAGATAAAGGGGTGGGAACTGCCAGCTTGCGCAAATACTACTCACCAGAAGAGAGAGCAGCAGCCATTATTGATCTGCCAATTACGGTTCTCCCTCTTTGAAGTTACAGAAAAAAAAGTAAACAGCAGTCTAGGTTGGGTGGGGAGCTGCTTTGAATCAACAGCAAATGTATGGAGATAAAGAATTTCAGCCCTGTTTACAGAAACATAAGTGGGAGCTGGAGTGACAGAAAATATGCAGTGCTTATGTGAATGCTCTTAGACAAAGAAAAAAGCAGTCCCTTTTTGAGTTGCTATAATGGGACAAGTAGAGGGCTGTAAGTAATGAGGCCCTGCTTCGTGGGAGTGAACAACCCACAAAAATGAGGTACATATAGGAAGGACTGAAAAATGGGAAGCAAGTATTTTGAAAGGACACTGAAACAATGCAATGGGTGGGCTATAACCCCACATAGAAGTATACTGAAGTATACAAGAGGACTTAAATGCTCGACCTAAAAAGGAAAAGGACAATACATCGAGTGAAACCCATAATTAGCCATGGCATACATAATAAGGGACCCCTAAGTCGCAAAACCAATTGTTTCTGAAACTAAAAACGAAAGTTAGCAAAAGGTAGAAAAAGAAAAAAAGCGAGAAGAAGAGAAATGGTGGGAGAAGTTGGACGTAACCCAGCAAGAATTCAATGTATGCAAGCATAGGTGTTGCCCTGCACTATAGGCCGATGCGACTTTATCCCGCATTGCACAAATCAAAAAAGAGTAAGAGTGTACATAACCCCAAAATCAACCACCATTTAGAATGTGTATAATGCACACTACACATACATCCAAAGTAAAAGCCCACACTGACCAAACATGGTCTTACCAATAAAATCGATCTACTGATGTTATCAGAAATCTTTTCCGTGAAGCGCAAATAACAAAGTACACTATAACCTCAAGAATATATAAAGTCATATCTCACAAATCATCCTAAACACACTAGACACTGTCTAGGTCAAGGACACTACTTATTTCATGGACTCAGGGTCCCAAGGGAAAATTAAGTATACATGAGGAAACCCAATGGTCCTCCAGAGTGCCCCAACTTACAGTAATGTAACTTTCCATCCTTGTGGCAGTTTACAATCAAACTTCAGTCAATAGGATCCTCTGTGACAGCCATTGCGTCGCAAAGTCAAAGTAACACAGTAAACCACGCTCCAGTGGTCCAACCCATAGCCAATTCTATACCCCTCTCTACAGTAATTCATATAACGTAAGCCCTATATGGCTGAGATACCCGCCACCCCCTCTCAACACAATCCCCAAGGATGGGAAACCGGAAACAGTTCTGAAGTTTTTGGAAGACGGGAGGGAGTGACCCTCCCGGCCGTATTTATTAAAATATGAAACAAAATGAAAACATTAAATCAACAGTTTCATATTATGTACAATTTCATTACCACATTGCGATGTTTGGCTAACCTTAACATATCCTCTAATACAAAGGTTCTCCTAGCCGAACTAACATCCTACAAAACATTTACTTGAAATTTTGAAATTGTACATCCTAACGTTTAAGGGCCAACGGCAAGGTCGTAACCGGTGTCAAGATCCCTAACCCAGACATATCCCCCTCCCTTGTGAGGGGCGGCACGGAGGCATACCTCAAGTGCAACTACCAATTTCCCTTGACTTGACGGGGGCCCCAATAAAACTCGACGCCACTTAAAGGTCGTACGAGGCTCGTGTGAGGTATCTAGAAGGTAGCGTAGACCCCCCCCCCACACCCCACACAACTCACCACATCTGCCGTCGCAGACGTCCTGGCCACGGGAAATTCACCAGGAGGGGGCTGTAACCCCTCCTACCCATGAAGGGGCCTTGACCGCCTTCCCTTTCCTTTCGGCGACCCATCCTTAGAAGGGACCGCCTCCCCGTTGAGGGGCCAATGGCCACCTCCCCCGAGCGCCCCCATCCGTAATGGGTAACGCCCACTCATAGGGATCTTCCAATTAGTGCTCACCGATCATGACCTTACCGCCCGACCAAAATAAATACGACAATGCTAACTAACTACTAAATGACTACATATAACCAACAGTAGCAACAACAACTTTATTCAAAGCATGCGTACTGATGAACACTAAAGCAGAATTACTTTATTTGCAAAACATAACACAAATCGACCATTCTTTATTGCATACTCAAAATCTTCACGATAATACCACAACCTGTAAACGAAAATCAGAGTTATCCATCAAACTTTATTAAAACCACTCGCTGTCTTCAGGGGCTGGTGGGTGGGTCAAAATTGGCTCTTCGTTCCGTCTCGAGCTCACGTGCAGCGAGGAGGTGCAGCTTCAGAGCACAGGAACAAGAGGATGCCTTCTGGTCTTGTTTCTCCTTTTATCCGTCTTCAGGGCGGGCGTAAACCCGCCCCTGCCTGCCCCAAGGGCGTGGCCAGCCGCGTTAGTGTCTAGGCCAACCCACTCGAGGGCGGGAAAAGGCGCGCCCCGGCTACGCCGCTTCGGGCATACCAGCCGAGACTCGCCTCCCGCCCAAGATGGCTTCCCGGGGGGATCGTGGTACTCTGCCATACGTTCGGGGGGACCGATTGGTCGCCCCTTTCCATATGGCTGAGATACCCGCCACCCCCTCTCAACACAATCCCCAAGGATGGGAAACCGGAAACAGTTCTGAAGTTTTTGGAAGACGGGAGGGAGTGACCCTCCCGGCCGTATTTATTAAAATATGAAACAAAATGAAAACATTAAATCAACAGTTTCATATTATCTACAATTTCATTACCACATTGCGATGTTTGGCTAACCTTAACATATCCTCTAATACAAAGGTTCTCCTAGCCGAACTAACATCCTACAAAACATTTACTTGAAATTTTGAAATTGTACATCCTAACGTTTAAGGGCCAACGGCAAGGTCGTAACCGGTGTCAAGATCCCTAACCCAGACATATCCCCCTCCCTTGTGAGGGGCGGCACGGAGGCATACCTCAAGTGCAACGACCAATTTCCCTTGACTTGACGGGGGCCCCAATAAAACTCGACGCCACTTAAAGGTCGTACGAGGCTCGTGTGAGGTATCTAGAAGGTAGCGTAGACCCCCCCCACACCCCACACAACTTACCACATCTGCCGTCGCAGACGTCCTGGCCCCGGGAAATTCACCAGGAGGGGGCTGTAACCCCTCCTACCCATGAAGGGGCCTTGACCGCCTTCCCTTTCCTTTCGGCGACCCATCCTTAGAAGGGACCGCCTCCCCGTTGAGGGGCCAATGGCCACCTCCCCCGAGCGCCCCCATCCGTAATGGGTAACGCCCACTCATAGGGATCTTCCAATTAGTGCTCACCGATCATGACCTTACCGCCACAGGTCCGGATAGTTGACCGGCTATCCGGACCCCCCACCACACTCCTATCTAAAGGTCATGTTTTAACGTCTTTAGCCAAGCTATGAAGTCTCCTATGAGTAACTCATTCCCCACCCGAGACAAATGAACACCGTCCCCCAAATACATACTGTCATCATTAATACACCCATGCGAAATAGAATGCAGTGCATTGGACCGGAACAACCTACTCACTTTGTTATTAATTTTTCTCACAGAGTGATTTAAAGCAGAAACAGAAAAAGCCCCCCGCCACACTTTTCGTGGGATCATATGGGACCACGCAATTGTGCACCCTGGAACTCTCCTCGCTAACCAACTTACAGTGGAAAGCATCGCCTCCAGGAGAAGTCGTCTACCAGTGGTGACCAAATCATTGCCCCCAAGATGTACTATGACTACAGACGGCGGTGACCTCGTCCGCCCTAGCAAACCCTCGAAAAATGATTGAAACTGGTCAATACAGAGACCGCCCTTTCCGTAGAAGGACACACTGTACCCGTATTCCCCAGCCACGTGCACCATGTCACCTGCCTTGAATACGTCCGCGGCACGCCTCACGTATGAGTGGCCCACGACCCACACCTCCTTTTTCACAGCCGGTGATGTCTGACCGCTGTCCCGGTGTTGGGTCGACTGCATAGTCCGCCCCGCCCCGTAGGCTTGCGTAACTGAAAACCAAACAAAACAAGAAGCGTGAGTACATCATTACAGCTTCACAACATGTGCAAACGCACATACCTTTTATAACAATTGGAGGACCAACGCCCCACACGTTTAACTTGTTCTACATTCAGACCCCTGGCTGTAGCCTCTGTAGCAGCCCCTATCCGAAAGGAATGGGTCCCAAACTCGCCCGGGTTCAAGCCCGCAGCTGTAATCGACATCGCAAGCACCCGCTGAAACTGAAACCTTGTCAGTGGGGTGGCGTCCGCGTGTCTCAACAAGGTCCCCCCCCATGATGCCACCCTTCGTGTTAAATAATCCTCTAAACACTTCACTGGGCACATGGACGACCCGGGAATCCTGCGTATAATTATGCAGTCGCCCATCCCGCTCTGATCGGTCTTGGACCTTACAAACGAGACAGTCATTGTCTCCCCTCTGATTTGAACGTGCTCTGCGCACAGCCCTCCCGTAACATCCTGCTTGTTCCTCGCCACTAATTCGCTTACCCGCATAGCCCCATGAAATGCCAGCGTAAAAGCGGCTCGGAATAACACTGTCTCAAAGTGAGATGAACATGTTGTAGGGAGTCTGGATAATAACTGGGCCAACCTATCCAAACCTATCGGGCGCCTCTCGTCTACTCTGCGACCCTCAAGGCGTTGCCACCCACGTAGCGCTTTTTGCACAACGAAAGACGCTGTCGGGTCCTGGATCCCATGAGCCCTAGCAACAAAGGAAATGGCAGCCCGATGCCTCTGGGCCGTGGCCACCGATTTCCCTGCCAGATGTAAAGACATCAGAAAGTTCACTACCCATTCCTCCTGGCCCCAAAGCTCCTCACTAGCAGTCCCCAAAAAGGCTAAATAGGACCGGAACGCCCCTTCATATGCCTTCCTCGTCCTGGGTGCTAAACTCTCTCCCACGAGGTTACGAAGTTCGGGGCACCGAGAGACCAGAGAGCTTCGGGAAAGGGTGCCGGCTCCGGGTCCGCTGTGGGAAGAAAACCCCAGAAGGCCTGCATACGAAAACGAGAAAGGGCATCAGCCGCCTGGTTCATTACCCCCGGGACATGTCTTGCTTTGAATAGCACATTCAATTGCATACACAGTAATACGATTTCTTTAAGCAGTCTCAAAATCCATTTGCATCGTGCTGCCTGGCTATTGATACACTCAACCACGGTCATATTGTCAGACCAAAATACCACAGAGTGATCTCTGAACCCTTCGGGCCACGTTCTCAGGGCCACCAAAATGGGGAAAAGTTCCAGGAAAGCAATGTTACTTGTCAGTCCACTGTCATGCCACCATGCCGGCCATTTTTGTGCAGACCATCGAGTGCCGAAAATGGCACCAAAACCTATGCTCCCTGCCGAATCTGTCCACAGCCCCAGCTCCTCAGAGGACACGGCCGGTTTGTTCCAGACGACTCGACCATTGAAATCCGCCAGAAATGCCAACCAAATGCGCATGTCCTGGCGGACCTCTGCCGAGAGCCTTGTGCGATGATGGCCCTCCTTCAGTCCGACCATGGCTTGAGCGATCGAACGGGAAAAAGGGCGGGCCATTGGTATAACTCTCAGGGCAAAATTCAACTGTCCCACTAACTGCTGTAATTGATGCAGCTTAACCTTAGATTCGCTCATACACATTTGCAGGGATGCCCTGAATTTTAACACTTTATCACCTGGTAAACGGAAACAACCTTCTCCGGAGTCTAACTCGATCCCCAGAAACTCGAGGCAAGTCGAAGGACCCACAGTCTTACCTGGTGCCAGTGGCACGCCAAACTGATTCATTAAAACACAAAATGCGGCCAAAGCCTGCCCACATTCCGGATCCCCGGCTGCCCCCAGGAACAAAAAATCATCTAGATAATGCATCACATGTTGGAAACCCGTCTTCTTTGTGAAGACCCATTGTAGGAAACTACTGAATTTCTCGAAATAGGCACAAGATATAGAGCATCCCATCGGCATACACCTATCCATGTAATATTGACCCTGAAACATGAATCCCAGGAGACGCTGATCGTCTGGATGTACCGGGAGCAACCGGAATGCTGACTCGATATCAGATTTTGCCATCAGCGCACCGGGCCCCAGGCGATTCAAAATGGCTACGGCCTCATCGAAGGATGCGTACCGCACCGAACACATTTCCGGGTCTATCGCTTCGTTTACGGAAAGACCACGTGGGGCTGACAAATTATGTATCAGCCGAAACTCACCCGGGTCCTTCTTGGGAACCACCCCTAAAGGAGAACAAACAAAGTTAGCAACCGGGGGTACACTAAACGGACCGGCAACTCGACCTCGAGTAACCTCCTTCCGGATCTTTTCCTGTACCACGGTCGTATGCTGCAAGACCGATATCTGATTTTTGCATTTTTCCACACCCTGAAAGTCCCCCACTGGGATGCGGAAACCATATGAAAACCCGTTCCGCACCACCCCAGCGGAAGCACGATCCGGGTATTCGCTGAGCCAGGGAATCATTGCCAAGGTATCAATCGGGGTAGGTAAAGGCGCCCCTCGGACTATGTTAGACCTGTTTGGCACCTCCTCTACCCCCGTTATCACCCGTTTTGGCTCTGCACGTGGACTCAGGATGGGATGCTTGCCCACACCCACTACATTCGTGTCTAAATTTGCACGACCCCTGGGGCCTAGTACATTTGCCCCTGTTAAAGTTCCAACAAACCCCCTTTTTACCTGCATTGCCGGTAAGCCTCGAGTGATTGTCGGTACCCGTACCTGAGCGAAAGGGCGTCCCCGCATACTGACGGGAGGATTCGCCCACGTTACTCCCTACCAATGGCAATTTCAACATACCAGTATCCTTCATTTTGGACCAGGACACAGAATCATAACAATCCCAAGTTAAGTTTTTATCATGTTCTTTTGCTTTTCTGAAAATATTATCATAGCAGAACCAATGATTACCCTCGTGTGATACAGAGTACCCCATGATTTGTGACTGATAAATCGGCAATTCGGGTAGCAATTCGGGCCTTCGTTCTCCCAAGATCGATGTGAAAACCCCCCACGCCTTGCCCCAATTGCCAATGTTCTCATTTACCTTAAAGGCGGTTATTGGAACTTTTTGACCTTTTCAAATACTTTGCCCTGCTACCTCAGATTGATAAGACTGTGGATTTACTTGCAGCTGATTATAAAAACGTGGCGAAGAAGATAAAACTACAGGTCCCAGCATTCTTAGCGCCCTAGAGTGTACTGGACCCCTTTTTTTTTTTTTTTTTTTTTTGGAAAAATTTTTTTTTTTGCTTTTTTAATTTCTTTCTGGTGAAAGTAGTGCTGGGTCAAGGCAATAAGAAATATCGAGATATATTGCCTTATAATTTTAGACACTCAGGTTCTTTTAGCCTACTAAGACTACGAGTTTGCTCAATTAAAAGACTGGAGATTACTGACTTTGAGGAGAGAGTACTTCACCTTGTAATCTGATTATGGGCAAACAATTGACGGCTAGGACCAGGGCGTTGAAAAAGCGTCAACAATTGAAATCTGAGAAAGCTAAACTGTCAGGATCAGCGGCAGAGAGGGAGAACTCTTCAGCTGAAAATTCGGAGAGCTCTGGAGAAGGTGAAAATAATCTTCTAAGTGTGAATATAACAGAGGCTCAACAGCAAGATCTCGGTACCTGTGTTACCAGTGAAGGGAAGCTGGGGAAAGAGCTGATGGAGGTCTCAGAGTTATCTGTGGTCAGGGCAGATACAGCCCTTTTAAGCTCAGCGGTTAAGCCAGGACAGGTGCAAGAGGCGCAATCTATAGTTTTATGTGATCCGCTGGCTTCCAAAGATGCCCTGGTGATTTCTACTGCTAAAGATGCTTTGGTAATTTCTACCCCTAAAGTCTCTAAAGTCTCTAAAGTTTCTAAACAATTTCCGTTATTCGAGCGAAAGGGCACAGGACAAGTTAATAATGCAAATACGAATACAGTTGAGATTGGGGCATTTCCAACAGAGGCCCTAACTCCAACCTCGCTCAATTCAAGAGACTTTGCGACATCTGTTAGTAATGTGGTTAATTCAATAGACTCTTCATCCACAGAAGCAAAAACTGTTTTCTTGAATAAAAGTGGAGCTTCAACCACGACTGTCCCTTCCGCTGGTTTGTCAATTAAGTCACAATCCAGATCAGATTTAAAGGAAGATTTAAGGGAGGATGCGATAGTATATGAAGTGGCTCAGAGTCCGATTTTGAAGATGGACACTAAGATTGCTGATGACTCGCAGTTTTCGGTGAAAGACATGTTAAATATGATTCTAGGAGAAATAAGAGAAATGAAGCAATTTCAAAAGACAGAGCTGGAAGTAATCAGTAATCGTTTGGATAAAATTGAAGACTCAATGACTTCTTTCACAAATAGATTTCAAGAGTCCGAATCTAGAATTTCAGGGCTGGAGGATAATATGACCACGATCCAAAAAGAGGTATTTACTATCTCTAAATCCTCCAAGGCCTTTGAAATCAAACTGGATGAGTTGGAGAACTATAATAGAAGGTCAAACCTTCGAGTGGTAGGTGTGCCGGAAAATATCGAAGGATCCGATATGGTGCAATGGATTTCTTCCTTCTTTATGCGAGAGGTAATCCCGGACTTTAAGGGAGATTTAACAATTACTCGTGCACATCGAGTTCCAGCTCGTCCATTCCTTAATTCTTCTTTTCCTCGGACAATTATCGTGAACTTTGCTGATGTAAGGGTCAAAGAATCTATTCTATCGCAAGCCTTTAAGCAGAGACAGTTCCATGCAAATCCTACTACAAAATGCCGGATTTTCTCCGATATGTCAGCGGCCGCAGCAAGACGGAGAAAAGACTTTGTAAAAATTTTACAATTATTTAAAGAAAAAGGTGTCCAGGCATCAATGGCACAACAGGCAAAGCTAAAAGTCCTGATAAAAGGCAAATTCTATTTGTTTACAGACGTGGATGAGGCTCGTGAGATGCTTAATCAACTGCAGAGTTAATGTAAAGGCGGGGGGGAGGGAAGGGGAGGAACAGGGAGGTCACAGAGTTAGAGGCGCAACAACAAGGCGCCTCCATGGAAGGGGTGAGTGTCAGGTGGCCAGCGTGGGGTGAAGGTGATGGGCAAGGCCACAGGACATGGTGCTGGAGGGGAGCACCTGAGAAGGGTTGTGGGGTGGGTGGGGAAAAAAAAGAAAAAAAAAAATTGAAGTTTTTGTTGGATTTTGATGGAAAAATAAGTTGGAAGAATGCATGTTTTTTTGAGTTAATATTGAAATATATATATGTCTATTGGGGGGCTTAGAGTGATCTCTTTTAACGTCAATGGGCTGAACAATAAAAAAAAAATGCGAGCAATTGAGCACTGGGTCAAGTTAGAACGACCAGCTGTCGTATTGCTCCAAGAGACTCATATAGCTGCGGCTAAAATTAACTCTTTTTCTATGTTTAAAACTTGGTCGGGTTATAGAGGTTTTTCATGTTCCCAAGAGTCTAAAAGTGGGGTTGCTATCTTTCTTAATCAGAATTTAGACGCAGAAATTGTACAGTATGAAGATGGGGGGTCTGGACGGTGGTGCTGGGTTACATGCCTAATAAAAGGCAGGAAAAGACCATTTACATTTGTTAGTTTTTACGCACCAGTGGAAGATCGCGCCCCAATCTATGATGAGTTATTTCAATCCTTATTATTAGTGAGGGGGGACATAGTGATAGGTGGTGATTTTAATATCCTTATAGATTTAAAATTAGATTCCACCAGTAGGCCAAGAAAACAATCGAAACCAAAATCAAGAAGATCCATTATGCAAAATATAGCTTTATTGGATCTCTGTGACCCGTGGCGTCTTAAATTTCCACTTAAACGAGAATTTACGTGTTGGTCTGGGAGACATAAATCATCATCGCGATTAGATTTTTTTCTAGCTTCAAGGTTATTAACATTTTCCTATCAAAAATGTCTTCATAATGGTTTTTCAGACCACGCAATGCTGCTAATTGAATTTGAAGTAGGTGAAGAGATGAAATCATTAAAAAGATGGATATTTAATAAAACGCATTTACAGGATAGTAATTGGGTTTCTTCTTTAGAATTAGAAATCTCTGAGTTTATAGCTCGCAATCTACAGACAGCTCCACTCCATATTGTTTGGGATTCACTAAAAGCATTTATTCGTGGGATCATAATTAGTAAGGATGCAGAAGAATGGCGTATTCTTAAACAAACTAAAACCTTACTTTATCAAAAAATCCACTCACTTACTCTTCGGCGTCAAGTGAACCCTTCGAGCGATGTGCAAAAAGAACTAAACGAGGTTAAACGGGAACTAAATACGCTCCTTTTTTCTCAGAGTGAACAGCAATTCTTAATTAATTCTCAGAGGGTTTATGAGGAGAGTAATTTTTCCGGGAAGCTCCTTGCCTGGCAAGCAAAAGAGCAAGCCGCCGCAAAATTAATTCATTCTTTAAAATGTCCTGTTACTCAAACTGAAGTTTCGCAGACGGACGCTATTGGAACCATTATGCTGTCTCACTATAAACAGATATATAGTCAGCAGCAAATTATAGATCAGTCTAGGCTTAACATTTTTCTAACCAAGCATAATATGCCCTCTCTAGCTCAGATAGATAGTGATTCAATGCAACAGTTATTTACTAAATCGGAAGTAGAACTAGTGGTTAAAAATCTACCAATTGGTAAAGCTTGTGGCCCGGATGGTTTCCCGGCCGAATTTTTTAAGAGTTTATTTTCTCCGCTCTCTGATTTATTATTGCAATTACTCAACTATATGTTAATGGGTGGTCAAGTTCCAGATTCTTTTGGGGAGGGGACCGTTGTTAGTTTTCCTAAAAAAGGTAAAGATCCAAAAGACCCTAACTCATACCGACCTATTACACTACTTAATACCGACTATAAGATCCTAACGAAATTATTAGCAATACGTTTTAATTCAATAGCAACAGATCTTATCCATCCAGATCAGAATGGTTTTGTTGCAGGCCGGCAATTAGCAACTAATACTCATTTTCTTACAGAAGCGTTAGATTATTTTCAAGTTAAAAAAGTCCCGGCTTTAATTTTATTATTAGACGCGGAGAAGGCTTTTGATTTAGTAGTTTGGTCAACTTTATTTGTTATTTTAAAATACTTTGGTATTCCTGCACAAATTATTAGTTTAATTCAAAATTTGTACACGGGTGCCAGAGCAAATATAATTATAAATTCTGTTATGGTGGGTGCAGTGTCGGTTGAAAGGGGTACCAGACAGGGTTGCCCTTTATCCCCTATCCTTTTTGCTTTCTTTATTGAACCACTAGCCATTGCTATCCGCGAATCTGTAAATATCCCTCCACCTATTACATTGATGGCAAAAATTAAACTCTATGCTGACGACATTATGTTGATAATCAAGACGGATATCCATTCTCAAACTGCTGCCTTGCAGCTCTTCGAAGAATTTGAGGCTCTAGGAGGATACCGAATTAATTAAAAAAAAACTGAAATTTTAGTATGTGGAGGAGGGGAGGTAGTTTTACACGCGGATTTAGCTGGTTGTATCAATCCAAGACCAAAACGATACTTAGGGGTTATGTTTTCTACCCTGGTTTCTGAGTTATATACGTTGAATTTTGACCCACTTGTTCGAAAAGTCCAATCTTTATTTACTAGGTGGGGCTCACTACCACTTTCTATTATGGGACGGGTGGCACTGATAAAGATGTCCGTTTTACCACTATTCAATTTTTTATTTTCAGCAGTCCCATGTTTTCTACCCGGTAGTCTTTTCTCCAAAGTAGAATCCCTATTTTCGAATTTCATATGGGCTAAAAAACGCCCTAGGATAGCAATTAAGATACTTTATGTAGATACTGAGCTAGGAGGCCTATCTCTTCCTAATCTTAGAGATTATTACAGTGCATATTTTGCTCAGTATTTAGAACGATTTAAATCAGAAAAGCAGAATCCAAGTTTATTTATTAATTTTTTTTGGGATAAAATTAGCCAAGAGGCTCAAACCCCTGTTCCTTTGCATATTCCTAAATCACCCAAACTGACTCGATACAAGATAATGTATTGGTTTTTTAAACGTCGAGATGCTCTTCTAAAAAAATATTCCCTTCCGCAGTTTAATTCTAGAACTCCTTTAAGGAACGCTTTAATTTTTATGAGAATTAATATTGGATCAGATATTGTTTATCAATGGGAGCAAGTTGGGTTCACCACTTTATTTGACTTTATAAGACAAGGGGCTTGGTTGTCGCCAGGAGAAATGCAACAATTAATCCCAGGGAAGTTTATGTTACTTAACTCATATGCTTTGATTTTTAAAGCTCTAGGGCAAGTGGAAGTAAGAATGATTGATTCTCCTTGTCAGTTGTGGGATGATTTATTTCTCATTTCTCAGAATAAGAAACCAGGAGCGTGGAAACGATATCTAGTTCAATATACTGATTTGGACCTTAGCGTAAGATGCATTAAAAAATGGCAAGAACAAGAAAATCATGTTCTTACTATGAATACTTGGAACTGTATAAATAAATTGAATTTCAGTGTTCTCCGCGGATCTAATTGGAGGAGAATGATTTTTTTTACTAAATGGCTTCTTTATCGAACTCCCGCTGTCATCTCAAAAATGTATACCAACGTTAGTGCTGTCTGTTTTAGATGTCAGCAACACAGCCCTGCTAATTGGTCCCACATTGCAGCTCACTGTACTAAAATCATTCCTTTTTGGACTGAGATATTCGAATACTTACAAAAGTTTTGTGGAATTCAAACTGATTATAATGTTAAGTTGATACTTTATGGATATGACAGTGAACTCGAATTGTGTGGACAGTCGGTTAAATTATTATTTATTGTGATGGCAGTTGCAAGGTCGTTGGTTCTGCAGAATTGGAAATCAATTCAAGCTCCTCTGTTTAATATTTGGTTTCAGAAAATGAGAAATGTCAGAACAAGCGAATTTTGTTATGCTAAGCGAATTGGGGGGGTAAGGAAATTTGATAAAATTTGGAAATCCTTTTTTGAGTAATTTTGGAAGCTGTATTATGTAATCTGATTTTGAATTGTTTCAATGTAATATATGCATTTTTCTTTATTATTTGAATTCGATATAAAACTTCAATAATAAAATGTGTTAAAAAAAAAAAAAAAAGGCGGCCATCTTTGCGCGCCAAACACTCGGATGCATGAGGTCCTTCTGACCCTTAACATGCTCCACCTCATAATGATCAGTAAGCAACGAGAAGATGTTTACATACTCCCCTGCCCATATCTTTTCTTTAATAGCTAAAGGGACATGCTGGCCCAACTTCTCCCTTCGAGAGGGTGCCGACTCCTCCCTCGCAATCGGCAATGGCCGCTTACCTGCACCGGACGCTGTCTCTGCGACTAAAACCGTCCCCCGTGGCTTCTCTGCGGCCGCAGCCGGCGTGGATACCGTCGCTGCTTCCCGAGTTTCACGCAGTTGCTTCATCAACACCTGCGCGTCGACAGCCGTGGCGCCCTCGCTACCTTTACCCAACCACGCTGCTAATTGTGCCGCCAGCTCGGGCGGCATATCTTCCCCGGACACGGGGGTGACCACAACGGGAATCGGATTCCCTTCCTCCGGCACGGGAGCGGGTGCTTCGAGCGGGACACTGGGACTCGGGATGTCTCCCCCCACTGCTCCCCTCCTGGGCCTCTTGCCTTTTCCTTCTGGGGCTGCTCCCGCCAAAGGACGTTTCGGCCCCCCTTCCTCGTCTTTATCCATTCGCCTCTTTAGGTCGGTCACCTCTTTCATGAGAACCCGCAGCATCTGGTCGGTAGTCATTCGCTTTCCCGCCTTCCTCGGCATTCTCCAACAGAGTATCTGAAAAACAAACAAGAACGATTACAACGCTCAAAATTGGCTCTTCGTTCCGTCTCGAGCTCACGTGCAGCGAGGAGGTGCAGCTTCAGAGCACAGGAACAAGAGGATGCCTTCTGGTCTTGTTTCTCCTTTTATCCGTCTTCAGGGCGGGCGTAAACCCGCCCCTGCCTGCCCCAAGGGCGTGGCCAGCCGCGTTAGTGTCTAGGCCAACCCACTCGAGGGCGGGAAAAGGCGCGCCCCGGCTACGCCGCTTCGGGCATACCAGCCGAGACTCGCCTCCCGCCCAAGATGGCTTCCCGGGGGGATCGTGGTACTCTGCCATACGTTCGGGGGGACCGATTGGTCGCCCCTTTCCAATAATATGCCATGTACCAGAGCAAAAATTGATACAACTCATTAAGCACTCTTTTTTTCATCCACCTAATAAACTCAGTGTAACGGGTTTATGAAACATCTACATCATTGGGCGAACTGTTGCATCGAGTTTTCAAAATAAATATGGCCAAGCGTGTGGGACCTAAAACAGATATCTACCTCATAAACTTAGTCCAGAGTATGTTCCCTAACAAATGAAATCCACAACTACTGCAACTCGCACCTAGCTCAGAGGCTCAAGAGGTCATCTATTCAGGCTGGTCTCACAAATGAAACAAACAATGCAGAAAGGCTTTGTTAAGTTTCCCATAAACTCTCCAAATATATATGTTTCGTAGTGTCAATATCATACAAGAAGTGGAGATCAATAATCCCCAAATGTGACCAGGAGAATCCATGCCCCCGTACAGGGCATAACTACATTTAAAACAAAGAGTTATGTATAGTGTTGATTGTCAATGCACGTAAAAGTGTTTGTTGCCTCTCTAATCTGTTAAAAAACAAATTGAATGTAGAACATACACAAGTACAGTATGACCCATCACTATTTCTTCACTATGTTAAATGGCAGTACAAATAGCTACAACTGATTTCGAGCAACCAGGACTACTTACCATTACTGGATCCAATAGAGCTGAAAAGTAGGCCATTGGCCTGCTCATTTTACCATGTCTCTGGGTAAGAATTGGCAATGCCCACCCACCCTTTTCCTGACAGCACACATATAATTTCAAATTACAGTCAAGCATTACAAGGGCAAGTGCATAAATGCTCCCAACATTTAGAATGCCTATGAACACTCGTTGTCAAATAGTACCAGATCTTGTATGTCACTGTATGTTAATCTTACTAAAGGTTTGGCATCAAGGAAAGGTTTGGGATCCACTGATAGCAGTGAGAACAATTCTCAGGAACATCCTCAACTCCCTCTGGGTGGTTGGATGATTCATTATCAGAATTGCACAAACATTTTCTTTTAATACCTTCCTTGTAACTTTCTCAATATGGTGACCAAGATAAATGACTTCTTTTTTTACAATACTGCATCTTTAGTGTCAAGCATTTATGACCACTGTCAACTAAAGGATTCAGCAAAACAACTGCATCAAGTTTGCAGTCCTCTTTTGTTTTGGATGTGACCAACACACCATCAGTATAATGTACTAACACTAAATGACAGGGTAATTTCACATTTTCCAGATCTTTCTTCAAAATTTGGCTAAAGATTGAAGTATTTTCTGTATACCCTTGTGGGATTCTATACCACAATAGTATTTTATTTTGAAACTGCAAGACAAAGAGGGACTAGATGCAGTGGAATTGCTTGGCATAAGTCTGTATGCCATCCTGCATTTGAAGGAATTTGGAACAAATCACAGCTGGATTCGGAAACTTAGGGCAACATCACACAACAATTTTATTAATCTTTTGAAGATCCTTTGCAATGCACCATTTCCCACTAGGTTTCTTTATCCCCATCACAGGAGAAGTGCAAGGGATACTGAGCACTTCACAAATGATTCATTGCTCAATCATTTTCTCAATAACAGGCTTCATCCCTTCGTCTGCTTCTCTTGAAAGTTGATATTGCTTAATTCTTGAGAAAATGGCATAAGTTTTATACTTATTTTAACTGGCCCTGCCTTCTTTAACACTCCTATTTATTTTCTAGGGAAATCCCACACCTTTTGTTTGACAACGAGTTGTAAATCCAGGGTAGGTTATCTTTTGTTAGAGCTGGAAAAAACTCAATACTCGAATCTTCTGATTTAATTTTGAACACTGAATCCTCATCTTGTTTTTAATCACATAACCGCCTGGCGTGCAGTAAATCACACAATCCACTTTACAAAGCAAGCCTCTGCCCAATAGATTCACAATGCTTGAATCACACAAAATTAACTGATGTTTATTTCTATTTATCCTATTTTAACTGGATAATTTGCTGTAACCTGATTAACAATTTGTTTATTGCTGATCCATACATCTTGGACTGTTCATCCAGGGAGAGGTAATCTTGGTACATTCAAAGAACAAACTAAAGAACAGGTAGCCCCCCATATCAATAAGAAATTACATGGGGTGGCCATTGACTACACCATAAATGTATGGGGCACTGTGGTCTAGCTGTAGTATGGGACCAAGTAGGCTATCCTCATCCCTCAAGACTGATTTGCATATGGCTGGGTCTAAACTCGGGTGGCAAAGTGAGCTAAAGAACGATGATGGAGTCAACCCAGATCTGTGATTGGGACTAGTGAGTGTTTGAAAAGTTTCAGCGCTCCTTCCATCATCTCTTTGTGTTTGATTTGTTCACCCTAAGTTGGTATACCCAGATGTTGGTCCCTTGCTCCCTTTGCCACTGGATTAAAGCAAGCCTGGATAATGAGAGGGTGTTACCCCGAAACTAGTCTTAGGATGCTTATTTCCGGTCCAGAGAAGACCTGGCTTGGCAGTTCAGGTTGGACTGTTCCCAGGAGGAACAGGGTCAAGACTGATTTGCATATGGCTGGCTCTGAACTGGAGTGGCAAAGTGAACTAAAGAACAATGATGGACTCAACCCAGATCTGTGACTGGGGGTGAATGTCTTAAAAGTTTCAGCTCTCCTTCCATTACCTCCTTTATCCTTCTCCCTTTTCAGGTACTGTCATTGGGAATTGCTTCCCAAAGAAAACTGAGAATAATCATTTGGTACCCTGCACTAAATAGAATTTTGTTTTTAATATTTTGCTGCAACAATGGGTCTGAAAGCCTTGTCATGCAAAAAGTGTGTTGATCATGCATACCTGGCAAACAAGTCGATTGGCTCAAGACCTTGGACAATGTATTTTTCTGCATCTAGGGAACAAACTCATTCTGGATTTGATCTGGATTTTGCCTACATTCCAGTTTCCAGTGCCAACATTGCCCATAGAAGTGATAATAAGTATTTATTTTCAACGTTTTAACATTTGCATTCAGTCCAGGATTTTTCACCAACATCACTTTTCCACCACCTTTTATTTGCATTTGCCTATTTTCCATTCTCATGTCTTACTTCAGAATCATTTTATGCACTCCAGCATTTCTAGATTGGAAATATGCCATATCTGAACCCATTAAGTTACTTCAGGCATTCTTCTCAAGTTGTGTTGTTTGAAGTGATGAGATATAAATTCGATATAGGTGGTGTTGGCCTAATGTATCCAATATAATCATATTATTATAGGACTGTAGGTAACCCCAGACATAGTCGTGGAAGATATTCATTTTTGTACACGATCGGGTCTATTGGTATAACCGACGCCATCTTAGTTTTGTTTCCCCGTGTTCTCCTAGTCCTCTGGGAAAACACGTGATGTACCCCTGTATAGAAACCTAAGATGGTAGCCCAGGCTGAGCATAGATCGTTAGTTTGTAACTCAGGGAAAACCCAAGGTCACATTTGCTTAGGCTCAGCTACTAGCAATCTATTGTGCCTTATATGGGTCTTCTAGCTGGCTCTCTGAAAAGTAGTACTTTTCCATGTTAGGTGATATCATACTGTGTGAGAAACGTATATATGCTTTGTATTGCTTGGATTCAGACAGTCTTCTCTGCACACCTCCGAGGGTCGTGTAGACTGAGACTCCCCTGCGTAGGGCCTATTTTGCAAAATAAACGATTGAACCTTCTCCATTGCCGACTGACTCGTTACTTGTAAATAAGGTTTATGGGCTATTGGTGAGTATGGCCCCATTATAAAAATGTTGGTACATCAGTAGAACCCTCAGCTTTTCCTTGATCCTCTTTGCTTTGTATCAAATCAATAACTACTGTAGTTCACCAGTTTCAAGATATCATCCATAGTCTTTGTTTACTAGCACATTTCACATTTTTCTATAGGATGAAAACCCACAACTAAAGCAGAATGAAACCACTAACACCATCTTTCTTGGGATTATCAACTCCACTGTGCCTTCTTAAAGATCTGCATCAGCCTCCCATATTAATTATGCATCGACTCTATTAGTTCTTGTGAAGTTCTCAAAATCTTTGCCCAGTTAATATTCTTTTCTTACACCTTCTTTTTTGAATGTTCAGTCACCTGTCTGTATGTATTACCTACCCCCTCTGAAGGAGCATTACTAGGGCAAAATCTAGCTGTCTCTTAAGTTGGCCATACAATAGCAGCCTTACATTCGGACCACAACGCACTAGGAAGCACAATCATAAATAATTAATTTAAATCAGTCCACAATATCTGTGAAGCTGTTATCAATCGTCAAACTTCCTTGTACCACCTCTCTGGCTCCTCTCCCATTTTTGCAAAATTTGTAGTAAAAGCATAAAGATCAACTCACGTCCATGGCACATGTACTAGATTTCCCCATGTTCTTCTCGAAATGTAAATTCCAGAATCATTCCTGATTCCACCTCCGAATCAATAGCTGATACTTTAACTTTGCTCTTGGATTCGTTCACCTTTTTACTTGCTGGCCGCCTTGTTCATCTATCACTGTGTTTCTTCAAATCACTCTATTCCCTTGACTTTTCAATTAATTCTTTAATGTAGGCTCTCAAAATTATCAAACCCAATTATTTTATCTCATCATGTGTTAAATCCATTTTATAATTCTTCCTTACGTGCTGCATCTTACTGATATCAGCTTTACAATCATCATCTAATTTTCAAATTTATCATGGGCTTCACTTGCAAATCTGCTGCTTCTTTGATCAAATACCTAATTTCATTAACATTGTATGTCAATAGTCCATTTAAATAGATTATCCTTTGTAACATTTCTTCAAATTCAATTTCCAAAAGACCAATAATAATGTTTTTTTCTTTGAGAGTCTCTTCGATGATATATTATATCTATAATATCCATAACAGATGGATCACTTTGTGTTTGAGAAACAACAGTTGTATCTATGCTGGTATTCAGCACCGATGCCATTGCAATTTTAGGTGAGGCACTCGCTACTGAACCAGCAACCTTATGATGATCTCTGTGCCTCCATCTCTGTGCTATCTTCTTCTGCACTCACATTAGGTACTCTATTAGAACCAGCACTAGTTCCATGTGCATATGGAGAAGGTCTAGAATTCAAAAGGTTAACAATAAAATGATTCTCCTCATTTGTATCATGTTTCTGTTCCTTCCACTCCTCTGTATTATTCTTATCTTAAGTTTCTTTAATTATTTGAGGAAAAACCCTCATACCTTCCATCATATCCTTCCTTTAACATTTCTCCTGCCCATCACACATGTTCTCAAACCACTGTCTAACTAAACCCTTTACTTGATTTGTAATTTTTTTCTTTCCTTCTAGGTGGTACTTTGATCCCTTTTGATACATTTCTTAAACTGGGTAGGTCTGGGCAACAGCTTTTGTTCATTCATTGTTTGTCTCAGGAAATCTAGCTTTCTAATTTTAAAGGTACTTTCTAAAGGAAACTGTAAGTTGTTATGCGAAGCAGTATAATCATGCCAGTCAAAAAACAGGCACACATATAGAACCCAAAGTCCGTCATTATTTCGTATGAAGGCCTTCCCTTGGTATGACCTTCAGTAGAAAGTTTAGGCTGTTTCAATACAACACCCATTATTTTTGCTCACACCACTCTCAAATATGGCACAAAACAGCTAGCGAACATTGTTCAATCCCAGCGCAGCTCAGTCAAAGGTGAACATATCACAGCGAGGCTCTGTCAGCAAATTATTATTCACAGCATGACTTTGATAGGACATAGTAACTAGGGGATTAAATTAAATGATTACAATTCTAGACTTTAGAATGAGATCATATAATTCTACCATTCCAACATTTTCCATTCAGACATCACACACGAAAATAAAAAGAAAGTTTGGGAATACAACATGCAACATCCATCATGCAACTCCTAGAACAGGCAAAAACGAATACGATTCTCACAAGCTTGCATTGGTAATTGATTTAATATCATTTGTCAACTTCCTTGCCGGAAGAGCAACTCACAACCGAGCAGCTACAAAATTGAAGGAGGATCGCTGAATCATTGAAAACAATCACACGGGCTACCGAACGCTAGTATGACCGTAATGTGGATTTCTAAGATAGAAACAATCACACAAGCCGCGGTTCGACACGCTGTGTGAACATCATTTTGCCTAAACAGAAGCGCATGTGGTTTACACACCTCTAACAAACCAAAACCCTGACTCCGTGACCATCGCCCCCTCTAGCAACACCAGCCAGCCCACATCGCCTCCTGGACATCGGTTACGAGACCACCTCGAACATGAAA
This sequence comes from Lissotriton vulgaris, assembly GCF_964263255.1. Lineage (NCBI taxonomy): Eukaryota > Metazoa > Chordata > Amphibia > Caudata > Salamandridae > Lissotriton > Lissotriton vulgaris. The sequence continues at coordinate 1,940,537,176 of NC_141687.1, forward strand.
GGCATCCACTCAGAGTCCCCCATGGACCCCTGCCCACCACACATCTACCACAGAGCCGCCATTGCACCAGAATTACAACACATCATCAACTACACCTTAAGGTCCGCCCCTTCCTGACGACGTGAAAAGCGCTGAAGTCAGGCCCCTGCTTTTAAAACCCTCAGTAGATTCCTCAGACCTCAAGAACTATCGGCCCATCTCTCTCCTCCCCTTCATGGCTAAAGTCGTTGAGAAGACCATCAACGCTCAGCTAACTAAATTCATCGAAGACAACTCCATCCTCGAACCCTCCCAATCTAGGTTCCACAGCAACCGCAGCACAGAGACTGTCCCACTCGCCGCCACAGACGACATCCGCACTCTCCTCGACCAAGGCCACATAGTAGCCCTGATACTACTCGACCTGACAGCAGCATTCAACACTGTTTCCCACTGCACACTCTCAGCTAGACTACACAACGCCGGCATACAAGGAACCACCCTCGACTGGATCCACTCATTTCTCACGGGCAGAAGCCAAAGAATCAAGCTACCACCTTTCCTCTCAAAACCCACAGAACTCAACTGCGGAGTACCTCAGGGATCATCACTCAGCCCAACCCTCTTCAACATCTACAAGGCCCCCCTCAACACCGCCATCAGACAGCACAGCCTCAACATAGTATCTTACGCCGATGACACCCAGCTCATCCTCTCTCCCACCAACGACCCAACCACCACCTGACTCAACTTCCAGAAAGAAATGCAGGATGTGACATCCTGGATGAGCAACAGCTTCCTGAAGGTCAACTTGGAGAAGACATAAGTCCTCGTACTTAGGACCACCCCCTCAGCCTGGCACAACACTTTGTGGCCCACCACACTCGAAAACCCCCGAACCCCACGCACCACACCAGAAACCTCTGCACCGTATTGGACTCCTCCCTATGCATGAACAAGCAGGTCAAACGCATAGCATCCAGCTGTTTCAACACCTCCACATCTTCTGGAAAACCTTCAAATGGATCCTCCCCAAATCAAGGAAGACAGTTACCCATACATTCATAACCAGCAGGGTGGACTACGGAAATTTCCCTCTACGCTGGCATCAACAAGTCTCTACTCCGCAAACTCCAGATGATACAGAACACCTCAGCCTGACTCGTCCTCGGAATTCCCAATACAAGCACATCAGCCAACAGTTATGGAACCTCCACTGGCTCCCCATCGAGAATAAAGTCACCTTTAAGATACATTTCCATGCCTACAAATGCCTCCCCAACACAGGACCTCAATACCTCAATAAAAGAATGGCCTTCCACATACCCAAAAGAAACCTCCGCTCCACAAACCTCGCCCTCACCAAAACCTCATGCATCTATAGAGACAGAACAGGGGAAAGAGCCTTCTCCTACATCCCGGAGAAGAACTGGAACGAGCTCCCCGTCAACATCAGATGTTCACTCTCCGTGAACATCTTCAGGAAAACTTCAAGACCTTGCTCTTCGACTAAAAGGAACTGCTGTTCCCCACCCCCGCCCCAGAACCTTGAGACCCTCACGGGTGAGTAGTGCGCTTAAAACCCCCTGATTGATTGATTGATTGATTGATTGATTGATTGATTGATTGATTAACAAACAGTTTCCACTTTACAGGCGTGCAGGAAACAATTCTGGTTCAAAGGAGGAAGAACAGCTAATTCTGAATCATAAGGCGAGTGAAATTACGATGAAATAAGAATATGGGAATTTCCCCAATTCGCATACACAAATGCTTTGCATACAGTATTACAATCCATCTCACAAACCTAAACACATTACAATCACCTCTCAAGACTCACAACATACTGTCCTATTCATACTTATACTCTAAAGGGCTTATTTATGATCCCTGCATCGCTTTTGCGCTGCTGTTGCGTCACTTTTAATGACGCAGCGGCGGCGTAAATAATGCGCCATGTTGCGCCATTTTTACAAAGTGATGCATCTAGGCAGATTTGTCACTTCGTAAACCCCTGCGCTACATTATACCAGCATCAGGTATAATGTATGCAGGATGGGCATTCCAATGCAAGAAAGGGTAATAAAATCATAAAATCTATGAGATTTCACTGCGCTACTTCTAGGACGCCAATGCACCCACCATATGCGAAAACATAGGTAAAGTGTATAGACATGACATCTAATGGACAGGGCGGGGGTAGAGAAGCCCATCTCAGGATGGAATGGGGAGGGGAATGTGGCATATGCATGAGGGGGTGGCCATACACGCTCGGGAGCACATGATAGGAAGTAGTGATCATATGACCACTCGCCCAAATAGGCCTCACATGGTGTATCAGAGGTAGTCAGTTCTGCGCGCATCAGCGCGTCCCGCTCAAGACGTTTTTAGAGGAGATGTGGATTCACATCATTTTTGGCTTCCACATTAAGGAGGAAAATCTCCTAGCACTGTCGAGTGGTGCAGGAGATGGATGTATGTCGTTACTACGCACGCTTTTACAACGCATGCCTTTACCACGCAGGTTTTACAACGCAAGTCGTAACAACGACTTGCGTTGGGGGCGCTGGATAGTGAATAGTTTAATTTACTATTCCAACTCCAGTCCCCGTGGATAGTAGGGAAGGTTTTGGATAATAAATTAAACTATTCCCTATCCTACAGCGCTCCCCAGCACAAGTCGTTGTAACGACTTGCGTTGTAAAAGTTGTGTGGTAAATGTACTGCGTGGCAAAAGTTGCGTTGTAAATGGTGTTCCCCGCAGGAGATCGCCTGGAGCCCCTGAAGGATAGGAGCCTCCGTGCGAGTCCATGTTAGAAGGTCACAGAGTCATCACTGAGGGTTTGGTGGTGCAGGTGACTTCCAAGCCATGGCCACCTGACATTTGAACAGAACAAAGGCAAGATTAATGAATCTGTGTAAGTGTTGTCTTTCTTTCTACGAGGATGTAGCCCTACCAGGCAGGAGGGGGGCATAGGAGTGAGGGAGTGTGCTTCCATTTCCGCCATCATGTGCCAAGTTGTTTGTAATACTGGGCAATCCCACACCATATGATAGAACCCTGCTTGCTGCAGTGCACATTGGGGAAAAGCCGGGAAAGAATCGGGAACATACACTTGATGCAGTGAGGGGCGAGGTAGGCCTGATGTACATAGTTAAATTGTGTATATTTGAGCCTGGGGTTCCAGGATACACCCTTAACCATCTGTGGAACCCGGGATAAAGCCCGTCCATCAGAGGATCCTGTAACACTGCATTCCACTGGGCATGTGCACCCACTGCATGGTCCAGTGGGGTCACATGCTATGCTGTGTAGAGAATGGTGAGAGCATGATGTGTGCCGCCGAAGGATAAGAGGGCATGCAGCGCCACTGAAGCAAGGGGTTCCTCCTCTCCACTGCCAGAGGCAATGCGCATTGCATATTGAATAGTACAATAGGTTAGGAACTGGCCTGCAGGTAGACTCTAGGTGTCCAAAAGTTCTTGGAAAGACATACTAACACCCTCCTGATAGAGGTGCTCTAGTTGCTTAATGCCTGCTTCCCTACAAAGATCCCTGTTGGTGTGCTGCATTGCTCGTGCAGTGTTGGTTGGCCCCTAACAGCAATTGCCAGCGAATACAGGAGATTAGGACTTTTCAGGTGCACAAATCTGCGCCAGAAAGTGGGGACCACCGTCATCTGTGTTGTTTCCTGCCAAAGGCGTAATAAAGTTAAAAATTCAGGGCCCGAGCCTGCCCTCCAAAAGCAGATGCTGGATCGTGGTATGGGCAATGCTGCGATGATCGGCACTCCATATCATTTGAATTAGTAGGCTGTTAACCATCTAGAAGAAACTCTGCGGAATCACGATTGCCAGGGCTGAAAAAAAGTACAACAGTCTAGGCAGCAGCAGCATTTTGGATATGGCCATCCTACCTAGTGGCGATTGCCAAAAGGATATAGATCGGAGGATAGACCCAACTGCCTTGTCAAGGTTACCCTATTGGAGAACCCTCTATGTACAATAAATCTGACTTCCCAGGTATCTGAAGGAATTGTAGCGCCACTGGAGTATTATACTCCTCAACTCATCTCCACATGGTGTCGGGTGCGGTGCCAGAGGGAATCAGCAGGATTTTGGCCAGTTCAACCACAACTCGATGTGCCCCAAACTTGTCCAGCTGGTGCATGAGGTTGGGGAGAGGAGCCTCAATGTCTTGAAGGTAGGCCAAGGCGTCATACGCATATAGAGAAATGATGTGGTGGGCACCTGGTTTAGGGATACCCTACAGATGCACACTGCCCCGAAGGCAGTAAGCAAGAGGCTCTACTCCAAAGATGAATGGAGACAGCGAGCAACCCTGGTGGGTACCCTGTTGGATACTAACTCGGTCTAATATCACCTGCCAGTCTTCACCCTTGGAATTGGGTTTATATGTAGGGTGCATGCCCAACTTAAGAACTCTGCTCCATTGCACTAAGAGTCAAGAAGAGAAAATCCCACCCCAGAGTATCAAAGGCTTTTTCTATGTCCAGTGATATGACCACTTGATTGTACGCATCCAGGTGGGTGTTTCGCATAAAGCACAGTAATTGACATATATTAGCTAACCTGCTGCGACTCAGTATAAAACCAGACTGGCCAAAAGGCTCAAGTATGTGGAAGACAGAAAGCAAGAGGTTTGCCAAGACTTTACCCAAAATCTTGCATTCCAGGTTCAGTAGCGAAAGGTGGCAATACAACCTAACATCTAGTGGATCACGGTGGGCTTAGCTAGTTCTACGATCAGCGCCTCCTGAAGGGTATCTCAGAGTCTGCCATGGTCCTTGGCTTCATTAAACATTGTCAATATATGCTGGACAGTTCATGTTGAGAAGGTGGTATTTATGCTGGATCAACAAGCCATCAGTACCCGGGGTCTTAATCGAGCGATCTGAGAAAAAGCTGCCAGAATTGCCTCCAACTATAGGGGGAAGTATGTCATCATAACGCATGCTTTTACTACGCATGCCTTTACAACGCAGGTTTTAGAACGCAAGTCATTACAATGACTTGCGTTGGGGGGGGCGCTGGATAGTGGAATAGTTTAATTTACTATTCCAACTCCAGTCCCCGTGGATAGTAGGTAAGGTTTTAGATAGTAAATTAAACTATTCCCTATCCTGCAGCGTCCCCCAGTGCAATTCGTTGTAATGACTTTCGTTGTTAAACCTGCGTTGTAAAGGTACTGCGTAGTGAAAGTTGAGTCGTAAAGGATGTTTCCCCTATAGGGGATAGTTGAGACCAGCCCACTGAAGAGGGTTGAGTTTAGGGAGGGAGGGTCCATACAAGACCCCGGATAAGCAATCTGGAGAAGGAGTTGCAAGTGCTGCGTACAGTCCACGACAGTAATCGTAGAAGGCTGCATTAATGGCCATCTGGGAGATAATTAGTTCATCATCATGACTACGAAGCGCCGCAATGAGGGCACATTTTTTTTTTTTTTGGGAACCTTTATTTTACTTCAAGCAAATACAAAAATGGGCCTACAACCATCCCGGTCGGCCGCTAGTCAAGTCATAAGTACAGCAAATCAATGTAGAAAACATAGCAGCCCAAGAACCGGGATCCAACAAACGTCCAGGATATGACACGTATTCATGCATAATGGCCGATATTCAGGATTCATGAAGGTTCATTTTACAATAAAGGAAAACTAAGGATCAGTGCTGTATAGTCATACATGGTCCTACAATAACAAGTCTAAATCCGGGAATGCGCAAATAATGCTTATACAGTTTAAGTATTGGGGACAAGGTATAAGAGTCAGGACAAATGTGACCACAGACCCGTTCCATAGCAAGCTGCACCCCTCCCATCAAAACGAAAGACATTGCAGGAAACATGAAAAGCGACGACACCAATAAGGAAAAAAGACAAAAGGGCCATAGAAACAAATAACGGACAAAATAACAACCCTCTTCCCCCTACCCCCCACCCTGCACGCCTGCAGAAGGCCACGGCCTACACCCCCCCAGCAGCGTGCCTGTCGCCCTAAATGAGAGACCCGAAATACAGTAAAGAAGGAGAAAGAGTAGAGAAGGGAAGAAAAAGTGGAGAAGGGCCCTCGATCCCGCCACTCGGCCCCACCCCCCGACCCCGCACCCGGTAAACATCCTAATAGCAGAATCAGAATAGCTGTGGAAAACCTTATGCACTGAAAGCACCATCAATAAACTCCCCACCGAATGTCCCCCAAATCACCATAAGCTATCAATAAGTCCACCGGATCATAAGCAGTATCACCCTTGACCTTTCCTATCAATATCACCAACAGACGTCCATTTCTCAATCAGCAGACAAAGCTGCGTGCAGGATCCAGGTGGTCCGGGCGGGCCGGGCCGCGTTATCACTCCATGGGATTTCAGCAACCAGAACCCAGCCGAATGTGCATGGCGGAAATCCATCTGAGTCGGTATCGACACCGAAAATATCCTCAAGTCCGAACACAGTCGCACCATCCAAGGAGAAAGAGGCACACCATACGGCAAGCACTGAGATGTCACCGGGGCAGCCCAGGACATAGACCGGCGTCGTTTCCCCGGCCGCTGATCAGGTATACGCCCCAACGAGTCACTCATGTGTACTACAGAGCTGTCCAAGGCGATCTCTTGAGCCGGGTCTTCCGGGGTCTCCGCGAACATAAGCGTAGCAGGAGCACTCTTCACTGACACAGCGGCGGGCACGTTGGCGTTTCCTTGAGATTGAGATGTATCCGTGTGGAATGGCGGGACAACAATGGCGGCCATCCTTCTTCCCAGATCTCGGGCGCCATGGATCAGGGCCGCATGCAGGGTCATCAGTGCAGACAATATATCTTGGGATGTGGGTTCATTCTCGTGCCGCCATACCCCTGAACACTCCCGCACAGCGACTTTTTCATTCAGATGCAAGCTGCGTAGGAGGGTGACAGCCGCCATCTTAGCTGATCCGGCCCCGTCCTTCTTCACCTCACCCCGGGACCAGGCCCCGCACACGGGCTAAACAGGATGTACAGTGCGGACCCGGAAAGTCTAGGCAGGCCATCCGGCGAAAACCACCAAAAGGCTAAACAAATCGCTGCCGCTCCTCGGGAGCCGCCCGCCGATTCCGGGGGAAGTCTTTTGTCATGCACGGACACAAAACTGAAAAGGGGGCCAAATGTCACATGCCCCCCTCAATCCTGCACTGCCACGCATCCCCACGAGGAACTCTGCTAGATGGACTGAGTCGTCGTCGCCGCCGCCATCGGCCCAACAAACCTCCGGCGCCCACCGGCCGACTTCACACCTCCACCAATAGCCGCTGTTGTGACAGTCGCGGCCGGCTGCTCCTCTCACTCGACACCCCGGTCCCAACTCCGTGAAGGCCGCAGTACAGTCGGGGACATTTCTTCGGGTCTGCCGCACATAGAAGCCCCGGAAACAAACAGTAAGTGAAGGTTTTCCTTTGCCTACTGAAATATGCCGTTACGGCTCAGGATAAGTGTCAGGATGTCGGGGGCACATTTTTGCTCCTCATGAACTTGCCATGGCAGCAATCTGCTGGAGCGATCTCCCTGGGCATGTTGCAGGGCCCAGGGAGATCGCTCCAGCAGATAATCATGGTGACTCAATGACGCTTCTGCCTCACTGCTCTGTGTGCGCAATTGTTTCTGCTGGGTAAGCGATTCCATCTGGTTGGATAACTGTACTTCCATCCATCAAAGATCTTGCTCATTAGAGTTCTTTTTGCTAATTGGTGGCGGATTCCCCATGAGGCCGCCATGTAGTCGCCCCACACCACAACCTTATGGCGTGATGAAGCAGAACCTTGGTTCTCTGCAAAATAATTAGTGAGGCAGAGTGCCAGATCCTCATGAAAAGGGGGATCAGAAAGAGCTTCAACCTGCAGTCGCCAAGTAGGTATGGTGGGGCGCTGCCTGCCCCATCTCACAGTAAGCTGCAGGGGACAGTGGTCCAACACAGAGCATGCTGGATATTCTGAGCAGATGGCCCAGGGGGCTGCAGGAGCTGTGTACAAAAATAAGTCGATCCTGGTGTGTAAACATGTACAGCAGAATTAAAGGAGTATTTGTAGTCTTTTGGATGCCCCAGATACCACTCATCATGCAGGAGCATAGGCATGTGCCATTGGTGGTGTGGCTACTGACCCCTGCATATATGGGTAGAGTGAAGCGGTCAAGGTGTAAATCAGGCATACAGTTGAAATCTCCCCCCCAAATCATGGGGCTGAGTGGGTCATGGAGGAGCACTGGGTTAAAACTATCTAGGAACTCCCCTTTGTTGGACATACAAAGCCACCAGGGTAAGGGGAGCACCATCTAGGTGTCCCTCCAATATGACCTACCTCTCATTCATATCCACCTGCTGTGCACCCAGAGCAAAGGGGACCACTGTTGCAATCCAAATGAGAATACCCTTTTCATAAGCCAACACTGTGGTCCATTTAATGCACACTTTGTGGAGCTCGGGAGCCTTGAGATGGGTCTACTGGAGCATGGCAATGTGGGTGCGCTAGTGCTTGATGTATGCATAAATGAGGTAGCGTTGGGCCGGGGTGGCCATATCCTGCATATTCCATGTAATTATGTGGGATTGAGGAGTGAGGCAATCAGGTTTCAGTCCAGGCATGTCAGCTAATAGCACAGAGGAACTCAGGGTGTGTGGAAAAATAGTGCACCTCCCTCATTCTGACTGCGTTCAAACCATGCAAGCCCTCCTAAAGTGTTGTAGATAGGTTAGTGGAGACTATCTGAGCCTACCTCATTTCGATAGTTACAGCCTCAGAGTAAAACTTACAAAGATACACATTAACTAGCCAGTACAGAATCACTCCACTCAGGGCAGTACTCAAAAAAGCGTCTGGTGATAAATCCCCATATCTAAAACAATAAACAAAGAAAAATAAGAAAATACAAGCAACAATCCTCATGGGAACAATAGTAGGATGTGGCATAACAGCAAGGGATCTGAGTCTGAAGTCCAGGCCCTTGTAATACAGAACCAGGGGTGGCCCGCTCGGACACATCAAAAATAGTGACATCCAGGACCAGCGGGACGGATAGAAAGGAGAGAGGCTCCAGCGCCCCATTGATGCAAGTCAGATGAGGTCTGCCGTGGATTTCAGCATGATCTTAGGGGATATAGAGATGGAGGCCAATGAAGACTCAGAAGCACAGGAATTGGAGTCAGCGTCCTCTGGCAGCTTATTCCTCAAGCAGCGAAAAATTTGTAGTGGTGGTGATATGTGTCTACCTCCACCACTCGTGCATGTTTTACAGCAACTTGTTTTTGGTCCGGATGGATGCGCAGTGTCTTGCGTCGCCGATGCTTTGATTTAGGTGTCACCCAGAACTCCTCCTCATGTTCAGTGTCAGCTATGCGTGCAAGGCCTTTTGCATGGAGCCAGGTACAGACATCCTCCAGGGTGGTAAAGATATGAGAAGAGTCACCGTCAATGACCTTACGGTTCGCTGGGAGCAAGGTATTGGGTTTGCAATTCGTGAAGATATTGTTTTACTTTCATGTAGGAGCCACTCTAAAGTTTGGCCTTCAGAGTATAAACAGGGTTGGCCGCAATTATGGTGTTCTCAATGCCCCATGGGCCCTCAGTGCGAAACAGCTGGAGGATACGTCCCGGAAATTGAGAAATCAGGCAGTGAGAGGGCACGTGGTGCTCCAGTTCAAGGTGGGTGCCCTGGATGCAATGCACCCTCTCAACAGAGAACAGGCCAGGTATACTGTCCTTCAACACCATGTCCATCAGCCATTTTTCCAAGAAGAACTCAGCACTGGGAAGCTCCACTCTCTCCGGGATCCAATAAAGCGAACATTGTTACACCAAGAGTGCCCTTCCACATCTTCAGCCCTGCGATGCAGAGCCTCCAGCTCCTCCTGTACTGTCGTAAGCATGGACTGTAATTTGCATACCGAAGGGGACAGTTAGCTTATTGCCGATTCTGATTCATTGTCTCTCTCAGACAGTTTGCAGAGGTCTGCACATAGAATGCCCACATTGAGGGACACTGAATCAATTTTGGCTTCCAGCGAGGTATTGGTGTCTAGAATAGCATGTAGAACTGTTTTGAGTGTTTTTGGAATGTGTTTTCAAGATGTTGCAGGGCGTTCATAGTTGGGGCCGGCAAAGACGAGGAGGGTACTTTCGAGCCGGCCTCACCGGGTGTCATTCTACTGGATCTCTTCTTCTCCATCTGGATATGAGACATAGGAATGGCTTCACATATGGTTGATGTGAAGACAATAAGGATCTCAAAGCAGTTATGAGGAAGGTGTGTTGTAGGCCTCACCTCACAGGAAGATAAAAGGCGGCCTAGGATAAGACCACCCACCACAGACAGGCAACAGCCACAGAAAAGAGGAGGAGCCTGCCAGCAACAGATATCCAACAGCCAAGCTGAATGCCATTGTATATTGCCGCTGAGGTAGCATTAGGTAGCATCAGAGGCAGGTCAGCCACAGAAATCAAGAGTTAATAATGAGGGCCCAGCTGATAAGCTCCACGCCCCGGTGTGCCAGGCACTTACATGTGATGGTTCTGTACTGTGCCAGTGATGTAACCACTTCAATTCCAGCCCACAAGAGGAGCTGCTAGGCATCGGAATCCCTCTCAGGAGTAGGCACCTCCGGAAGTAGAGCAGTGCAGGACCAGTGAAACATGCGGTAGAGCCACAGCTCCAAGGGGGCAACCCACAGCCACCCCGGGGTCATCAAGAGGTGAGTGGGTGGGAGCAACAGTTTCAGTACATCCAAGTAAACAGGGGACAGGTCCCACCCCGCTCAACCCTCACCGCTCCAGCCAGTCTATGGTCTCCAGCAGCACTAGCACATCATCCTCTCAGTAGTGCCACATCCCAGAGGGGCCCTGCTTTGTGAGATCCTCTGGGTGCAGCAATTCACAGAGACCTGGCAGGGTCCTCTCAGGTACTGGACAGCACATTTCACTAGGGATGGCACAGGGTAAAGGTAGGGCTGGGAGAGGCAGCAGTCCATGTAAGTTCCCCAGAGCACTAATATGGGAGGGCTATTTCTCCTGCAATGCGAGGCCTAAGGCCTCAATGCCCAGAGTGCAGGTTGTCCCCCGCTCCCTGTGCTCACCAGTACAAATATCTGGTTCTTCCATGACCAGGGATACACAGCTGATTCCAGGCAGGTAGCAGCCCCCAGGGGGGTCAGATAGTACTGGCAGGTCCCACACTGCAGACGGAGGCCGGGTAGCATCTCAGCCAGCTCCAGCAACAGAGGGCCGGTGTGCCTCAGATCGTCGTACATCTCTTTTTATGCTAGACAGCACATACAACCCACAGGAACCACCTTCAATCGGGAATGGCTCTCCGCCAGGGAAAAAGACGGACCAGATGGTGCCAGGCAAAGGCAGGGCTCCTCCCGAGGAGTGGCAGCCATCCGCATTGAGCTCCCTGCCTGGAATGGCATGGTGAGCAAAAAAACAATGGATTTAGGCCCAGATCTCTGTATTAGGGTGAATGTCTGACATTGTTCTGCATTCTGTCCATCAATTGTTGTTTTTGCACTTGTCACCCCAAGTCGGACGGGTATGCCCAGACGCGGGTCCCGTGCTCTCTATGCCACTGGAGTCGAACTATCCTGGCTGATGAGGGCTGAAAGCCTGAAACTGGTCCTAGGATGCTTGTTTGCAGTCCAGGGAGGACCTGGCCTGGCAGTTCGGGCTGGACTTTTCCCATTGGGCAGAGGGTCAAGACTGATTTGCATATGGCTGGGTCCAAACTGGAATGGCATGGTGAGCAAAAAAACGATGGATTTAGGGCCAGATCTCTGTACTGGGGTGACTGTATGACATTGTTCTGCATTATGTCCATCAATTGCTGTTTTTGGAGTACTCATCTGGTAGGCTGGACACTCTGACTAGGGGGCTGACGGGTTGTAACCTAAGTCTCAGCAGTGTCAGTCACCTCGGTTCACTGGTGCGATCAGCGATTTAGCAGCAGGCCTGAATCCACAGTCCAGAGCAGGCCGCCACGGACCTAGCACCTCATGCTATTTAGCTCATGTCACTCCAGAGGCTCAGGAATGGAGAAATTATGCCCCAGGCTATCTCAGGGCTGCTGCATCCAGTAGATGGTCACGTCAGCTGGCCACTACCACAGGAAAGGCAGTATGGTGATAAGGCCCTGCACAGAGCTTCTCAGTAAGCAACTGATGCGGATGCCATCTTGGCCCCTCCCCCGCCCCACTTCTCCCCTATCCTTAATTTCATATTTTTTTTAAAAAAAAGGGCTTTAAAAAGGACTTACATTGAACTAAAAATCACAGACAATCCACAAGGGTGTGAATTATATCCCATTTCATGTTGAGGCCACGTTAACAAAATATTTCCTTAATTTAGCAGAATACCGTGTCTTTCTGACATCTGAACAGGATTTAACCCACAACTAATTCTCAGGAGACTTTAACACATCTTGATATTAGGATGTTTTCCCAGATAGGGAAGGGTTCACCTCCCATCCATGAATTTAATTTATTGAGTGGGAGACCGATTATTGTTTCCTCAAATATATAAGATCCTTCTCCCTGGAGGCCTGCTCTGTTATTCTGCTCAACTCCTATCAGATTAGTTCCATTGGCTAATTCTATTTTTAGTTCCCTACAACACATTAGGATCCTCTCTCTCACTCCACAGGCCAGGGTTGCAATATCTCCCTTTTACATCTTAATATAGATATTTTGGAGATTTACGCACTATCTATTCGTATCAAAATAAGAATTATCTCTGCATGTGCTAAATGCACCCTCTCTGTCAGGCCCGTTTCTACTCTTACTGCCTCCATAGAGGAACATGGGAGAGAGAGTTGTCTTTTTAGGCACCTTCCTTCTTCGAGGTCTCAACTCTTTGTTCCCCCCTATGCTGACCACTTAAGCACCATACTGAAGGTGTGGCCTTATAATGGCCTGAGAGGCCATCAGGACTGGCAGCAGGGAGCAGGGAGGGCCCCCCATAACAATTGTCAAATGTATTCAGTCCTCCTACCAATGAGAGCACTTTAGCTTGTGTTGAGGTAATCATCCTAAATATTTGTATCTTTTACTCGCTCTATTTGGACTATATTGATTGCCCTACCAAAGCCTTTTCTTAGCTTCTCTATCGGGAGCACTTTGGTCTTTTCCATATTTATTTTAAATGTTTTCCTCTCTATAGCTCAATTCCTGTCAAATCCAAAATTCACTAATTTGCCTAGTATAAAAGACAAAACAGCAATAGAAAGTCTTCTCAAAATCTGTCAAAACAATTTAGACTCACGCCCAAAATATAGGAGCTCCTTTTAGACATTTCTTGCATAGCAAATGAGAAGAACTGTGAGATCATTGTGATGTGAGCAAATGTATAATTTCGTTAGGAAATCAGAAAAATACACATTATTACCTTAACACATAAGCATGATCCCGTTTTAAAAAACATTTTCAACTCCTAGATGTAGATGTTCTAACTAATATGAAACATTTAAATAATAGGACTTTCAACAAATGATTAACTAATTATCACAACAGAAGGAAGGTTTCAAGTGACAGAAGCAGGGAAATGTTCGTTCAAATTTAGTAATAATAGGGGAAGTAAACTACTACACATCAACTTGACTGTGATCTGAGAAGCCTCTGCGGAGAAGATATGAATAGGGTGAAACGAGAGTCAGTCACAGGGATGGCTCCATCTTATCTAAAATGGTGTTTTATATGACAATGTATCATAACTAAAACACATTGATAAACACACTTCTACACATCATCAATAATGCACAGAATAAAAACCCTGAAAAAGCAATCTAACATCTCCCAACTTTGACCTTTCCCCAGGAAGGCCACCGGAAGATGATGTTCCGCCAAACTAGATTCTCTGATATGTTATGAGGTCTTTTACAAGAATGTGACAGATGTGGTGATAGGCCTGAGCTAGGGAGGTGACACAGACAAGGAAACCACACAAGGTAGTTATCTGAATGACTAAAACATCCTGTCACGAACTCGCTTAATTCAGGCATCAGCAACAATCCCCATTCCACTCCTGGTGTCCCGGCCGCATTCTTTATTACCATGACTCCTTGCACCTGCAAAGTACTTGTTCCAGAGCTCCATTGAAGCTGAAAAAGTATGGGAGGGTAAGGGAACCACTTTCCAACAAGGCTCAGCTTAGGAAATGTTTATGATCCTGGATGTTTTACAATCAGCTTCAACTCATTTGGTTATAAATTATTACAAAGACAACACACGTGCATCTAGTAGTAAAGATCAACCCTGGAATGACAGTTAACTTCTTTCTTGGATTTTCTAATGGTTGATAGTGAGATCCAGCTCATGCTGAGATGGAAGCTGAGTGGCAGAGCCTCTACTTCTTTGACCCCCCCGCTTGTTCTCTTTCTCCGAGAACTCTATTCAGATGCCACTGCCCGCGTCAGGTACGGTGTAAATGGAGAATTATCTCCCGCATTTACCATCAAAAAAGGGGTTAGACAGGGTTGTGTCCTGGCCCCCTTCCTGTTTAACTTATATACTAACGGCCTTGAGGTGGCCATGCTAGAAGGGAGCCAGGACCCCCCAATCATAGCCCATCGCCCAATTCCGGTGCTATTATACGCTGATGATTCTGTAATATTAGCCAGAACACTGAACCAACTGCAAAAACAACTCAACAAATACTGCCAATTTATGGGTGCATTTGACCTAAAAGTAAATGCGAAAAAGACCTTTGTCATGAACCTTGGTCCTAGGGTCCATAAACCAAAGAGTATTTACAATGATAAAGTGAGGCTGGAATTTACCAAGGAATATCCTTACTTGGGTATCGTAGTAGACGATAATTTAAGTTGGAGATAGGCTATGAACACCAAAAAACTTCTTTTTCAGCGTACTACTTCGGATTTAGTCTCTTTTTCGAGAAAATTGGGTAAACCTGCCCCACTAGAACTGTTAAAGATCTACCATGCAAAATGCCATTCTTTGGGGATACTCAAACGTCGACTCCCTCCAGACCATTGAGAATGGGTTTTTAAAATATCTGTTGGCAGTACCACAAAGCGCCCCAAATTACGCATGCCACACAGAATTGGGTGTAGACTATCTCATAGATATCATCAGGTCCCAACCCATTCTCCTGTGGCACCGTATTTGGACAAAGACCCAATGTCATTTGACTCGCTCACTAATCACAGACTGCTTGGGCTTAGATAGATGGAATAAAATACCCTGGCTAATATATATCAGCAATTTTTTCAGAGACCTGGACCTCTTTTCCTACTTTCAAGACCCCTCCTGTTTAGCCGATATTAGTAGGAAAGATTTGAAAAAGTTATGCTTAACTCACTTGAGAGAACTACGTCTCTCTCAGAAAATTAATAAACCTTCCAACGTTCAAATTCTGACAGACCGTCCCGGGTATCCAAGCATACTTAACCTACCATCTCCCTTCATATGAAAAGTACCTATTAACGAGGTTTCGATTTGATTATTTTTTCCGTATTGTTACATTCCCTAAAAAACAGGACTGGTCTACCACTATTATAAAGTGCCCGTGTGATGGAATATCCCCACAATCAACAATGCACGTCACCCTCTTTTGCAGATATTATGTCTTTGCTCGTAAGCGTTGGATTGTGCCGCTCTTACGCGTATGAGGTATGAGATCCTGTCGTCCGGCCTATTTGGCTCTGAAAATCTTGGACTCAGAATATGCCGCAAAATGTGTAGCCTGCTTTCTAAAATCCTGTTTAAAATATAGTTCTAACCTTGATTGATTAACTTTATTGCATTAACTTTTCTTCTTTTTATAAATGTTTCTCCAAATTGATTTGTTATTTACACGAATTAACCATGGAAATGTTAATTTTAATTAGCTGTTTTATTTTTCCGCCTTTGTCCTATTTTTAACTATATTGAGATGCTTTTATATGTCCTGATTATGTACTTTGTATGGTTTCAAAAGTTTTGTAACCGAATAAAAGTTTTATGACTGACTGACTGACAGTTAACTTCTTTCTTGGATTTTCTAATGGTTGATAGTAAGATCCAGCTCATGCTGAGATAAAAGCTGAGTGGCAGAGCCTCTACTTCTTGAGGAAAGTAAATCAACAGCTCCCACAGTGTCTCCTAGTTCAATGATCCTTTCTTGGTCCTATTAGAATAAATACAGATGTTTGAGTATGCGGCTTTTACATGTGCTGCCTAAGATTGCCACTACTACTTCTCACAAGTGTTAAAAAGCACTTGCCAATATTTGAGTGAAACTTGCAGTAGGAGTTCAAGACCTGCTGCAGCACTCTCAAAGTGCTCTCTACAACTTTTGGATTGCATGGTACCCTTTCTGTTGCCTAAGGTAGCTGTATGACTGAACTGTAATAAAGGAAAGTAGGACTTCACTGTTGCATGCTAACTGTGTAATGGGTACCCTTCATGTAGGCAAGCCCCCACCAAGTAGATTTGTGTGTGAATATGAAAGTTTGATTATATTGTCTGCCAACAAATAGGGACTTCCATTAAAACTCATTACAGAAGTACACTTGACAATGCTCCACTAACACAGACCCCTCAAAACAGTCCAGACCTTCCTCCGGGAGCTGGGGGTAATACAGATCCAAAAAAAAAATATTCTTAACAATCGATAAGATATAATTCCTACAGTTCGACTTGGTGGCTTAGAGACAACTACTTTCTTTGTCTCTCCAGACCCTAGCAAGACTTTGATGGCACATCCACCTATTGACCTTCCAAGTAATCAGAACCCGAAGCTTTCCTTGGCCGCTTTACATGAACCAACATTCAGCAATCGTAGGAGGCCTGTAAGACTCTGTAGACTAGCTACAATAACACTATCCATGGACAGCCTGGTGTCTGTGCACATATAAATCCAGGGTTAGATGCTGACCTGGGTAGACCTTATAATATTAGTGGTCACTCATTTGCTGTTTTGTCTGCAGTGACACTTTTTTATATACACAGGGGAATATGCCTTAGCGTGCAGTTTTGCTTTCCTTTGGCCTACAAAGTCCAGCAAGACATCAAACTGGGGTAAACAATGTGAACCGAGTTCAATTATGCAAGTCCCCATCAGAAATATGTTTAACTTATGGGTGAGCTAGAATTTTCAGATTTCTCATGCTCAAATCAGGATCGATCAGAGTTGAGGACCTTTGCCACCCTGCCGGGCTAAGATATTTACATTGCCCTCTGGTAGGAAGAACAAAGGCGTCCCCACAAAAAGGGAGCAATTAACAAGGCTTTACTCAGCTTCTGAGGAAGAAGGGTTGAAGAAGAAAATCTGCATCTGCTAATTACCTGTCACACTGAACCAGCTTTGGGACAGCCGAGGCCCACTGAACAAAGGAGGTAGCCCAGATCTCTGGAGCCAACAGAGAAGAACCTCTTTGAAATTTCAGTGGGAAAGACCTTGCCAATTATGTCTGAAAGTGGTAGAGCCAAGGCTCCCATGTTACCAGAGACTTCTGAATGGCCCCCACCTGAATCGTCCCAGCATACTGGGCAGTAGGTTGGGATAAGGGTGGTGAGTTAATGTGCCTGGCTTCTAGCACTTTCCATCCCCATTCAAAAACCTCCCAGGAATCATCTGGAGTCTCACTTATGCTCAGATCCCACAGATCACCTGCCAACAGTTCTCTCTTCTTGTTTCCCACACTCATTGAAGCATTGTACTTCACACCTCCCTGGAGAGACACTCCTCTTACAGGGTTGTCAAGCTTCTTCTGTCTCTAGTCAGGGTGGTAGACATCTAGGTTTTTCAGTATCAATCAATCAATCAATCAATCAAAGACATTTCTAGAGCGCACTACATACCCGTAGGGTCTCAAGGCGCTGGGGGTAGGGAGGGTGCCGCTACTGCTCGAACAGCCAGGTCTTCAGCTTCTTCCTGAAGGAGAGGTGGTCTTGGGTCAGGCGCAGGTCGGTCGGGAGGGAGTTCCAGGTCTTGGCGGCCAGGTAGGAGAAGGACCTTCCTCCAGTAGTCGCTCTTCGGATGCGGGGGACCGTGGCGAGGGCGTGGTTGGCTGAACGGAGGTGGCGTTTGGGAGCGTAGAAGTTGATTCGGCTGTTGAGGTAGCTCGGGCCTTGGTCGTGTAGGGCTTTGTGTGCGTGGGTGAGGAGGCGGAAGGTGATTCTTTTGTTGACGGGGAGCCAGTGTAGGTCTCTCAGATGTCCGGAGATGTGGCTGGTTCGTGGGATGTCGAGGATGAGTCTGGCTGAGGCGTTCTGGATCCGCTGGAGTCTCTTCTGGAGCTTGGCGGTGGTACCGGCGTAGAGGGCGTTGCCGTAGTCCAGTCGGCTAGTGACGAGGGCCTGGGTGACGGTCTTCCTGGTCTCGGTGGGGATCCACCAGAAGATCTTCCGTAGCATGCGTAGGATGTTGAAGCACGCCGAGGAGACGTTGTTGACTTGTCTGGTCATGGAGAGGGAGGAGTCCAGGATGAAGCCCAGGTTGCGTGCATGGTCTGTCGGTTTGGGTGCGGTGCCCAGGGCGGGAGGCCACCAGGAGTCGTCCCAGGCGGAGGGTGAAGAGCCCAGGATGAGGACCTCCGTCTTGTCTGAGTTCAGTTTCAGGCGGCTGGTCGTCATCCACTCGGCTACCTCTTTCATCCCTTCGTGCAGGTTGGCTCTTGCGGCGGCGGGGTCGTTGGTCAGGGAGAGGATCAGCTGGGTGTCGTCGGCGTAGGAGATTATGCCGAGGTTGTGTTGGCATGCGATGGCCGCGAGGGGGCTCATGTAGACGTTGAAGAGGGTGGGGCTCAGCGAGGATCCTTGGGGGACACCGCAGATGACTTCGGTGGCCTCTGACTTGTACGGTGGTAGGCGGACTCTCTGTGTTCTTCCGTCGAGGAAGGAGATGATCCATTCCAGAGCCTTGTCCTGGATTCCGACGTTGCTGAGGCGCTGTACTAGGGTGCGGTGGCAGACAGTGTCGAATGCCGCGGAGAGGTCTAGGAGGATGAGGGCCGCTGTTTCTCCGTTGTCCATCAGGGCTCGGATGTCATCGGTGGCGGCAATGAGGGCAGTATATGTTTACAGCTCATCCAGCATGTGAATCAGACATCAGGTGATGCTTCCTCACCTTTGGTAGACTTACTGTTAGGCAGCCACTACCCATGGTTGCAAATCAGTCTTCTGGAACTATTCAAAACAATCCCTTCCTTGGTCTTAGAGGATCTGGAACAACAAGTGGGTACTGCAGTCCCACCGAGCAGACTGATAGACAGGAGATGTGCATCCACTGTCTGAAACTGTGGAAATGGCTTAGTGTGGTTTTACTTTCAAATGTATTTTCCAGTCGGTTCTCTAGACACAAACTTTGTGTAGAGTCATGTTTTTCACAGCATTGTAGTCTTTAACTTGGAGCACCCGCAAGAGACACAAAGAGGTATGAGGTTTATGCACATAGGTGTCATAATCCCATCTAAAGAAGTAATTAGGTGTGGCTTGATATGCAATACACATTTCTTTAAAGGTGACCTGTCAAGACAAGGGCAGCCAGTGTAGAGAATGTCGGGATGGTGGTCTGTGATTTCAGAGATGTAGGTCAAGTGGGCTGTCTAACAACTGCATTCTCAATTCTCTGGGGCCTACAATGCATTTTGATAGGAGCTCCAAGAAATAGCACTGTGGCATGGTCAAAATAGAAAAGCACTAAGACACTGGTAGTCTATACTCTTTCTAGAAAAACCTGTCGTATTGAAAGCATAGTGTAGAAAATGTAATTCATAATTTGATTTACTTGATCAACAACAGGGAGTTTGAAGTTCACAGTCACTTCCAAATTCCTCTCTTGTGTTAATGGAATTGGAGTTTAACCCAGGTATTGTAGTCAGATGCCGGTGCAGTGATATTTGTTCATTTGCTCCATGTGAATATCTTTTTGACATAATTAGCTTAAGGAGGTTAGTTTGCATCAGCAGATTGACTGTGTGATGGTATTAGCGGATGACACAAGAGTATATTTTACATATCAAGAGAAGTTTTACATATCATTGGCATACTTGTACCAGTTAAGATTGAAGTAAGAGATGATGGCCAGAAGAGGGCTGGAGTGCACATTGAGGAGGAGTGGATGGATGGTGGATGCTTGAGGATACAGGCTGTAAACTGGAAGGCATAAATGAGAAGGAATGGATATCATGAGGGATCTTTGATATTTGTTAGAAGACAATTCTTTTTGAGTTGTTTAGAAATAAACATGAGTTCATTCAGGAATAGTCAGACACCAAGGAGAGGTTGATGAGGGAGGGCTGTCAACCAGTGAGCAGAAGGATGCAGAGACCGGGGATAGAGAGCATTGGGCGAGTAGAGATTTGCATTCTGAGGTGGCGAAATCTTGGATGGCTTTAAAATACAGAGAGTTTGGTGCAGAATGGCTGATACTTCCCTGGTCTTTTTCTTTGATAATTTATAATCATTATTTTGTAAGATGTAAGAATGGGTTTCTGTAGAGTAGAATGCAATCATTGTTAGGCAAGCTTCTTTAGTGGAGCTGCATGGATATCAGATGGTTTAAGGTCATTGGTCTTGCATTCAAGAGGATACTGTAAAGGCGCTGAGTTGAGATTAGATACAGCATGAGTAGTTAGAGGAGGGGTAAACATTTGGATGGAAGGAAGGATAGGAGAGATGGATTCACCAGCTGACTCCAGCATTACAAGTAATACTTTACAGGCTAGGTAAACTGAGAAGAGACAGGAAGGGGTGGAAGTCATAAGATGTTAGGAGGATTAAGTGGGCCCAAATTAGTAGATTGGGACAAAGAAGCTGCACAGTAAAGTTTTAAGGGAGAAAGAATGACAGGATTACAAACCGGAGATAGACAGGTGAAGGAAGGATTAAAGGTTTGTATAACAGCTGGTGTATAAGTGAGATGAGGAGGGGAGTTGGTATTAGAAGAGGATAAGGAGGATTAATAGGCAAATAACGAATTAATGCAGGGAACAGTTGGAGTGGGAGCCAGTGTAAGAATGGTGGGGACAATGGGGTATAACACATGAATTATATCAGGAATAGTAGGAGAAGGAGAGGGGTAGCTATTGGAAACTGGTGGATAAGAGTTTCCAGAAGGAAAATGAAGGTGAGTAGGTAAAAAGAGAATATTGGGAAGCATATGAGAGAGATGAGACAAAAAATATAGATGAACAAGAAGGATGTTTGTGATGAAGGAGAGATAAGGAGAGGTGGTGGAAGAAGTGTGAAATTTAGGTAGGATATGGTGTGAGGGATGTGATGAATCTGAAAGTGGGGAGCAGGAAGGAGAGACAAAGTATGTAGAAACTGTTCTGATTGAAACATTTTAGTAGCCATGAGCGCTGATATTTTTCAGTAACTTTTGAAGATGTTTCTATCTGCATGATGGCGTGATTACAATATTTCTTTGGTGTTCCTCCGGTTATGATATGGTGGTAGGATACAGCCATATTTCATGGTTATGAAGAGCAGAACAGCAGCAGAGGATTGACCCCTCAACAATGGATAATTCATTTGCTTATTTACCAATGTGGCACCAACCTAACCCAGGAGGAATCTCTGTCCCAGAGAATCACAATATGATCACTGGTTGACATTTTTGTAAAAGAAGGAGTAAAGGCAGTATGCCATTTAAAAAAAACCTAACAGAATCTTCAGAGTGGGTCTCCAATGATAGTTTTTACTTGGGAAATGTCGCACAGTTGTCCAAACACCGGACCTTATCTACACAAGACCAGTCCACGCCTCCTAAGTGGGTCCAGTACACCTCAGGATTGCAACGCTTCTAGTGACTGGAAATCCCACACAATGCTGCAGTCTCCCCATTCCCTCCCAAATGTAGCCTCGAGGCTACATTCAGGGAACTTACTGGTTACAGACCTAGCACATGTTTCTTTCATCAGAGTGATTCAAGTTGGCAGGTCTGGACAATTACATAGTCGTCCCCTCATACCCCGACTTAGACTGGCTGAATATAGTCAACAGGACATAATGTGATTCTCTATTGACGGAGCCCAGCTTAGCCTTCTCATCCTTTCTTCTAGCTGCCGTTCATTTGTGCGTTTTCCCATTACCAGTCTGGTGTGAAATTTGATCCACATTCTCCACATATCTTTCATTTGTGCTACAGGTCAATCTTTTGCCAAGTATATTTTTTGCCTCCTACAGGTTCAGCGGAAATTCTTTCCTTTGTCATCTGACTAAGAAAGGAATAACCAGACTTGAAAGCCTTGTTCCTGGGCCGCAACACTCTCTATGTCCTTGCATAAAACTGTCTCTCCAAGTTGAAAATTAAAGCAAACACACCTTTAAGTATTTGCCTCTCAACTATGACAAAGAGCCCCATATGTCTATTTAATGTTATACTTAGAGAAAAAACGAACCCAAGTGTCAGTTGTCGTAAATGCATTTATTTAGAAAACAAGAACGTGGTATAATAAGTAAGACGTCAGGGGCATATATTCGGGGTGTGTGGTGTATGGGGTTGAACACCTGAATCATATTTCCATGTTGGGTCACATCTGTGCACGTTTGATCACATCACCACAGTCACATTAATGCCAAGGTGGTGATACCTCACCCAGTTATGTAATTTGCATGGGTCTGAGTTTACAATTGTGCACTGTTCTTTCAGGATGACCGCAGTCACGCAGCCCGATGCTCAATGGCGACACATCAGAGTTGTGTGCCTGTTGTACTAAATTGTATAGTGGTTCTGCTTGGACAGACACTGCTCCAGACAGCCGGAAGAAGTCCTTCCCTTGACTGATGCTCTCTTTCGAGCTCCTGCACTGGCTCTCTTCGAATGTCTTTGTTAAGTCTGGGCGGTAAACTCCGCTCCACTCACAGAGTGTGCAGTATTCGAGCACTCCGTACTCCGTGGATGAACGTGGAATTCTGGAATTCCGCAATTCGGGCATGAAGCTGAGTTTTTGTTTTGTTCAAGTGCTAAAATTTTCTTTGGGTAGTTAACCGCGCGCGCCAAGATTCTTGGGCCGCTTGCGTGCGCAAGACCTCTCAAGCCGCTAGCGAGCTCCCGTGAGACTTTGCGCTCACTCACATGGATTCCTTCCGCGACAGCACCAACTTAGCATTCTTAGAGTCGATCGCAAACAAAGCAGTCAAGCAGCTTTTCTTCGTGAGAATGCAGCTTAGAGGCATTTCTTCTCAAACTGGCCATTAGAGTTGTTTTTTTGTGTGAGAAGCCATTTTTATTTTAACTTTATGTTTCAAACCAGAATGAAGTGCCCCAGTGACTCCAACTTCCTGTTCCTGTCCAGCAGGCTCCTTCCAGTGCTCTGTCCCTCTCCTGCTCACTTTTCATTGGGATTTGGAGCTGGAAGGATCACTCTCCTTGTCTGCTGCATATATACCATTGAATTTAAAGACTTTGTTTTTCAGATATCACAAGTGAGTTGAAAAAACCGGTATACAAGGGTGTTTGTTTGACTGGGGTCATGCACCTGGATCTGTTTGTACTTTTATTCAATTTTAAAAATTTATTGGGGTGGGTGACCTGCAGTTTTAGTAGGGGCATAGTTTGTTTTGTACGTGAAATGTATCTTCTTTTGTAATGGAAAAATGTTGCTCTGTTCAGTACATTTTCTTCTCCATTTTTTTAAATACGTTTGCAATATTGATTGATTTAATGCACTATGTGGCCCAGTATTCCATGGCCTTGCAGCCAGCAGGCCCTGTACTAATTATGGGTGCATGAAACACCTATTTCTGTGGTGTTTGTAGAATTGAAAAATCATTTAGGCCATGGATGGAATTGGATTAAAATACAAAAAGGCGTTTGTTGTGGTTTTTCATGGTTTTTCCCCCTGCAAAGTGTTTAGGTGGGGTAATGCATTTGGAGGAAGTGTGTTGTTGTGAAAATGTTTAGCTCTGTTAATGTTAATTTTTGGCATTGCTGAACTAATGCTATGTTCCCTGTGTTACTATGCCTCTTTTGTCTGGCCACTATGTGTGCGTTTGTGTGTTTGGCATAGGCCATCATTTTCCTTTGTTGTACAAGAAACACTATGGCATGTGACCCGTGGACATTTGGTATCGTTTGTACCCACCCTAGGCCTGCATGTGTTCTTGGTTTTCCAGGCCTCCTGCTCGTTGTTGGCCTGACCATGTGACTGGTGGACATAACATGTAGCCAGTAAATGTGCTTTCCCCATAGGCCTGCATGTCTTCTCTGTTTGTGGTCATGCCTCCTTGCTGGGTGTTGTCGTTCTGAAGTTTGACCGTGTGGCTGGTGGCCATTTTAGTAGCCAGCCAGTTTGCTCTTGCCATAGGCCTGCGTATCTTCTCTGTTTGTGGCCATGCCTACTTGCTGGTTGTTGTTGTTCTGACCATGTGGCTGACAGCTATTTTGTGAAGGCCAGCCAGTGCGCTTGACCCATAGGCATGCATGTTTTCTCTGTTTGTGGCCATGCCTTCTAGCTGTTTGTTGTTGTTTTGAAGTTTGACTGTGTGGCTGGTGGCCATTTTGTGTAGCGAGTCAGTGTGCCTTTGCCACAGGCCTGCATGTCTTCTCTGTTAGTAGCCATGCCTCCTTTCTGGGTGTTGTTGTCCTGACCATGAGTCTGGTGGCCATTTTGTATAGTCAGCCAGTGTGCTTCCCCTATAGGTCTGCATAACTTCTCTTTGTTCTCCATGCCTTCTTGCTTTCTATTTGACCATGTGGCTGGTGGCCTTTTTGCGTAGGCATCCAGTGTGCTTTTTCCATACGCTTGCATATATTGTTTTTCTATCATTTTGTTGCGGCCATGCTTCCTTGCTTGCTGGTTCTCATCTGGTCAGTCGGTGGCAATTTTGTGTAAGTAGACAGAGTGTTTTTGCCTTAGGCCTGCATGTCTTCTTCTCTTTGTTCCCATTCCCTATGCCTATTTGTTCTGTGTTTTTGTTGATAAGCATGTTGCAATGGCATGCAGCCATTTTGTGTGTCCAGCCAGTGTGGCCATTTGCCATATGCCTGCATGGATGGTTGAGCAATGAGAAAGCAGTTTAATAAATTAAAATGAATGATATGCTTGAGGATAATGTAACTTATTTATAATTTTTTTAATTTTAAATGTTTTTAATTTAAGTTTTAATTTTTTTATTATTTTGTACTTATTTCTATATATATTTTTAATTTTTTACCATTTTCATAATATCCGGTATCAATGAATCAACCCCATGTCTGCATTGGTGCACAACAGTAATCATTACGTAAGGATTATTCAATTGTTTTTTGTCAGCAGCACCTCCATGAGTGCCACATCCCAAGTCATGCATTACGCATAAAGCAGTTACAGCTGTATTGTTTTGTTGTTGTCTCCTTTTCAAACCCTTCCTGAGTGTACAGTCACCATGAACGTTAATATTGGGGCAGTATTCTGTTTTACGAGTGAATTATTTATAATAACTTAAGTAATCACACAACATTATATTATTTATTTGTACTATTACTTTAACTACAACAATGCCAGGTTTCACTGATGTTTTTTCATGCTTGCTTGCTTTTAGGTTCACAAGAGAAGAGACATCCTCCAGAGTACTGCCAGACAGAAGGCCTCTGCATGACGTAATGCGTGACTGACTACGGAACACAGTCATCTATTCAGCTTGTTGTGAAGCTAAGTGCCACTGCCAACTGACAGTTTCAAGACAGACCAAAAGAAAGGTGCTGCCAAGAAAGTGGCTAGTGGCAAGCAGAAGAAGCAGATTTACACCACTGGCGTGCCAACCACAGCCTTTTTCAAGAAATGTGTGCCTGCCACACTGGCCTCCGGTGAGCCACCACCTCCTCAACCTAAGCCCACAACCAGGTCTGATGGAAGCCCCGGAATTGTTTTGAAAGGTAACTGTGTTCTTCACCCTCGATCCGGCACCCTGCCTTATTAAAAGACCGGTATCGTTAACGTCACATTTTTTCTTTCCTCAGAATGCCAATAGCCCCGCGGTTTCTCCTCAATAACCCAGAACGTGACAACCAGCGAGTAAACCGACATGTAGGTTTCTTCTCCTGCCACCGCCCGCGATTATTGCCACAGCAATGACTTAGCCAATAACTGTTTCACGCCATTCACGACGTACCATCGCCCGTGATTATTGACACTTCCATGAACTTAGCCACAGTAATTTTTCACGCCATTCGCGACTTAGCCTTTTCATCACCGGAACGATCGGGTAATCGTGACTAGTATTTTCCACCCTCACTTGCTATTGATCTTAATAGAGACCAGGAACTCACATATACCACCATCCCCTTCACTCGCCGATTATTGACTCCACTCAGCTATATGCATGGTTTTTCACTCGCCGCAATTCTCATGTCACTCATGTTTTTAAAATTGTTCCTTACATGCTGATACTTATATACAATTTCTGTTTTTCCTTCGCCCTTGCCTCGCATTTCCTTCATGTAAAGTAATGCGATAATAGGCATTGTGTTAATAATTGTTGAACAAAACAATAATGCTGATAATTCTTGTCCTGATGATGATGTCCCAATTTAAAAAGGCATCGAAACGTCGTCGACAAAAAACCCCATATGCAATATGATGAATGCTATATTGTTTGATGCAATGGTATGGTTATGTTTAAGAGATTGAGTCTGTAGCACTGAACAATAGTATACAGACAGATTTTCGCTTTGCCTTTTTGGCCATTTCTTTGTTGTTTTGTCTTAAATGTTGTGGGTCACGGCTGTGCCCACTTGTTATCTTGGTCTTAAAACTCTCTCCATGAACTTGATCATTTAAAATAAAATTCTTGTCCGGCTGGACAGACAAAGAAACATACTACTTATTAGGTGTATGATTATTATTTTTTGCTATCCTGTCCACATATAGGGACCATTGTCTTTTGTAAATCATCTTCATGCAAAGCAGCCGTGTCCCCAGCAGTGTGCCAGCAGTTTCACCCACTTCAGCTACTTCACAATGGCACAAGAAGTCTAAGACTGAGATGATGGAGACACTGCAGCATACAATGACTGCCCCACCATGACAACGCACAATGGGTCTACCACTAGCATCTACTTCTCAAAAGATGGCTGTGTCAGTGCCCCAAGAGAAGAAGAAAAACCCAGGCTACTATTACGGACACCAGAACACCAGCAACAACAGCAGGAGAAGAACCGGACCCAACCTCTGTATTGTATTGGTTTCAATTGGCAAGGCTCAAGTCCAATTCAGAGGCGATGGCAAAACAGGTAGAGCAAGTGGCAGAACCAATGACCATCCGCAGGATGTTCCAGGGTATCTGGATGATCCAAAAGAGGTCTACGTGGATCAAAATCCATTGATCTATTGGTATGTGAAGATGAACCAATGGCCAGAGCTCAGCCAGCTGGAAATAAAGTATCTGGCGTGTCCTGTCACCAGTGTGTCTGCTCAACATGTGTTCAGTGCAGCTTGTGCTGGCTGTTGTCACAGTGAGGAGGACCAGTATCTCATCTCAAAATTTAGAGAGATATACTATGATCAAAATGAAGCATCATTTTATACCACACAATTACAACATTCCTGAAACAGCAGCACCGGAGGAGTTAGTGGGTGATTGGTCCGAAATTGAATCAAAGTGTTAGCTGACCAACTTCTGGGTGAACCACCTGAGTTTAAGGACAAACTCTACTTCCCAGACTAAGTGTGCCAGTGCCCCCATTGAACTATTAACATTTTCTCACTTAACCTATTACTCTCTTTGTGAAAAAAAATTGCTAGAGGAACATTAATATTTTTGAGTCACATTTATGCTGCCCCACATTGTTTTTTCACTAGGCATATATTGCTGCATTGCAGTTTAAAGTGTGCATTGAAGAAGCCTTCAGAATTCATTCATGACAGTGGGGACAATGACTGCCCCCCTCACATGCCTATTGCATAATGCTTAAACCCTATTTGCATCACTTGGTAGTAGAAGGGTTGACCACAATATCATTCATGTACAGGACTGCCAGCCAATACCAAATTCTAATGTGTTGCCTGCATCAAGGATGATTGAATATCTAACACCTGAACTACCCGTGCTTGGATAGGATGAGTTAACTTTAACTATTGCAACGGTGAGTGACTGATTACATGAATGATGATTTAAGTTGATTGATGATTCATGTGGTGGCAGACACTGTGGGAGGGTGTATGTTGAACTGGAATATGGGAAATTTCTTGAGATGATTATTGATTTGCATCGTTTGGGGATTGAGTGATTGGCGCTTATTTTTTCTCTGCAGGTGATGATCAGACCTTTTACATTTAGCCAGATTTAATTAATTTCAGGGGTGTTCTACTTTGTTCTGGTTATTCTGATACCAGAATAGTCACTTTAGTTAGAAAATGAAAACCTAAGAAAAATACTGGAAATCTGTTTAATTTTCTTACATATCTTTAATAGCAGTGCAGTGCACCCCATGCCTGTTTTGCTTGTGTCCTCATGATTCTTGATGATGATGATGACTGGTCTGGTACTGGGTTGCTCAGAGTCTCACAGGACTGGAGGAGTATCATGGAAGAAGTCAGGGCGGGACTGGGAGCTGCAGGACTACCTCATCAACAGCAAAAACATATCAAGTATCGACTTCAGTTCAAAGGTAAATAAAGAGTCTGAGGCCTGATACTCAGTTATGTGGAATAGAGCAAGGTACATTTGTGAAATGCTGCTCTGTGTGAGTGTGTTGGACTTGTGGCAAAAGTGAAACTCTGAGCCCACCTCTTGTATTTTTTTTTGCTCTACCTCTTAGCTTTCTTAACTGGATTCACTACTCATAAAGCCTACTTTCCTTGTGTCCTTCTCCTTGACTCTAAAATACAGTCACTCTTTTACAATTGAAAAGGCCTTCTTCTAGTCTCCTTCATGAATGAAAGGCAAAAGCTAGCTGAGCTCAACAACACTCCTGCTTACCAACCTAACAAGTGCAGAGAGGCCCCAAAGAGTTTACATGCCTTAGGAGAATGCAGACGCACCACCGAATTTTGCAATACAGTATCATTTTTGTTTAACAATCATATTAACTAAGAGAAGTAGGTGAGTGGGTTCACCCCTAACAGAACAACTAGATATATGGTAAATTGGGACTCAGGTAGAAGGACTGTTTGCAATGCATGTATCTGTAGTCTCTCATATTCATTCCTTTGTTTCCCTCTAACAACAGATTGTTAGTGAATGATGTGCTGCTGCCTATAACCCTAATGAATGTTGGCCTTGTGTTGTAGTGTTTGTCTTTGTCAAACCTTTCCCCAAATCCCCTAACCCTCTCCCCCCTGGCTGAGTGATTTATTGAGGTGTGGCTTAAATGACACCATCATTGGATCACACACTTGGTGGGGCGGATGTAGTGACAACAACATCAATTTACTGTAGAATCTTCAAAGCAGTAGACCACACCAGCCCATTACCAACCAATGCATTAAAAATGATCCATAGTTTTTTTAGATACAGCATGAAGAGCATCAGTCATTAGCATAATCATAATTAGGGCCTTGTGTTGCCTAACCATAAACGCCTAACCTAAGCTTGTTTACTCCTGACTTTGAGTACATTTTTGAGAACATGTGTATTTCACAAATAATACTGCTAGCTCCACATTAGCAAAAACTTACTAGTATTGTTATTTTTCCTTTTTAGCACAATCAGGCACTCTTATTGTGTAATCATCATCACATAGTACTCAGGTGGTGTCAAGTTTTTGTATATTTTTTATGAAATTATAACCCACTTACTCGGTCTTTCTACTTCCATTTAGTTGCTTTCAATGGATAATCATCAATCAATCAATCATTCAGATCAATCCTACAGCTGGAGCTCACCTGGGTGGAACTGGAAGTTGGACCACGTTTGTGAAGTTGTGATACTTTCCCTGTTATTGCTGCCTGTTTATTCAGGTAAGACAACTAGTATAGATGTAAGTTAACTCAGTAAGAAATAAATTAACTGCTACTGATTTTTATCACAATAGTTAAGACCCTCGACACAATATAGCTTAGGTCATCTCTTCATGGCAGCATTCCCCATAATGGTCAAGATAGTTAGAGAAGCATAAGCCTAAACTCTAAAACTAAGTGCTATGCTATCTCTAGTCTTAAGTTACAAGCACAAAAATAGGCTGCATAGAACTACTTGAAGGCAGCAGTGCAAGTTAAAGTAAAATTAACTACTTCAGGCATAAATTTAGATGATAAAAAATTAGATTCCCCTTTCATTATTTACAAAGCAACCCACCCAAACAACATGCTCACCCCTCTCCCAAACAAAACTGACCCAAGCCTTCAACCTCAAAATATTCAAGAAAGTCTCTCAAGTCAACTCCCAACTCCCTTCCCACCCTCTCCACCCAGCCCCAACAAACAATAAATCCCTTCCACCAAAACAAAATATTTTAAAAAGGGCTAAAAGAGGGTATTATTGATGTCGGTCTGGAGTTGGTCCATACTCTGCTACATCTTGGTGAGCCGGCCCTCCCTAGTGTCCAGTCGCTGCAGGATGCCGTTCAGCAATGGCCTGCTGCCATTCTAGTGGGGGGGTGGAAGCAGTTAGCTGGCAGTAGTGCCGGCGATGGAAGGGCCAGGAGGCTGAAGGCTGAGGGGCAACAGCTGCACTGGGACCCAGCAGCTGTGCATTGATTTCTCCCTCCTCCTTTTCCAGGACCACCAGCTTCTGGTATTCCTGCTGAGTATGCTCTAGCCTCTGCCGCCACAAACAGGCCGCTCTCTCCTGCCTGGCGGGTGGTCCGGCTAGACCAGCAGGAGCAGCTAGAGCGAGAAAAACTAAAAAGACAAAATGTAAATAATGCTCTGTGCATACAATTGTTTTCAATAACTGCATGGCACAGTAGCAGTACATTGCTGGTCCCTTGGGGCCAGTGGAATATTTTTGATGTGATGATTATGATTATGATTACGAGAATCACAAGGCTAATTTTATGTTTTCTTTAACCCACACATGTTGCCAAACATAAAAAAGCAGTGACTGTGTGGACACTACGCCAAACCTTGCTGATGCACCACACGTACCAGCCCCCAGAGCCGCCTCCTGCAGAGAATAGCCGCTACCGGGCTTGCCGCCTGTTGCACGCATAGAGGGAAGGTGGTTCTGCACAAAAAAACTATTGCTGCCACCCTCCTTGTCTCCAAAGATTGCAAGGGGCTACACCAGGGTGGTGGCGCTGCCCACATGGAAACCGCCCCTCTGGCATGGTGCTGGGTGGGGAAATAGTAAACTAAGAAGGGAAAGGAAGCGAAGGTAAAGAAGAAAGAAATAAGGGGAAAAAAGTCAAAAAGTAACAAAACCATAAAAATGTCCACAAAAACGTAAAATACACAAACCCAAAACTTACTAGTATTGTTATTTTTCCTTTTTGGCACAATCAGGCATTCTTATTGTGTAATCATCATCACATAGTACTCAGGTGGTGTCAAGTTTTTGTATATTTTTTATACAATGCACACTATTGTAAAAAGAAAGGAAATAAAGGAGGAGAATCACAAAGATTAACAATTAGGCCCTGCACCATAACAGAGAGCAGAAAAACAAGATGGCCATGCCCATGTGGACCGCGTGGTGCTGTTCGCAAGTGATTTAGAATGCAAGCACACTTCATGACTGTGTAGTGCCATTCCCATGTGGTTTTGGAGCACGCAAATACACTCCGTGTTCCCAACGCAATGCGAATGGGCGGTCCATGAGACTCCCTCAAACTCAAAACTCCTTGTATCTTACCATCATTTATTTTGTGACTCAGTGGAATTCCACCTAGTAGGACTCTCAGAACTCCTAGTCTTTGTGTATAACTGTTGATCGGAGCAGCACAGGAGGGTAGCCTGGCAAACTTACAGGGTTGGCAGGAATCTGATGAAGAAACATCTGAGCTGCTATTAGCTTCAGTCCATGCTCCTGCAGAGAATTCCATTTAGTATATGTGATAATAAGGCAGGCAATGATGAGGCAATTAAGGAGGCCATAAATGCAGTAAAGGTTGCATCAAAAGAGCAGTTTCTTTTTTTAGCGAACATGAACACAATTTTAAAACGTGCATGTCTGCATAGCGTGTAACAAAGCATTGACCTTGCACAGAGGCAGTGCAACTCACAATAAGGATTCTAGCACAGCTTGAGAGTGGATTTATGTTTTTAGGGTGTGCCACGCCATTTTGTGAATTGACAAATATCGGCTCAAGACTCTGGGTCGGATTTTGGCAGCTTAAATGGCTGATTCTTTTTTTTTAAACTTTATTTAAAAAATGTTCATCAACAGTTTACCACAATGCGGATTGTGCCACCATTGTCATCATCCAATAAACAGAACAAGTTTTCAATAGGACATACAGTGGAATAAGATACATTATAGTCCAGTACCAAATTACAAATCAAGTTGGATACAAGCAAAGCAGTGATGAAATCCAATGTTTAATGAGCTGTCTGTCTGCCGAGTAGCATACTCAAGACCTTTTGCAGTAGGAAATTGCATAGGGGACAGGATCAGCTCACCCCAGTTGGGACAAGCCCTGGAGGAGGCTGGGAGGAAACAACAAACCCACGTTCCTGTAGAAGTGTAGGTGCAAATTCCCCATTAGTATTGCAATAAACAAGACTGTTCAACCATGCTTTGGTGGTGGGTGTGAATTTATCTCCCCAATGCAGTGCAATCTCTTGCTTAGCAAGTAGTAGCGCAATAGAGATATAATGTCTTAATGCTTTGGGAATATTCCGTACATAGCCTAGTGGGGCCACTTCCAGAGTTGGGAGAAGGTCCAAATGCATCATCTTAGAAAGTATAATGTATACTGATCTCCAGAACCCCTTCATTTTCTCACAGTTTCAGGTCATGTGAACAAAGTCAGCTTGAGGTGCCCTGCATTTGGGGAAACCATGTGACCTAGTTGGGTCAATCAAGTTAAGTTTGGAGGAGGACATATAGGATCTCCACAGGAATTTAAAAAGAATCATTTTGTGGTGACTGTTCAGGGAGACTTCCTTTGTTTGAGTACAACAGAAGGACAAATGGGAATCTTCTATGGGATGCCCTAGGTCACATTCCCAGGTCTCATGATTTTTGGCATCCCTGGTGGGTACTAGTGTCATCAAATAACAAAAATTAGGGAGTGAAGAGGTAGTGTCTTATACGGACAATTGAGGTGAATATGTCCTCTTCTAATACTCTGTAGTCAATCATAGAGAAGCACCATAAAGTGGTTTTTCAAATTAAGGTCTTACTGTGTTAGGGAAGTGTGTTTCTCATCTGGAATGGGTGTGCACAGTGTTTGCTTAAATACCCTTCACACAGCAAAAGGGACCCTGGTGGCATGCTTCATCATAGGGGTCTTCCCGTCCCGCTGCAGGACGGGGTGTGTTACGACCTGCAACTAGGTGGCAGCACTGTTCTTACAGTCCTATGTATTTTTCAGGGGTAGTGAGAGGAAGGGTCTGGAGTTAATATAAAAAGTAATTTAAAAAGGACCTGGCCTCATTGACTTAAGAAACTTTAATAGGTCGTTGAGGCTGGACCTGTTAAAAGGGTGATGTGCAGATGTCCTGTGTACAATGTGCGGATACTCCTATAAAGTCAACATGTTTCGAAGCAAAGGCTTCTTCATCAGGACTGAATGATCCCCTCAGTACTCACTATGTTGGTATCAGATTTGAAGGTGTGCTATATACAAAAGTAAAAAAAGTTAAAAAAATTGAGGAATCTCATGCACTTTATACAATACGTAATTGTACTTCTAAAATGTTAATTATGTAATGTAGGAGATAATGCTCCATGAGCCTCTGTAACGGGTAGGGAAGGGTGTCGCCCACTGAATTGTCTCGATCAACACTGCTTCGCTCCAAATGACACCAACCAGCAGCTCCGTTGTGTTGGGTCGGAGCCTTGGAGCCTTGGGTAGGATATTCTTTAATGAAGCCGGGAACACTAGGTCTGTTTCTAACTTTAAATATGGGATTTATGCATCTGCATGATAACAAGAGTGTGCATAGATAGACTGTGCAATGAAATAATAGATCTGAAAATTTGGATCAAGTCAGCCCAATCATATGGCAGTGTCAAAATGGAACCAACTGACTATGGCTCTCTTCCCACCCCAAACCAACCTAATAAGTTGTGTGCAGAGTGTACGGAAAAACTATTGGGTAAGGGAATGGGTATGTTTTAAAACAGATATAAAAATGTAGGGAGAACTAAAAATGTTATAATAGCCACCCTCCACGCTAATAAGATGGGTTGCTTAAACCAACGCTCCACCTGCTGTTCCAGGGTATGCATAGCCGGACCATAACTAAGCAACACCACTTGGGCAGAATCAATATGTATTTGAAACCCCAAATATCTGGTGGTGTCAATACACCACTTCAGTGGTTATTCGCAATCCCACCTGGAAGTACTGGTTGTGAGGTGAAAGATTTCCGATTTGCCCCAATTTACGCCAAGTCCAGAGTATCAACCAAACCAGATGATTTCTCGAAATAGCGGTTCTAAATTCTCTTGGGGAGGTTGGACATATAATATGACGTCATCAGCATATAGGGAAATTAAAAGAGGACCAGTCTTGAATTGCAGGCCTCTGTAAAGGTCTCGCTCCTGAAACATAGCAATAATAAACAACAGCGGCGAGAGCGGACAACCCTGTCTGTTAGCACGTAATAGTTTAAATTGAGGGGATAAGGTCCCATTAAGTCTCAATCTATCCGTGGGAGAAGTGTACAGCAGAGAAGCAAGCTTAACAAACGCCTTCGGCATCCCCAACCTCATAAATGCCAGGAAAAAAAGACTACTCAAGGGAGTCAAAGGCATTTTCCGTGTTTAATGACACAGTAGGAGCTGGGAGGTTGGGGTCCATTCTATTAATGATGGCGAAGAGGGTACGCAGGTTGAGGGCAGTAGATCTTTGAGGCAGAAATCCCGACTGTGTAGGAGAGATACTGTGATCCAGCAACAATACGAGGCGCATCACTATCATTTTAGCTAGAATTTTGTAATCCAGGTTTCGCAATGACAATGGCCTAAACAACCCACATAAAAGCGGGCCCTTGCCTGGCTCGGGGACAAGAACGATCACCGCCTCTCGCAGGGTGGGGGGGAAGTTCTCGCCTTTCAAGTGCCTCATTATACACCTCTATAAGGTGAGGTGCTAAAATGCCCTTATAGAAACAGCCCGTAAATCCGTCAAAGCCCGGAGCGGTCGAGCTATTCATGGCGTCAATGACACTGATTATTTCTTCCTAGGAAAGTGGTTCCGCCAGAAATTGCTGCATGGCTTTTTCCAGCCAAACAAGCACTACCTCCGTGAGGAAAGCATCGCGGTCAGCCTCTGTATGGGTCACACGCTTAGCATATAACTGTGTATAATAATCAAGAAACGCTTCATGAATATCAGGAATGACTGTCAAAAGTTTCCTTTGCGACCATCGCAAGCTTGCAATGCAGGAGTTACCCGCCGGAGGTCGCAATAGTCGCGCCAACATGCAGCCCAGTTTGTCTCCTTGAGCGTTTCTGCGCATGATGGCATATTTGCTGAGAAAGCATGCGTTCTGCTGCTTCCTTGAACTCATGCAATACCATCAATCGGCAGCCTTCTTGGGTCGAATTGGGCCTGCCTGTTGCTCCTGATCCAGGTCAGTCAGTTTATTCTCGACGTCGGACAGCGTACATCTCAATCGCCCAACACTCCTGCATGCTTAGAGATACAGATCCCATGCGTGTATGCTTTAAAAGCCTCCCAGAGGGTAGCCCAGGATTGCACTGAATCTTTGTTAATTTCAAAATATTCTATGATGGCTTCATGAAGTTCGTAACGAAAAAGATTGTTTTGTAATGCTTGGCTAGGGAATCGCCCTTTCCAATCGCAGACCTTTGGCCTAGGGACCTTAAGTGAAAGTGCTATGGGGGAATGATAGGAGAAAGTTCTAGGGAGATGGAGGGATTCATTGTACCAAGCAGCCAGTGTTAGGATCACCAACCAGAAATCCAGCCTCGTCCAGATTCCATACTGAGCGGAATAGTGTGTATATGCCTGTCAAGAAGTGAACATGGGTTAACTAACCTCCAAAGCCGGATACAGCAGGAGCGATGACCGATGCTTATTCTCCTTCCTCCCCTATGTGGAACCTCCTGTGAGTAAACGTGAAACTCATACAGAGGGCACAACACCAGGGGAAGGGGAAAAATGGATAAATAAACAATAAAGTTGCAGCAGTTTGAATCATCAATTCTGGACTGGTTGGAAGCTGCTGGGAATCACTCCTTACTAGCCATAAACCCTGTAGGGGAGAGAGGACACATCACACATACCATACACACCACTGCGGGGTTATCAATATGGTTATGTGTGAACATAAACTTACAGTTGTAACTGCCGCAAGTATCTTTCAAGGAAAAAGGTACAAAAGAGAAAAATAAAGCAAGAAAAATAACTGAAAGGTTCACAGGCGATAATTACTAAATCAGTATGTCGATAGTAATTACCTGTACTTGATTGGATGTTGCCTCACACCCAACTATTGTACTTAACTGCAACCAGAGGAGCTTCTGGACCCAGATGCTGGTGTCTGAATGCTCAGACAACTCTTCTGAGCATTATATCCAACAAAAAGGAATCAACTCAGCAACAGTCTCGAACGGTGATAAATACCTCCACACTCCTACAGGGTTAACAGCATAGGATTCTTCTGCTCGTCTGCTCCCAGAGCCAAATGTAAAAGGCATCCCCAATCCAGCGCGGCACGCGCTAAAACTAATAACTGAAATGGATCCAGGAATGAGCGCGACAGAGCGCTAAACTAAATAAACAAATCCTCGCGCTCCACTTTCAGCGCGTCTCGGGGTTAAGAGGATCAGCGCATCACGCGCTGATCTAAACAAACAATTCCTTGCGCTCAGCTTCCAGGGCATCACGGGGTTCTGAGTGTCAGTGCGACACAGTGCTGAACAAACAATAAAGTCTTGCGGTTTGCAGGAGATCCAGCGCGGCTATACGCTACCGCTACAATGCCAAAACAAACAAGGTTACTCCAACACAGGCTTCACTACGATATCAGGTGACAAGCACCTGAGTCAGAGACAGGAAGTGTATAAGTAGGCAGAGTGAAGTAGGAGAAAGAGAGGAGGAGACTCGCAGTCCCTGGAATTCTGGGGCATGTAGTTTTGCACACATACCGCAATCATTCATCGGATTTTACCCATATTCAGGGCTGGAATGTGACAGAATCCCCTCTCTACGACCGACGTCCCGGTGGTCCACCAGGCTTCCCAGGAAACCGTGCGTGGAAATGCCGTAGTAGCGCAGGGCAATGTAAGTTGGTCCGAGGTTCCCAAGAACGATCCTCAGGTCCATACCCTTTCCAGTCCAGTAGATAGAGCACTCGTCCCCCTTACTCTTTTGGAATCGAGAATGACCCAAACCTCATACTCCACCTCCCCTTCTATCTCCAAAGGGCAAGGCTTCGAAGAAAACCTAGTGTGAGGGATACAAGGTTTCAGAAGGGAAACGTGAAACACTGGATGAATATGCCACGTAGAAGGAAGAGTGAGTTTCATGGCAACAGGGTTAATAATGCTGTGAATGGCATATGGCCCTACAAACCTAGGTTGCAGTCTGGTATTCCCTTTGAACTTCAGGTGTTTAGTACTGAGCCACACCTTGCCACCTACTCTATAGGATGGCTCAGGTTTCCTATTCCCTATTCTTGTCTGCATAGAGCTTATCCCTGTTTCGAGATTCCATTAGATGTTGTTTAGCCCCCTGTAACACCGTTCTTAGATGTACATGGTGTCCCTGTATAGTAGGATGAGAGGAAGTGACTGGTTGTTCAAATGGCAACATATTAGGGTGATAACCATTGAGACAGAAGAAGGGGGAACATCCCAAAGAAGGAGTGGCATTATTATACGCAAATTCTGCAGTCCATAAGAGGGTGCTCCATTCATCGCTATGCTGTAGGGTGAAACATCTGAGGTACTGTTCCAAGGTCTGATTTAACCTCTCAGTTTTGCCATCTGTCTGGGGGTGATAACTTGTTGACAGACGTGCGTCGATCTTCATGCTGGTACAGAGGGTCTTCCAGAACTTGGATGTAAATTGTGTGCCTCTATCAGTAATTAGAACCGATGGGATTCGATGCAGCCTCACCACATGTTGTAAAAATGTCTTAGCTAGCTCCCCTGTGGTGGGTAGTTTAGTCAAAGCTATGAAATGCCCCATCTTAGTCAAATGATCTATAATGACTAAAATGGTGGTATGTCCTTCACTAGAAGGCATTTCGACTATAAAATCCATAGATACTGTGTGCACGGTGACAGAGGTACAGGTATCGACCTCAACAACCCACTAGGTGGTTGGTGACTAGTCTTTACTTGTGCACAAATGGAGCATTTAGTGACGTATTCAGTAGTATCCTTCCTCATGGATTCCCACCAAAAATAACGAGACAGATTCTGCAAAGTTTTTTGTTGCCCCAAATATCCCACAAAAAACACTACGGTGGGAGAGGACCTAGGGGAGAATTTATAGACCTGCTCTGAGTACTATCCCCAATAAATCTGATAATAACACAAGGTACCAGAGGGTCTGAGACCAGAAGAAGAGTTCAAAAGCGTGGGATATCTACCCAACAGACCGCTGTCCCTTATTCAACTGTAGGTCAATTTGATTGACACAAAGGCTCTCAAGTGATGAGGAAAATACCCATCAGTCACCATACGGATCCGCCCTTCCTCATTTGGGATTTATCCAGACCACCCGTCTGAGAAAATTAGTGTTCCAATCAAAGAGTGACTTGGTGGTTAGGAGGTCCCCTTTGTTGTTTCAAAATGCAGTGTGGTCTACCACTCGATCTTAATGAGTGGAGAGAAAATATGGGACTGGGGTATGCAGTGCAAGTAACTGTGAGTGAGAAAAAGAAACCAGAACAAGAAAGTATGTTAAAATTGGTGAGCAGAGCACGGAACAATCTTTATTCTGTGTGTGCTCTCAATACCAAGATTAAAAAATATAACCTTAGGCAGTCAAATTAGGTAAACCGTCTGAGGTGAGGTCGACATGTTTCAGCAAACATGGACTGTTGCGTCCTTGCTTTCATCAGGACCAGAACTGTAAGACTGGTGCTACTGCACAAAGTGAAAAAAATATAAAGTGACAACAGAGAAAGTGAAGCAAGTGCAAAGAGTCACCTGTATGTTTCAACTGCCTTTACAGTTAGTGCTGTTCACTGTGGAATAAAGATAAAGGAAATGAGTGTCAGGTTAGGCTATCTGCACCCTTTGAACTCCAAACTTAATCTATTAACTAAGGATCAACAAGACACTTCAAAGATGATGTTGATACATGCGCTCTTATTATTAGAGGGTCAGTTGCAATCCATCAGGAAATACTCTTTATTTAAGTTTCAGTACCCATTTTTGTTCTTTTATCAATAGGTACTTAGCCACATCCGCTGTGTGTGATGGAATAAAGGGTTGTTTAAGAACGGTCCACTGGAACTCCGTAGCTAGATGTTTGGCTTCCAAAAAATGGGTGGTTAACTTCGTGGCCTGTCTGGCACAACGAATGGTGCTTTTGTGTTCCGATATCCTCAAGCCGACTTTCCGTGTGGTCATGCCCACATACTTATATCCACACGGGCAAGTTATCAGGTAGATTAGGCGGTCACTATTGCAGTTGGTAAACTTCATCTGCTTCCAGGGTCTCGATGTGCCAATATCAATCTCAACTGATTTAGTTGTCTGTGCACAAACTTGACAATTGCTGCATGGGTGGTGTCCAAGGACCGGAAGAAGGTTCCATAGTGCACCGACAGCTCTTGGTGGATCTTCAAGTGGGCTGGTATGTACCAGTCTGTCTTTCAGATTAGTACCCCTTTTGAAGGAGACCAGGGGACGTGGAAGAGTCCGACGTCCTGAGTTCAAAATAGGCCAGTGTTTCCGGACCATACTCTGGATCTTATTGGAGAGATTGCCAAAAGTGTGATCAAAAGTTAGTCGCTCCAGTGTAGCCTTGGGTGGTCTAGGTTCCAACAGAGATTGCCGGTTATTGTTCATAGCTCGTTTCATAGATTGTTGGACTAGTCTAGGGGGGTATTTGCGGGCAACCAACTGAGTACTCAAAACACTTGAGTGCTTTTTATATGCCGTGGTGGTAGAACAGTTTCTTTGTACCCGTAAAAACTGACCAAAAGGGAGGTTCTCCTTTAGAGATTTCGGGTGGTGGCTGTCAAATAGTAATAGTGAATTTCTGGAGGTAGGTTTCCTATAGAGTTCTGTTTGCAGACCCTCTGGTTTGGCGATGATCAATAGGTCAAGGAATGCGAGTTCATGTTGGCCTATCTCAATGGTGAACTTCAAATGTGTATTTCTGCTGTTGAGCCAACTCAGG
Source organism: Lissotriton vulgaris (assembly GCF_964263255.1). Taxonomy (NCBI): domain Eukaryota; kingdom Metazoa; phylum Chordata; class Amphibia; order Caudata; family Salamandridae; genus Lissotriton; species Lissotriton vulgaris. Next base: position 1,940,577,496 of record NC_141687.1, read on the forward strand.
AATTCAATGCATTTGTCTTTTGTGCCCCTCCATGTTACAAAAATGTCATTGATATACCTTTTCCAGGTCCTCAGGTTATCGATATAGGGATTGCGATCATTCAAGATGTGTTCTTGTTCGAATGAGTGAACGTATAAATTCGCTAGGCTGGGAGCATAAACGCTCCCCATGCTAGTTCCAGATGTTTGTAAATAGACCTGATCTTCAAATTGAAAGAAGTTCTGTTTCATTGCCAGTGTGGCACAGGCCATTATGAACTGGACTGGTGTAATGCTGTTTAAATCCCTGGAGTCTAGCAGTTGGTGTACGACGTCCAAAGTTTCATCCTGAGGGATGGAGGTGTAAAGTGCCTCAACATCAAAAGAGACCAGGAGGTCGGTGTCCATATTGAACTCAATATCCGGTATTAATCTTAGTAGATCAGTCGTATCTTTAAGATACGTGGGCATTTCTTGCACCATCGGTCTTAGGAAATGATCCACGAATGTGGACAAGGGTTCCAGGGCCGATCCTATACCCGATATTATTGGGTGTCCTGGAGGTGGTCGTTGTTCTTTATGGACCTTAGGCAAGGTATAGAAATATGGCATTTTCGGATGTTCTGTACATAGATATGAAGCCTCGGCTGGTGTTACCCATCCTTCCGAGGACGCTTCTTCCACCAACGTTTTGATGTTACGTTTTAGTTCTTCAGTGGGATTATGCTCCAAGGGGAGGTAAGCATTCCTCATGCCCAATTGTCTAAGGCATTCTTTGCGATAGATGTCGGTATCAAGTAAGACAATCGATCCGCCCTTGTCAGCTGGTTTTATTGTGAGATCCTTATTCTCAGTTAAGGATTTAAGCGCTAAATGCTGCGCTTTAGGCAGGTTGTAGAAAACCCTGTTGTTTTCAGAGAATAGGTTGTCCATCTCTCTTTCAAGGGCCTGTTCATAGGCCAAGACCTGTGGAGGCATTGAGTGAGTGGAAGGTGTAAAGGTCGAATTACATTTCAGCCCTGTGTTGGCCCAAATGTACCCCCAAAGGAGAATCATGAGTCAATGTAGTACTTGTTGTCGTAAAAGACCCTTAGGTATATGTAACTGTTTATCATGAAACAATAAATCATCTTTCTTGCATCAATGTAGAGGATCTTCATCCACCCGCGCTTGATCATTCGGGATGTCGCATAGCTCTTTCACCTCATCTAGGAAGCTCTCAGTTGTTGTCACAGCCGATATTTTAGTTTGGAAGGAAGCTTTATGTAGAATAGATGGAGGCTCCTCACTTTCCATCACAATGAGTTCGGCACTAGGCACAGGTCTAGACAGGGCATCAGCCTTCCCATTTTGGGATCCAGGTCGGTATTTAATGATGAAGTCGAAATCTGCAAAGAATAATGACCACCGGAGTTGTCTTGGTGTCAAGGCCCTAGCACTTTTCAGAAACAGGAGGTTGCGATGGTCTGTGTATATCTCTACCGTATGCTTAGCCCCATCAGGTGATTTCTCCACTCTTAGCAAGCTCTTTTAATCGCCAGCAATTCTTTATCCGTGATGCTATAATTGATTTCGCAAGGAGACAGTTTTTCGGAAAAAAAGCGACTGGATGGATCTGCCCCGTATCAGGATGTCTCTGGGAAAGAACTCCACCTAAAGCGTAGTATGAAGCGTCTGTCTCCAACAGAAAAGGTTGTTCAGGATCTGGATGTTGTAGAATAGGAGCACTCGTGAAACACCTTTTCAAGGTCTGAAAGGCTTCTTCCGCTGCATCATTCCAATGAAATGGGGTTCCTTTCCGCAAAAGTAAAGTCATGAGTTGTATAATGAGGAAAATCCTTTATAAGCATGGGCGTAAAATCCGTTCCGCTCGCGGATTTTGCGGATTTTCGTTAAATTCGCAATCCGCGAACTCTCGCGAATTTGCCGAAAATCCGCAAATTCGCACGCGGCGCATTTTTTGCGTGGTGATACAATATTGCGTCGCGCGGCGTTCACTTACCGTCATTCAGCGTTTGCCGAGTTCTTTTTCTCGATATTTTGCGAGTACTGCGCCATTTTGGATCTTGCTGCGTAATCGCGGCTTGCCACTTTCCACAGCACGCATCGCGAGAGTTCGCAATTGCGAACACGTAGATGCGGCGGGCAGCAACAATCTCGCACTTGCGAAATACAGAATATGCAATTCTGCACAAGAAATCCACCAGCAAGCATCATAAACCTTCTGAAAATGATGATTTTTATCAGAATAACTCCTCAGGTTGACATTTGCCTGCACTTTTTTTTGCAAGGAGTCCATTTTGGGGGTGGGGGTGGGAGAAAGGAAGTGCCCCACAGTCTCCAAATTTAAACATCATGGAGGGCATGGATGGAATGGGATTGTGCTGATTGTTCTGTGTTTTTCGATTTTTGGGCTGTTTTTGGGGCCTTTTGACCAGGGGTAGTGAGTGGTGCATGGGCCTAGTCTTTCTGTGGGGTGTCTTGAATTTAAACATAATGGAGGGCATGGATGGCATGGGATTGTGCTGATTTTTCTGTGTTTTTCGATTTTTTTGGGGTGTTCATGGGGACAGGCCATGTGGGTGGGGGCCATTTTGAGTGATGGTACATGCAGGCCCTGGGCATGTGCTGGGAGGCAAGGGGCCATTTTTCAATGCAGGCAGTGTTCTCAGGCCTGCACCCATTTTGCCTAGCTTTCATACATTATGCCCAGGGGTAGTGAGTGGTGCATGGGCCTAGTCTTTCTGTGGGGTGTCTTGAATTTAAACATCATGGAGGGCATGGATGGCATGGGATTGTGCTGATTTTTCTGTGTTTTTCGATTTTTGGGCTGTTGTTGGAGCCTTTTGACCGGGGATAGTGAGTGGTGCATGGGCCTAGTCTTTCTGTGGGGTGTCTTGAATTTAAACATCATGGAGGGCATGGATGGCATGGGATTGTGCTGATTTTTCTGTGTTTTTCGATTTTTGGGCTGTTGTTGGGGCCTTTTGACCAGAGGTAGTGAGTGGTGCATGGGCCTAGTCTTTCTGTGAAGTGTCCTGAATTTAAACATCATGGAGGTCATGGATGGCATGGGATTGTGCTGATTTTTCTGTGTTTTTCGATTTTTTGGGGTGTTCATGGGGACAGGCCATGTGGGTGGAGGGCATTTTGAGTGCTGGTACAGGCAGGCCCTGGGCATGTGCTGGGAGGCAAGGGGCCATTTTGAATGCAGGCAGTGTTCTCAGGCCTGCACCCATTTTGCCTAGCTTTCATACATTATGCCCAGGGGTAGTGAGTGGTGCATGTGCCTAGTCTTTCTGTGGGGTGTCTTGAATTTAAAAATCATGGAGGGCATGGATGGCATGGGATTGTGCTGATTTTTATGTGTTTTTCGATTTTTGGGCTGTTGTTGGGGCCTTTTGACCAGGGGTAGTGAGTGGTGCATGGGCCTAGTCTTTCTGTGGGGTGTCTTGAATTTAAACATCATTGAGGGCATGGCTTGCATGGGATTGTGCTGATTCTTCTGTGTTTTTTGATTTTTTGGGGTGTTCATGGGGACAGGCCATGTGGGTGGTGGCCATTTTGAGTGCTGGTACAGGCAGGCCCTGGGCATGTGCTGGGAGGCAAGGGGCCATTTTGAATGCAGGCAGTGTCCTCAGGCCTGCACCCATTTTGCCTAGCTTTCATCCATTATGCCCAGGGGTAGTGAGTGGTGCATGGGCCTAGTCTTTCTGTGGGGTGTCTTGAATTTAAACATTGAGGGCTTGGATGGCATGGGATTGTGCGGATTTTTATATGGTTTTCGAGTTTTTGGGGTGTATAACTGAACTGATGTTCCTCTGTCTTCCATTGCTTTTAGGTGCACAAGACTCAAGAGAACCACCAGTGCCAGGAAGAAGTCCTGCAGTGGTGTGTGTGTGCAGCATAACGTCACACGACGTCACGTCTGGCCACAGACAACTCTGCAACTCGTGCAACCGCGGCCTGCTGTTCTGACCTATGAAGAAGATGGCCTCAAAAAAAGTTCCCTGTAGCTCCTCTAGCAAGAAAGGTGCCAGTAAGGAGCAGAAGAAGCAAGTTACCAAGGAGACTGGTGTGCCGCCGGCCACATTTTTGGGGAGTAAAAAAAAAGTACGCCTGCAGCAGCAGCAGGATCTGCTGGGGACCAAGCTGGGAGCAGCACCCCCGCTCCATTGGGCTCAGTGCCACCACCACCACGCCAACTTAAGTCCAAGCCTTTGAGTGCAGCAGAGGCACTTAGTCTAGTTGTTCAATCACCATCGACCAGTGATGTTGGCTCATCGCAAGAAAGTAGCAGCAATGTCCCTCAATCAACACAGGTTGTTGTAACTCATCTGACGAGTGTTGAACAACCACAGCCACAACAACAACCACATGTGCAAGTACAAGCCCAAGTACATGTGGAAGGAGAGGCAGCGCAAGGAGATGCGCAAGCAGAGGTGCATGGAGGGGCACAAGTGCCCACAATAGTTGTTCCTCCCGAAGTAAGGGCATATCAGGAAATCGACAATCAAGCTGAGGTATCATTTGAGGAAGCCACTCCTCCTGATGATCATTCATTGTCTTCCACATCCCTAGCAAGGAAAAGGTCAAGGGTGGTGGCTACATCTTCTTCAAGCCCACCTCCTTCTGATGATATGGATCTAGCTTGGGAACCACCACTGCCGTCTGATCTGACAAAGGTAGCTAAGCGTAAAAGGAAGTTTGTCGAAAGTCTCATAGTTATGGAGTGTGATGACGCTCAACAAGAACTGGCGTATACTCCTGCTGATGAAGGCTCTCACGACGACGACGCAGTCATCATAAACGTCACTGGCACTGCAGCCCCAGCGGGCATGCAGCAAACAGACATTTTGACCATAGCCCGAAAAGCTGCTGAGCATGATGATGTTGTCGACGAGGAGGCAATGGGAACACCACAATCATTGGAGTTAACTAGTACACCACCACCTACCGCTTCCATATTTCTTCCTCGCCAGAAGGGACCTCCATCCACCTCGACCTCAATTAGTGGTGGTGAAAGTGCACAACGTAGTAAAGTTCGGCAATACACATCCTCCACTTCATCTGGCATTAGCAGCATGACCACCACCAGTATCGCCTCCTCCGGCCCCCACAGACATTTCAAGTCCGCAGTTTGGGACTTCTTTAGTGTTTGCCCAAAAAAGGAAAACATAGCCATTTGTAGCATTTGTAAGCTTGGAGTTAGTCGTGGTAAGCTTGGTACCAACTGTACCGGAGGCCAGAGAGGTCATCTTGAGAGACAGCACACTGTCCAATGGCATGCGCACCTAAAGGAGATCAAGGAAGCCCGAACTGGAAGTCAAGAAAACGTTGATGTTTCATCTGATGATGACGAGGAGGAAGAAGTGTCAAAAACTTCACTTACACCCAGTACCCCTGTCAGCACACCCCCTGTGAGCCACACTAAGAGTGTGGGAGAGAGTGAGACACCAATGCGAAAAAGTTCATCAGCGAGCGTAACTGGGTCGAAAAAGTCATCACCATCATCCCGTAAAATGGTCCAGGCCAACATTAGAACCATGTTGTTTTCAGACGCGCCATATGACCGCAACCACCCACTGACGCGTCTGTATAACACTAAGCTGGCTAAAATGCTAGCTCTAGACCTTCTCCCTTTTTCTTTTGTAGAAGGGGTTGGTTTTCTAGAATTAGTGGCAGCGCTCTGCCCTAAATGGAAGGAACCTAGCCGGTTCTATTTTGCCAGAGTTGCGGTTCCAGCACTACATGAAGATGTGCTGGAGGTGATTGGGGCAGCTTTGCAGAAGAGTGCTGTTCACACTATACATCTGACAACAGACATGTGGACCAGTGTCGCAGGCACTGATTACATGTGCATCACTGCACACTGGGTCTCTTTTTCAGGGGTTAAAGCAAAGCTAAACGCAGGTGTTGACACTGAAGTTTTTAAAGCTGCCCGGAAACATGCAACACTAGCCATGTTTGGCTTGGAGAAACATCATACAGCAGAAAACATTTTGAATGAGTTTAACACAAAGGCCTTTCACTGGCTGTCCCCAAAAGAACGCCAGATTGGTTATGTTTCCACGGATAATGGCGCCAATGTAGTTAAGGCCATGGAGCTGGGTAACTATTTCAGAGTGCCGTGTTTGGCGCACTGTATAAACCAGGTTGTTAAAAAATTCTTGAGTGAAGAAGACAGTCCAGCGTGCGAGTTAGTGGCTACCTGCCAAAGAATGTGCAACCATTTCAGCCATTCTTTTAAGGCCCGGAAGCATCTGAGGGGCCTGCTACATGAACGTCGAATGCCAGTGAAAGCACTCATCCAGGAGGTGCCAACACGCTGGAACTCAACCTTCTACATGCTTGAGCGCCTGTATGAGCAGTATACGGTACTAGATCAGTATTTCTTAACACTGAGTACAGCTCAGAAGGACCTGAGGCTAGATGCGGCGCAATGGAAGCTAGTTAAAAGCATGACAGACATGCTTCGTCCTTTTGAGGTCTTCACGCGTGCAGTCAGCAGGGAGGACTGTAATTTGGGAAAAGCTATCCCATTGTTGCGCATGCTGGAGCACCAACTGAAGGCGGTGTCTTCTATTTTCAAAAAGATAAAGAAAAGCAAAATGCTTTTGTTTTGGCGGAGAAATTATTAGAGCGCCTACGTCTTAAAATGATCCACTCAGAACAGCATTACATTTGTGCTACTATTCTGGATCCACGCTACAAAAAGGCGCTGGCAGGCAGAGCATTCTTTCCTTTTGGTGATGAAGGTGTTACAAAGTAAAAACGTTGGCTAGCCTTGTCAGCCATGAGGTTTGAAAGAGAACGGCAGAACATTGAAGGAAAAGGCAGTACATCAGCATCAGCAGGCCATCCCAAGTCAAAAGAATCCACTTCTGCACCTGTGGCTGTGGCACAAGTGACCTCTCAGCCGTTAAAGACACTGGCAACCGGATCATCTGCACCAGACACAACTGTAACATTGGGTGAAGAAGAGGATTGGCTAACTCAGCTTGGGTTTGGTTCTCAAAAGGTCCCAGCAAAAAGTAAGCAAAGTGGAGGAACCTTGGAGAACCTTCAGTCGATGGTGCAGGACTATCTGAATGACTCAACAGAGGTCTATGTTAATGCTGACCCATTGGCGTATTGGCATGGGAAAAAAGAATTGTGGGCACAGATCTCCAACCTGGCTATAAACTACTTGTCTTGCCCACTCACAAGCGTGACTTCTGAACGTGTTTTCATTGCTGCTGGTGGCATTGTAACTTGCAAACGGACCCGCCTCTCGCCCAAAAATGTGGAGAGGTTAACAATGATCAAGATGAATCAGCACCTCATACCACCAGATTACAAAGTATGAGAATACACGCCGGAAGAAGACGAGGAGGACAGCAACTTAGATGAGGGAATTTCTTCTCTGTTAGGTGACACTGACCTACTCCTGCCTGAATTCGCAGAGTATGAGGACGAACTCTTATTCCCTGACACCGAGCCCTGAAAATGAGCCAATGAATCAATAACTTTCTTTTTCGTCCTTATTCACTTTCATTCCTGTGTGTCTGTCTTTCTTTGTTTTGCACAGTTAATATAATTAAAAGTTTAATCACCTAATCACAAAAACAAGCCCATCAGCAGAACTGTCTTCCCTTATTTTCTTATTGATTTGATGGTGCCGCAGTCTGCATTCCTCAGTTTCACAAGTTCACAAGAACATGCTCCTCTATCCTCCTCCTCCAGACTCCTATTTCCCTCAAAGCAGAGGGCTGGATTACGCCCAATGAATAAAGACTCTGCACTTGTGGGGGTGTTCTACTTCTTTGCGGGTGGGTTGGCGGGTCTTGGGGCATTGCTGGGAAGGTCTAATACCGGATAAAACTGGTTTTGACCAAATCAGACTTGAAAACGTTTTTGACTTTTTGCCCACTATCATGTTTTCAGGGGCCTCTTTGGGGGGCTTCCTGATGTTTGTGGGTGGGTTTCGGGGTCTGGGAGCACTTCTGGCACAGTCTAATTTTGATTGCATTTGCTTTTCAGGAAATCCATGGTAGAAAATGGGAGTTATGACCTAGCTGCACAGCGCATTTGGACCGAAGGCCGATAAATATTGTAAGTATGAGATTTTCCTTTTTGGCTGTTTGGGGGTGTTGTGCTTTTTTGCGAGTGGGTTGGCGGGTCTCTTGGGGCATTGCTGGGAAGGTCTAATACCGGATAGAAGTGGTTTGGACAAAATCCATGAGGAAAAAGTTTTTGCTATTTCTGACATTTTGCTCAATGTAGCGTTTTGGGGGCCTGTTTGGGGGGATTCCTGGTGTTTGTGGGTGGGTTTCGGGGTCTGGTAGCACTTCTGGCTATTGATACTTTTGATTGCAAGAGGTTTGAAGCAAATCCATGGTGGCAGAGGGGAGTTAGGGCCTAGCTGCAGAGCGCGCCCGGAGTGATTTTGGAAATTGCCATGAAAATGACTTGGTCCTCATTTTTGTACTTTTGCTTTTTGGCTGTTTGGGTGTCTTCTACTTGTTTTCGCCTGGGTTGACGGCTCTGGGGCCATTGCTGGGAAGCTCTAATACCGGATAAAAGTGGTTTGGACCAAATCGAAGGCGAAATTATTTTTGCGTTTTTGCTGACTTACTTGTCTTTGAGGTGCTCTTTGGGGGGGTTCCGGGTGTTCGTGGGTGGGTTTTGTGGTCTGGGAGCACTGCTGGCACAGTCTAATTTTGATTGCATTTGCTTTTCAGGAAATCCATGGTGGAAAACGGGAGTTATGACCTAGCTGCACAGCGCGTTTGGACCGAAGGCCGAGAAATATTTTAAGTATGAGATTTTCCTTTTTGGCTGTTTGGGGGTGTTGTGCTTTTTTGCGGGTGGGTTGGCGGGTCTTGGGGCATTGCTGGGATGGTCTAATACCGGATAAAACTGGTTTGGAGAAAATCCATGCGGAAAAGCCTTTTGGCACTTTTTGTGACTTAGGGTTCGTTAGGGTTAGCCCTAGCAGCAGGATTGCATGTGTTTCGGGGTGTTCTAGATTTTTGCAACTGAGTTCTGGGGTCTTAGAGCACTCGTGGGAATGTGTAATTTTGGTTGCAAGTGATTTGAAGATAATCCATGGGGAGGAAAGGGGCGATTTGGCATAGTTAAAGAAAGCGTTTGCCACTATTCTTAACTTAGGGCTCGTTAGGGTTAGCACTATTTGTATTGCATGTGTTTGGGTGGGGGGCTGTTTGTGGGATGGTTTGCGAGTCTTGGAGCGATGCTGGGTATGGATACTTTTGCTTGCTTGCAAGTGGTTTGAATACAATCCACGGTGGGTAAGGGGGATTTGGGCCTACTTTTACTTTCAAAGTACGTTTTGTCACCAGTTTTCTACTAGGCCTCGTTTTTTGAGATCTGATTTGGGGTCTTCTACATTTTTGCGACTGGCTTTAGTAAGGGTCTGGGTGGGAGCACTGCTGGGAAGGTCTAATTTTGTTCTAAAACACAGTTTACAGTACACCTAGCTTGAGGGGAAAGATCCGCTAAATAAATATTGTACTGTCTATTAGGAAACTCAAAGTGTGACTTTTTGCACTACACAGCATACATACCTTATATTTATTTGTCAGTGGTGTTCTAATATCACTTCCTGTTTTTCCATCAATAATTACAGGCCGGGTTTCAGTCTGTGCAATGGGAAAAAAAGGATGAAGTCAGGCTTCACATTAGCGAGCCGCAATTCAGCATCCGCCAGGCAGGCAGTGGACAGGGTGTCTTCTGGTCACCAACATTGATGGACGAAGCGTCAGCTGGAATGGAGGAGTGCCGCTAATAAGAGGAATGGTTTGATGCGTGCAACTTACTTACCAAATTCAACAGGACAACTACAACAACATACAGATACAGAATCCATTCTTTGCTAATTATTTTTTAAGTAATGTTATTGCTGTGAACTTCTATGAGTGTGACTCTGCATTTCTTGGATCTCTCTCTGCTTCTAAATTGATCCCTACAGCCATTCTATAGGTTTTACTTTGGCTATTTTTTAAACCTAATTTAATGTAAGAAGTGTTTCTCTGAGTGCAGAGATAGGCAAGTAAAAACGCTGCAGCCCTGTACTGTCGCATTCTGTCATTCACGGTTGTCGAAAGTACTACTTACTTTTCAGTAACAATGCATGCAGTAGTGCATGCACTTCCTTTATGTCACTTAAAAGATTTACGGTTAGCTTTGTACCCAAAGATTTCTTTATCTTCAATTATTGTTTGTCCATGCTGTGCTTTTTTTTTCTTCTCTCAAAATACTTTCCCAAAATCCCCCATTCCCATCCATTTTACAAACCCTAACCCTCTTCCCCCGGGCTGTGTGGTTTTGATTGATGTGTGACTAAATGACAGCAATAATTTCACACACTTGCTGGGGAGGAAAAGGTCATAGCAACAGGCTGGTGAAGGAATCCGAGGATATATTCTAGACTTACTCAGCTTCACACTCAGTCACCATTGGCAAATGAAAGCAGATTTTCATGTGCGCCATGCCGCCATCAACTTGATAGGTAAGGTCATCAAGAACATCCTCCTCCTAGAAGTTGTAAATTATTACGCTGCTGTGTCCTTCACCTTCAGTACTATTTCTTGTAGTAGTAGCCAATGTCAAAGAAATTCAACACAAGTACTAGTTATACTTTCAATATTTTACCATTTGTTAAGCTACATTGTGGCACTGTTCTAGTGTACTGTCACCTGCTATATTCTCTATTGTACCGTTCTAATGCGACGGTAAGGACAAACAAGGTTTCATTTTCTTTTTTTTCAGATGCTGCAACTGCCACTGTGTAACACCACTAGTACCAACGCAATGATGACATTTCATCCGCCCAGGATTGCCATATCGCCATTTGACGTGCAGCCAGCCCTGTGCCTATCCCTATTTCCAAACACAAATTACAGGTAAGATAAGCGTTTGGTGGGGAGGAAGTATAATGGAGTATTAGGAGAGAAGAGAGACTGACGCTAGTACTAGTAAAGTCCTAGGACTATTGAATTCACTTACTCTGTGAGAGGCACTTAGTTTTGAAAACATTTGGGCAATTAATTACACAACTTGAATCAAGATGCCACTTAAGTGTCACCAAAACAAAGTTACTGTTAAACCCCCACCCACCAGATTCAAAAGCAGTAAAAAAAAACATGTATGCTAAGATAAAGTTTAAAGTATATTATATCCTGACAAAAATAATCTCCCACAAGACCCAACCTACCCCCACTCCCTAACCCCAACGAATGTCAGTGAAAAGTCCAAAAAGGTGAAAAAACCCAACTCCCAATTCCCACCCCCCAGAAGTCTTTAAAAAGGGGCAAGGGACAGTCTCCTCCTACTGCAGGCTGCTGCTGTTGAATTTCCGGGCCAGGTCGGAATGCTCCTTGCGGAGGGTCTCGAGCAGGATTTTCGTGTTGAGCAGCTCCTGCTCGAGGTAGGAAACCCTCAGGGAAAGGCAGTGCATGCGTTTCTTGCAACTGCTATGGGGGCAGCTGATTTCTTTGCTCGGCGGTGGCGGGTGGCTGCGGTACCCCGGCTCCGTACCGCTGGAGACCTGCGCCGTCTGGGTGACCCAGGGAGCCCGGAGGAGGATGCAGCTGTCCCGGTAGATGTTATGGTAGACTGCGTGTCCCCCTCCTCCTGGGCCACCAGCCGGCAATATTCAGCGACAGTGGCCTCCAGCCTCTGTTGCCGGGCCCATCTAGCCAGCTCCTTCCGGGTTGGTTTGGAAGGAGCATCTATATGAAGAAAGAAAGACATAGTCTGTAACCAATGCTCTTTAAGATTAACAAAAATGATTCAGCAGAAAGTTGTGTCACAGTAGAACTAGCAATTTGCAAGTGCAGTACATAACTATTGTGGCCAGTATCTATCTAACCTCCCACTTCTTCATCCTTGCTCTAACATTAGTGGGAGTTTAAGAAATCAATTCTACGAGCCCTATGGACTCACTCCATTAGAGTTGACTATGACAGTACACCAGTCTTATTCTTCTTCTTCTCTCTTGTTAAGCAAAATTGGTACGTTAACTTCTGCAAGCCGGCATAATGCCAGCGCAGTCAACTTGCACCCGAGGAAAGCAGACGCCCGCCATGATGAGTGAGACAGACTTGTGTTACTGTACCAGTCCAGTACATGCAGGTGGTGATGCTCTTACTTTTCTATTACGGGTGGCACTGAGAATACTCTGTTACAAGGGCTACTGCTTAGTTAATTTAACTTTCACCCTAATGTGCCAATGAATACTAGAAAGGGAAAATGAAGAAGATAAATAATCTGATTATCTATCACTGCACATGGTATGTATTTACTTACATATGGGATGACTTTAGGTGCTTTGCTTTTTATTGAGTGAACAGTGATACATCCATACATGAATGACCGAGTTCTACTAAACTTATTAACAGAGGTAGTGAGTGGCCATCGTAATAGCCGGATATATGCTGTGCTTGCAATACAAACTACTGCTACTATTCATGGTAGTATTCGGACAAAATTACAACTTCTTTTCCTTGCCTTTCCTACACTGGGACGGACGTGCGGGTGCGGTGTTACATGCTCTTCAAAGTAACACTTAGTTCATCCAGTGATTGTCTACTCTCTCTAGATACACATATGCTATCTAAGAGTCAGATAGTACCATGATCCAGGCATCCAGCCATTCAAACTATGGGGCAGATTAGGATTGCGGATTTCCCGCATCCTCCGGGCTGGCGGAATCCACCGCCGGCCCGGAGGATCCGGGAAATCCGCAGCAGACTGAAATAGACCCCCGCCAGATTAGGATGGCTGGGGGATCGTTTTTCAGTCCGCAGCTTTTCCGCCGCGGTCGCCTCCCGTCCACGGCGGAAAAGCACTAACATGGCTGGCAGTGTCTATCAGACACCGCCAGCCATATTAGGATGTCTGGAGGAACATGCCTTTACACGGCGGCATTTCCGACGTGCAAAGGCATACAGATTTTTGTTTGGGGGCCCGTTGCTGGCCCCCAGAGGTGAATGGGTGGTGGGGGGTGCACATGGGGGGTACCTATGGTACCCCCCTGCATTTGCCTGCACAAAGCAGCAGGCACCGCGCGGTGCCTGCCGCTTTGTGCATGCAAATGCACAACTTACATTTTTATCATTGCGGCGGATGCTGCTTCAAGCAGCACCCGCCGCAATGATAAAAATACAGGATGTGACTGCCAGGGTGGCGGTTACATCCTAATTACCACGATGGGACCGCCGCTGCCCCTGCGGACGGTCCCTCCTACTCTATGGTGGCAGACGGACTCAGGTCTGTCCGCTATCATAATAGGCCCCTAAATGTCAATCATTCTTCTTCATGTCTCTCATCTGGACAAACCTTGCATTTTCTCACGGGAAGCAGCACACTATGCAGTCTGCAACCTCAATAAGTAAGGAATATAAGAGCTTACCACTGCCCGCCACTACCGTGGCAACCCGCACAGCAGTTTGGTCCGGCACTAGCACCGCCTCCTCCCCAGAGTTTCCCTCCACCTCCGCGCTGGGCCCAGCACCAGATGTTCCACCTACAAAGTACATTTAAGAATGTTAGATGTCATAGACATACACCACTCACTAGTATTTTGTCTAGGAATGAAGAAATGTGAATACAGAAACCAATCTAATAAATTGTGACTGTCTACTCTAAAGTAAAAATGTCTCTTTTTCCAGGGAAGGGTGTTGTCTTGCAGCATTATTTGGCACAACTGATGAATGCTTGCTTTTTAACACGCACCATTTTCCTCATAACAGACAGAAGCTTCACTTCTAAGAAGAAATCATTAGGACGAAGGGACCAATGATTCAGCACCAAAAACAAAAATGAAAGTTGAAACCAGGTGAGGGCTCGGCTCGCCCACAATAAATGTGTGAAATAAAAAATGAGTATAAACACTTTTCCATTTTTAATCAACCGTTTATGTTTTATGACAAGCTTGAATTAATAAATATTTTTACTTTTAATAAAGCTTTAAAACTTAAATAGACTCTGTGGTTTTTGGTCATGAGTGAATGAGCAAAAGGTTTTGCAATTTGCAAGCATGAGTCCGTGCCTCTGACCCTTCTGGACTCTGACTCCGTACTCTTGTCCTGCGTTGGATAATCATCATTGGGGATCAATCATCAATGAATTCGGGAGCTAAATGATTGTCCGCCTATCCAAACCAAGAGTAAAGTAGTATCTTATTTTTTCTTGGTGGTCATTCACCTTTATATTGTTGGCAATTGTCAAAGCATAAACATTTAGAAGACTTGAAAAGACATTATGGACAATCCCAGAGGACTGCACTCAGTGCATAGAGCTATTGCTGACTAGAATGGAAGTCCAATGGAATTGCCAAATGTGCAATCTTAGTTAGCTACACAGACAGACTAATAAGAATAATCTAGTAATACCACAGGGAGTCATAGTCGAGGCAGGATAAGAATTTAGATACAGTCTAGAAGAAGATCCAAGACGATTTAGAAAAAATCGAATGAGGAACGCTAGGACAAAAAAGGTCCTCTACATTAAAATTAAAACTTACCGGGGCCAGCAAAGGAGCCCTCGCCTGACCAATCCTGTTCAGCAGCAGCCTCCTCCAGCAGCCTCCTCCAATGCCCTCTTGCCCCTGGGGGGAGCTGATGTACAACATGAAAGAAAGAAAGACCAAAAAACATGGATGATATTTGTCAACCAAATCAAACATTTCAAAAGAACAATAACAATAACAAAATATTTTGGCGAAATAGCAAATAGACAACTATTCCACGGGATATATTGACCTATCTCATGTGATCTACTACGTTATTAGTATTGCTTGATTTGCGGACCGTCGATTTGGAAAGTTCTTATGTAACTCACTAAACAAACTACTAAAAAGGTTCGCCTAGGACTGGCAGGCAACAGTCCGCAGCAGCCGACAAAGTCCATTGTGATTGCAGATTAGCGACAACACTAAAAAGTTTCCTACTACATTAACCAGTCATTAAAATACTCAAACTATCAATCCACCACCACTATTTCTTCTTATTGCCAGGTGTACAAAGGAAGGACTAGACTTGAGTCTGTAGGGGCTAATTTAGAAGACCCTTCCGGCTCTTTTGCTCCATTGTTGCGTGACTTTTGTGACGCAGCGGCAGAACAAAAGAGGCGCCATGGTGCGGCGTATACTAACAACGTGATGCATATGGAAGATGCATCATGTTGTAAAGCCCTGCGCCATCAGGGGGCGTTCCGGCGCAAGGGAGGGCGTTCCTGCACAGGAACGCATCCTAAAAGTGGCTGAGGGAAATCTACAAGATTTCAATCAGTCACTTTGAGGACAATGATGCGTGACTCAAACCCTGCGCCTGCTTGAAGCAGACGTATGGCTTGACGCAGCATTGGGAAGATAGGGCACCCCAGAGCATTGCTGTAGCTGCGCCATCGTTGCGACGCAACTCCAGCAATACGCCGCCTTTACGGCACAGAAGCGTAACGCTTTGGTGAATTTTTGGGGCCATGGTGCGCCGCATTGTAAATACAGCGCACCATGGGTGGTGGTGGCGTGGCGCACAATTACTGGCGCATCCCTTTAACTTTGCAGGGATGCGCCGGTAATTAAAAATCTGACCCTTAGTGTCTAGCATTACACAGTTCTTTAAACTACACTCATGCATAACTTCACAGGCCAATGAAATGAACACAAAATCGAAAACAAATAAGCATAGTAGCAGTGCTATTGAGAAGGAGAGCAGTGCACCTGAAATGCACAGAAGATTTTGAAATATAATTTACCTACAATGTAATCAGCAGCATTATTGCTCTTGGTAAAAAACAAAAATTTGCAAGATAATAACACACAGAGCAGGAGAAAACAGAGTAGTAAAGAAATAGCTATTACTACTCACCAAGCCCGGGGATCTCAAGGCCGAACAGGTCGAGCAGATTGCGTTCCCGGTCCAGGAGATCCGTCCAACGTTGGGTGGCCTGGTTGTAGGTGCGCCGGACCCGAGAGTGTTGGTACATGGCCCGGCACACCTACGGCGCTCCTGGATCCCGTACCCACTAGCGATCCTGCCGCCTGCCATGATGGTCCTAGGGAGGCGGCGATGAAAATAAAAGACTAGTACGGCCACCTCCTCCGCGCTAAAGATTTCCCGTGCTGTGACTGTCTCCCCCCTCAAACGCCCGCACGAGAGCCGGGCACGGGGTGCGGGACCCTTCCCCTTCTCAGGATGCTTCCCGGCTCCCTTTACCATGGTCTGGGCAGAAAGGAAGCTAAATAATAAAGAAGAAATAGAATAGGGAAGAAGAAAAGAAAAGAGTTTAAAAAAGTAGTTTAAAATTAACCAAAAGTAGCAGTAAACACAAAAATACAGAGCTAGAAAAATAGAGGGATAGATAATAAGTAAAATAGATAAAAAAAACTTCAAACAAGCAAAGGATGTCAGAGATTCAGAGAGGATACAGAAAGCATGCCCAGAACCATAGCAATGAATGAGAAACAAGATGGCCACGCTCGTTCACGACCGCGTGGGTAAGTTTGCGCAATATTTTCCTCCCGATCACACGGGAAATTGTACTGGTGAGCCGCACACTTTGCGAGATTACACATCGCGCCCGGAAACGGAAATACGTCATGCAAACAAGGTGGCCGTGCCCGTGAACGACCGTCTGGGTAACTTCGCGCCGTTGCGCTACAAGCGGCTTGCTAAAACGCACAAAACCTTGCGAACTAACACGCCGCACAAAAACAAATCGCATATTCGCACAAATTTGCGGCTTCTGAATTCTATCTCGCACAAGTTCGCGCCCCGCGAATCCTGTGAAATTGCAGAAAAACGAGTTTTGCAAAACTGAAAGCACTCAGCAGGTGCAAAAGTTCAAACTCATCATCAGTAACCATTCCCTGTAGTGCTTCCTGATGGGCCCCTCCAGAGTTCAGTTTCCTACTTGCAACTATTCTATGACCCTGCTCTGACCCTCACAGCAGGCTCATAGAATAGCTACAAGTAGGCCACAAAGGTCCTGGGAAAAAAAATTGCACTGCAACAGAAAGCAAATTACAGATAAGGAAGCAGGTGCCTGACTGGAATTTTAAAACAGTGACACATTAATAAATCAACCCCAAATTAATACATGTCAGTTGAAGCAGGGCAGGTGTGCTTGCTTTCCCCCCCCCCCATAATCTACAGTGATGAACCAGAGGGTGGCATTGATGTACCAGAGGGTGGCATGGGTGAAACAGAGGGTGGCAGTGGTGAAACAGAGGGTGGCATTGGTGAAACAGAGGGTGCTGTGAACCTGTGATGATGAACCAGACGTAGAAACAACATAGTCGCGACCGTTGCGAGCCGACAAGTAAGTTCTCAATTGCGAACTGGTACAAAACCCTCGCGAACTGGCAGAAACCCTTGTGAACACAAAAAAAATAATAAAATCCGCAAATTTGCGAGAGTTCGCGAATTTTGCGGATTGCGAATTCGCAAATACGCAAATTCGCGAACGCCAGATTTGCAAAATTCGCCCATGCTTAATCCTTTAATAAATCTCCTGTAAAAGTTGGAGAACCCAAGGAAACTCTGCAAACTCTTCACACTTGTGGGTGATTCCCAGTGTATAATATCATCCGTTTTCTTTTTATCCATACATATGCCTCCAGGACCGATTACATATCCCAATAACTCAACTTCAGTAGCGGGGAACAAGCATTTTTCAAGCTTGGCAAACAGTGTATGTTGCTGTAGACATTTCAACACTGCAGCCACGTGTTGTACATGTTCTTCTTCCGACTCGGAGTATATTAAAATACCGTCTACATAGACAATACAGGAGAAATCCAATAATCCTCTCAGTACTTCATCCATGAAGTACTGAAAGGCGGCGGGGGTGTTGCACAAGCCGAAGGGCATAACTTGATATTCGTACAACCCATATTTAGTACGAAAAGCTGTTTTCCATTCATCGCCTTGCCTAACGCGTACCAGGTGGTACGCTCCCCTCAGGTCCAATTTAGTAAACACAGTGGCTCCTTTTAGCTGTTCCATTAATACAGGAATCAAGGTTAGAGGATACCTGTTATTCTTGGTCACTCTGTTGATGGCTCTGTAGTCGATGCAGGGCCTTAAGTCCCCTTCTCGCTTCGGAATAAAAAAAACTGGTCGATGATGCAGGAGACGTGGAAGGGCGAATGAACCCAGATGCCAAGAGCGTCTTCAGATATGATTGTAGATATGTATTCTCAGCCTCGGTGAGTGCATATATCCGACTGCATGGTATGCTTACGCCTGGCTCCAGTTCAATCACGCAATCATACTCCCTATCGGGAGGTAACCTGCTTGCTTCCTTTTCGTTGAATACTTCCTTGTATTCTGAATAGACTTCAGGCAATGATGACACATACTCTGAGCACTGCTACCCGATGCTAATAACACAGCAGGATTTTCCTTGTTAGATGGTGGCTGTAAGTTTCTTTCCTTTGTACAATGCTCTGCACAAAACGATGAGTTCATTTTTATAGTACGGGCTGCCTATTGCACATGTGGGTCATGCATAGTTAACCATGGCATGCCTAAGATCAATTTAAAATTTGGGGCATCAATAAGATCGAATTGTATAATTTCGAAATGTGTTGCTCCCAACTGCATAGGTATAGGCTGAGTGTGATAACATACAGGTCCTGAGGTCAAGGCAGTGCCATCTACTGCCTTTACTGGTTCCGACCTTAACTTCCTTATGCAAGGGATGCCCATGCCCAATTCGTGAGTATACTTCTGATCAATGAAGTTTCCAGTAGCCCCACAATCTAGAAGCGCATGAACCAATATGGCTTTTCCTCCAGATATCTCCAAAGTTACACACACATTCATATGTGCAACAGAGTTTTGTATGGTGTTGACCAATGCAGGATAGACCTCGATATTCTCCGGCCTCAAACAAGGGGTCTCTGTCATGTTTGAGGAACTTAGTTTCCCAACGGCTCGTCTCTCCACTCCACAACAGGCACCTTCTTCCCTTCTTTGTTCTCTTTGAATGGAAGATTGGTGTTTGCAGTGCAGTTTTTTATGAAGTGCCCAGCCTTTCCACAATACATATACAGCTTCAGCTGCCTCCTTCAGTTTCTTTCTTCTGTACTAAGAGGACCTCGTATTCCAACAACTTGCATCGGCTCTGTTCCATCTGAGGAGGCAGTATGTTCTTCCGTCATTGTTCTTGGCCTAGTAAACATGATCCTAGTGTCACAACGTTGTTTGTCTCCCTTCCTCTCCTGCAGACAGTGATCCAACTGGACTGTTAGTTCGATTAATTCATCACACGTAGCAGGCATGTGGACAACCTGGGCTAACCATCCTTCAACTCGCTTCGCAAACCTTGATAGAACAGCGACGTACTTTTTTCTGTTGGCCACTCAGTTTCAATGACTAGTCTATTAAAATTAGTAATATAAGACAAAAGGTCTTGTCCCTGCCTTAGGGTGATGAGTTCTCTATCTAATGATAGCAAATGTGCCCTCCTGTCAAAGAGTTTTCTCATTTCCTCACAAAAGTTAGGGAAGTTGAACAAGACTGGGTCATTTCTTTCTATTAATGGGAAGGACCAATTAGCAGCATTGCCTCCCAGATATGACATAACAAAAGCAGTTTTCGACTGGTCATCTGAAAAGACTGTAGGTTTGCACATGAAGTGCAACTTACATTGCCCCAGAAATATACCAAATTTTTTGGGGTCCCCAAAGAATCTTTCTGGGGGGGGAAAGGGGAAGTTGAAGTGGCTGAATAACCTGGATGGTAGAAGAACTAGCACCACCATTTTGACTCTGCGTAGAGTCTCGTGAAGAAGGAGGAGGAAGCGTCCAATTTCTTATATATGAAGCCCCTCGTGCTCCTGTGGGACTACCTCGCGAAAGGCCTGCTACCTCTCTCCTCATGGTAACCATCTCATTACGCAGCTCAACATTTTCCCCGCGAAATGCATCTACTTCCATACGTAGAGCAGTCAATGTTTCTAAGACAGATGTAAGAACTGTGTTAGTATCCATCGCTCAGGCTGTAGTAATCCGTGGGCTTGTCACTCTGTCAAGAAGTGAACATGGGTTAACTAACCTCCAAAGCCAGATACAGCAGGAGCGATGACCGATGCTTGTTCTCCTTCCTCCCCTATGTGGAACCTCCTGTGAGTAAACGTAAAACTCATAGAGAGGGCACCACACCAGGGGAAGGGGAAAAATGGATAAATAAACAATAAAGTTGCAGCAGTTTGAATCAGCGATTCTGGACTGGTTGGAAGCTGCTGGGAATCACTCCTCACTAGCCATAAACCCTGTAGGGGAGAGAGGACACGTCATACATACCATACACACCACTGCGGGGTTATCAATATGACTATGTGTGAACATAAACTTACAGTTGTAACTGCCGCAAATATCTTTCAAGAAAAAAGGTACAAAAGAGAAAAATAAAGCAAGAACAATAACTGAAAGGTTCACAGGCGATAATTACTAAATCAGAATGTCGATAGTAATTAACTGTACTTGATTGGATGTTGCCTCACACCCAACAATTGAATTTATCTGCAAACAGAGGAGCTTCTGGACCCAGATGCTGGTGTCTGAATGCTCAGACAACTCTTCTGAGCATTATATCCAACAAAAAGGAATCAACTCAGAAACAGTCTCAAACGGTTATAAACACCTCCACACCCCTCCAGGGTTAACAGCATAGGATTCTTCTGCTCGTTTGCTCCCAGAGCCAAATGTAAAAGGCATCCCTAATCCAGCGCGGCACGTGCTAAAACTAATAACTTAAATAGATCCAGGAATGAGCGCGACAGAGCACTAAACTAAATAAACAAATCCTCGCGCTCCACTTTCAGCGCATCTCGAGGTTCAGAGGATCAGCGCTTCACGTGCTGATCTAAACAAACAATTCCTCGCGCTCAGCTTCCAGCGCATCACGGGGATCTGAGGGTCAGCGCGACACAGCGCTGAACAAACAATAAAGTCTTGCGGTTTGCAAGAGATCCAGCGCGGCTATGAGCTACCGCTAGGATGCCAAAACAAACAAGGTTACTCCAACATAGGCTACACGACGATATCAAGTGACAAGCACCTGAGTCAGAGACAGGAAGTGTCTAAGTAGGCAGAGTGAAGTAGGAGAAAGAGAGGAGGAGACTTGCAGTCCCTGGAATTCTGGGACATGTAGTTTTGCACACATACCACAATCATTCATCGGATTTTACCCATATTCAGTGCTGGAATGTGACAATGCCGATGACGGGGTCTACAGCTACGCCACACATCAATGAGCCCGAATGTTTCACATAGTTTAACTAAGGCGCTGCATGCACAGGGCTTCATGTCTGGAGATGTAAAGGTACTGTCTTGTGAGGGATCCATCGAAGGGTAAAATCTGTCACGATTCACTCCCTGTTCTCTGGTACCCACTACCAGAAGTCCACATAGTTGGGCTTTCCAGTCTTCTAATAAGCTGCCAGACCCTCCCCTGCATGCATATCCTGACTTCTAGCCATTTGGACACTTATTGGGAATTGACATCCATTTTGTGAAAGCCAGCCTGCTTATACTTGAAGCCAGGCTATTCATGCCTGAAACTCCATTACCCAGAATTCCCTGCTCATTGCTTTGTCTCCACTTCTGCAGGCCAATGATGGGTGGAGGAATTCAGCTCACCTGTGGCTGGCTGCTGCTACCTTGCTCACACCTGCTGCATATGATTATTGTGAGCTCTTATAAGGCCCCACCTCCCTTCAGGCCAAGGTTGGTCATTGTAGCTTTTTACAGGTGAGACCTTTCCTTGTTTCCAGTGCTCCCTGAGCTTTTGCTATGCTTGTATCCAGTCTTTCTTGAGCTTTAGTTATGCCTTGTTCCTGACCTGCTGCTGTTTTCCTTGTTCCTGAATTAGCACTGCCTGCAGTGCTACCTAGACCCCCGAGACTTAGTATTCCTTGTTCCTGAACTGCAGCAGTTTCTCTTCTCCTGAATTAGCACCGCTTGCAGTGCTACTTTGTTCTCTGAGTTCCTGAGCTATAGCTATTCTTCGTTCCTGTTCCTGGGCTTCAGTTATTTCTTATTCATGATTTGCATTGCTAGCAGTGCTCTCTTGACTCCTTGTTTCATGAGCTGTAGCTAATTCCCTGTTCCTGAACTAGCATTGCTTGCAGTGCTCTCTTGACTCCTCTTTTACTGAGCTGTAGCAAATTCCCTGTTCCTGAACTAGCACTGCCTGCAGTGCTACCTTGACTCCTATAGCCTTAGTAATTCCCTATTCCTGTACTAGCCCTGCCTGCAGGACTACCTAGACTCCAGAGGTTTAGCTCAATTCTTGTCCCTGGCCCAGCACTGCCTTCTATGCTACTTTGTTTTCTTAATTCCTTAACCTGCACTATTCTAATGTACCCTTGTAGCCTCCCTTTCTGTATATCCCTTTTCAGTCCATGCCTTTCTTCCCATTTACTTGATTCCAGTTCTAGTTTTTTGTCTTTCTATTCTGCTGTCTTGCTTCTGTTGCCTTGTATGTTTGTTACCTGTTTTCTGCCAAGTGTGCCCTGTGATTTCCTTCCTTTTCTGTTAAGCACTACTCCTTGCTAGCTCCTTGTCTATGGTGCTTGTATTTAGTCCTACTCCCTTGATGTTACTGTCTTACATGTTCCTGTTTGATCACCAGGATCCGTGGGCACAGATGACTACCTAGGTGGTGTTTCTTGTTCACTGTGAGTATTGTCTTTGAGTTGCATTTATAACATCACCATAGGTATAAGCTCCACAGACCCTGCCTTGGCATTCATATTCTATGTGAGGGTATTTGCAGTCAGTATCTGTAACAGTAATTGTGTTTAGGAAACTTACTGAGCTTCATTATTGCCCGGTGGAGCTCCTGAGTGCTTTACCCAACACCCCCCTTTATTGTTAAAGTTGTTTCATATATATGTCTTGCATATTCATCCTGAGTGTAGTTATTCAGAATGCTAAATTGCCTTGTGAGTGCCCTTCCTTTCTGAGTCTTCCCCATCTTGTTCACTTGTACAGGCTTCCCATTTGGATCCCTTTTTTCTCCTCTAACTCCTTGTATGATACTGGGCAGCGCTGTACTCCTCTTTCTGTGTATGTTTTCTACCCAATTCCCAGTCCTTGCCCAAGTCCCTGACTGTGTTCCTCACATAGTCCCGGGACATTCCCTGACAAAAATCACCCCCATGCAAATGTTATCCGCATCAAGTTTTAAGAATTGGGAATGCCATGAGTGAAAAAATCCGGGTCATCTACATTTGCCGTGTAAAGGCAGACTAATATCATCCGGCGCCCAATGAGCTATCCCACTACCATGGTGTATCTACCCTCTACGTCAATGTGAACCTCCGAGAGACAGAAGGGCAATCGCATATGTATAAGTATAGCTGTTCCCCGTGCATAAGTGCTGTAATTAGCTAAATACCGGTGGGGACCCAAGGAGGATGCAAAGCGAGTTGTCGTGGGTTTGGGCAAGTGAGTTTCCAGAAGGAATGCTATTTCAACATGATGCCTCGGTAAGTAATTTAACACCTGGTTGCCTTTATTCGCATTATTGAGGCCCCTGACATTCCAAATAAGCAGCGTAGCATTCTACAAGTTGGACAGTAGACCCTGACTGCCATAGTCTAAGGTGGAAACCAATCTGTACCCCTTGACAACAGAGCAGCAAAACAATGACAGTGAGGGACCGTATATGAATGCAAGATTTAACTACCCCAACGAACAAACTCCCCCGCACCTAACTCTGCAACCCCAACCGCATGGAGATGTCACAGTAGTTCAGGAGGGAAGCTAATATAGGATGCAGTGAAGTGCCTGGGATGGTCTTAGGACCCAGGGTACGGTGCACTCTCTCCACTAGGAAGGTAAGGATTCCTGACCAAATAGGGCCACAAGTAGGGTTTCAACAAAGGTGTCAATGTGGCCTATTTTTGTTGACTTAGCAACTCCCCTAATGCACACATTATTATGGCTGCTCTTGGCTTCTAAATCTTCGTTTTTCATGGTGACTGATTTTAAAATCTTCTGAATCTGATCCAACCTTTTGAGTGATTGTGCGGCCCCATCCTCCAGATTGGAAAACCTGCCCTCTGCAACATCCAAGCGGCATTCGTGGCCATCTAATCTAGCACCCATATTGTCCAGTCGCTTCTCAAGGACGTCAAAGCACCCATCTAGTGCCTTAAATCCAGCCTTCAACTCCACCATCAAAGCATCCGGACTAGCTGATGAGGGCCCCAATGGGGCTGACTCCAGTCCCCATTCTGCCATGCTGATATCAGCGCCTCCCAGGGCACCACTGGGTTTTGTGAATTGTAAGATCCTTTGCTTGGGATATTTTCGAACCATGACGCAGTTAAACAATGCCAGTGGGGCTCGCTTTGGTCATAGAAAATGCCATCAAGGAGGGACAGTTAGTACCGTGGGTCACAGTGGCGGCAAATGAAGCTAAGTGCAGGGGGCCTTATGGTGAAGGAGACATCACTAGCAGTCTGTACCACTGGGAACGAAGTATTGGCACTTCTTTGTGAGGTCGCCTCAATCACCAGATGCAGACTGTTCTTGAAATCACTGGGCCAGTCACATGTAATGGGGCCAAAGTGCTGGCTGTCAGGTCATGTGCCCCAGCGGGTTAATATCGCAACCCAAGTGGCCGGATAGCCATCCCACAGGCTCTTCTGTGCCCCCTGATGCCACGGGGCCTCCGGGAGCAAGAAAGTGCCATGCACCCGCCAGGGCAGTCATCCGACGGGATACGGAGGGTGGGGCAGTCCAGCAGACTTCGCCTCAGATCTGTTCAGGCCTTTTCGATTCTGTTGGAGCTACAAGAAAGGCTCCATAGTGCTCCCCATCAATGGCCCAGAGATTCATTGATGTCCGCACCGAGCACAGATCTCCTACAGCCTCCCCAATCAGTCCAGGGTTCACCTCTGTGTGTGCCGGGAGTGGCCGATACAACAAATCACC
This sequence comes from Lissotriton vulgaris, assembly GCF_964263255.1. Taxonomy (NCBI): domain Eukaryota; kingdom Metazoa; phylum Chordata; class Amphibia; order Caudata; family Salamandridae; genus Lissotriton; species Lissotriton vulgaris. The sequence goes on from NC_141687.1 coordinate 1,940,602,435, forward strand.
TGTAACTTGGGCAGTAGGCAGCCGCGGAGTCTGGGAGAGTCATGATTCCACACAAGAGTCCTGAAGTCACTCCATTGGATCGCCAGCAACCAGGATGGTTAGCTTTAGGGGGGGGATTTATGGAAGGATGTTGAGGCTGATGGCGGCGCTACAGTGCTAAACGGCCATCTTGATCGGTAGCCTGGCCACGCTCTAAATGACTGATTCTTTCAAAAGACTTTGCTATCAAAATCATTTTGCTGATTCAGTGGCTTCTCAGGTTGGGAAACAATCCTTCACCTCCTAGTCCAAGAGCACCACACCTCCCAGTCTGCCTGTTCCTCTGTAACCTAATGCACCTGAAAAAGTTGCAATTAATTCACTTTCTGGAGTTACACTTGTATGTGTAACCTCTAATCAGAGGTATAAATCCTCATAAAAATCTTGGAGCATTAATGCACCAGTTCTGGAGCATTCCATACACTGTCAGGTTACAGATTGCTTCCTATATAAGACTTATAGCTAGGTTAATACCTTTGTTATAAATCTCCTTCTGTAACCTCTGATCCCCATGTTAACATCCAGGGAAAGAGCTCATTGAGTTTTGCAACCGCTGTGAATAGCTGAGTGTAGCAAGCATAGCGTAAATTAGCATCAATGTTTCTTTAAAAGGTTTAGTAAAATTGTCCCAGTTAGGTAATAATAAACATCAATAGGCCACAAAGAAATCTAAGCTTATACTGACCTGTGTACTTAGATATCATTACTGCAATAATAAACACTTTTCTAAAAGTGCCACATGCATATTCGCCCTACCTGCCATGTGTGCAGGTTTCCACTGGTATGGTCTGCACAGGGAGAAGGGATGGCATACCTCATCACGTTGGCATGTCATTGGGGCGGGATGGTGGTGGTCTGTCCCATGTTTAGATGATCCTTGTTTTATTTTCAGTCAGAAGAATCAGAAGTTGCTAGTGAGGGTTCTTAACTTGGAATCAATGTCTCCTACCTTTCCATCTCAGTTTGGCAGTATCTAAACTTGCTCTTATTATCTGCCTACCAGCCATGCTGTTGCAAATCGGGAACTGTGGTTCTCTTTCATATTGCCGCTCAATTGCTGGCTGGTGAGGAGTGAAGTGATATTAAATCCTGCATGCATATTTTGGGTACATCTTCAAGAAAGTGTGTTCAAGAGAGAATATGTCGTGTATGGGTAGGGTTGTTTCTTTGTTCGCGTTAAAAACTCCCTATAGCATAATAATGTTGATAATAAAAATAATAATGATAATAATAATAATAATAATAATAATAATAATAAAGTGATTTATAAAGCACCTAGGCCTAGATGTAGGTAAAAGCAAATTACTGAATGGTAAATACCGAATTTTACCGATTCGGTATTTACTATTCGGTAATGGCTATGTAGGTAAAAAATTCGGTAAAAATACCGAATCGGTAAGATTCGGTAAATACCGATTCGGTAATTACCGATTGGTATTTGCCATTGATTCCTATGGGCCTTGAAGCCCATAGGATTCAATAGCAAATACCAATTCGGTAATTACCGATTTTACAAGGGGGACAGGGTGTCACTTTGACACCCTGTTTCACCCCTGTTACTGGCTTATGTGCCATGTGACACACATACATGCCATTAGGGCATGTCTGTGCCACATGGCACAGGTGTACATGCACAGATGTGCATGTACACTGGAATTTGTTATTTACCATGTAATATTATTACATGGCAAATAACGAATCGGTAATGGCCTGTGGCACTGTTTTCAGTGCCATCTACATCTGTATTTTCCGATTCAGTAAATTTACCGATTCTGTATTTTACAGAATCGATAAATTTACCGAATCGGTAAATATACCGATTCTGTAATATTTAAAGCCCCTACATGTCATTCTCCAAATACTGGTCGGTAACGACCGAAATCGGCCGTTACCGACCGGTAATTGGCGACCTACATCGGGCCCCTAGTTACTTCTAAAAAGTGTCCAAGAGCTAGGGCTCATGAGACACAGAACAGACAGAGGCGGGCTGTCATGTTCTGCACATGTGAAGTTTCATTAGTCGAGACTGAGAGATTCCCAAATACAAAACATTACAATATTCCAGCCTGGACATAACCAGGGCCTGGATTACTGTCTTTCTAGCTGCTTCCAGGAGATGTCCGCAGATATTTTTTAAGATCACCAAAATTGTGATCCGACTATCAAACGAGAACCTTGATTCAAACCAGATACCGAGGTTGATAACTCTTGTCTTAGGGACAGGCAGAGGCCCGAGCATACCAGGCCACCAAGCAGAGGACCAGACTGAGAGATGCTTGCCTAGGATGAGAACCTCAGTATTCCCAGTATTCAGCTGAAGGCAACTGAGGTTTATCCACCCAGCCCCCTCCAACAAGCAAGATCTCAGCCAAACCGCCATGTTGGCTGCATCATGAGAGACGGTAATAATCAGCTGCATATCATCTGCGCACAGTACAATATTAAAACAGTAGCGCTGGATGAAGTCAGCCAGGGGGTGCATATAAAGATTGAATAAAGTGGGATTCAGAGAGAAGCCTGAGGCACCCCCTCCTTCCGCAAAAAAACCTTAGACGAAAAAGGTTTTCGTGCCACCTGAAAGGTGTGCTCCTGCAAAAATAGAAGCGAGCCACCGCAAGGTCTTGTCACCAATTCCACAGCTCCACAGACGTTCCAGTAGAAGGCTTTGGGATACGGTGTCAAAGGCTACGTTGAGGTCCAACATTAGCAATGCTGTAGTATCTCCTCTATCAATAGCTTGATGAATGGACTCAGAGGCAAACAATAGCGCCATCTCGGTACGATAATTCAGACAAAACCCGACTGTGTCCCGTGGAAAGTTCTCATGCCTCAGTGAAAGTCGAAAACTGTTGATTTATATTTTTCTCTGCCACCTTAAAGACAAGAAGGGGGAGCAGTTAGAGGGGTCTGATGTTTTCTGGCTTAGTGGGACCAAAAAGCGGCTTTTTTAGAAGCAGCAATATGATGGCAACATGGTGGAATTTTTCCAACACTGGGGGAACAGAGATGTCTCAAAGGAACTATTAATTCGCTCACATAACACATGTGCTATTTTATCCATGCCTCGCTCCAAAATAGCACGAGAAAAATGGTTGGTAGGGGCACTTGATTTGACAGCTGTCAATAATGGGCGGTGGGAAGCATTTTGAATTGTCTCAGGAAAGGTAGAGAAGATGGCAGCAACTTTATTAAATAAGAACTGAGCAAAGACATTACAATTATTCTCTGACGGAGGGGTAGATGCTGAGATTTTATCAACAGAGGATAGCAATTACAATATAGAAAAGAGTTTGTGGGAAGACTTCTGAGCCGCCTCATTTTTACCAACATAGAAATCACGGCGAGTGACCCTAATGTGCCTATGAAAATGTGGCCTTGTCAGTAGGGTTGAAGTTTCTATGGCAGATGCATTCGAAGCATTTACTCATTTTTTCCAGGACTAGTAACTCACCACTAAACCAATCTGCCAAAGGCTTAGTTCTTCTGATATTATAATGTACCCCAGTTGCAATGTGATCCAGTGTACCACTTTTCCAGTCTTACAATTGAAAATGATCTTTGTCTACACAGTCATCTAAAACAGGGTAGATCACATCCAAGGCTTGGGCGAAAGCAGCAGAGGTCAACTTTGCCTATTTTAATGCCTTGACCGGTTGGCCAGAGATGGGTATAGGCAATGGTGTGGTCATAGAGATCTGAAAGGTTAAAGCAAAATTATCCAACCACAGAAGAGGGAAAGGGGGATCCACCACTCAGCTAGTTAAGATAAAGAAAATAGGATCCAGTGTGTGTCCAAACCTTTGAGTAGGGTCATAAACCAGACGAACTAATTGAAGAGCTTTTGAACCCACAACCAATGGAAGCTGTAGAATACTTCCCATGTCAGTAAGCTTAGTAAATATACATTCTCACAGGTGTGAGACTATATGAACATCACATAGAAGCCTTTGACAGATCCCAGCAACTAGCTGTATCACTTGATACCCATTTCAGGACAACTTCTCCTGCTGAAAATCTACTTTAGCAGTAGAAAGGAAGCAGTGCCCACTTTTGCTGCGCATGGTGCTGTTTGTGATGATTACACAGTGCGGAAAAACACCCAGTAAAGAAAATCACCGTGAACGGCATTTATCTAACTCACTTCACTGCTTGCGTAGCTCTGCGTAGCGCAGCAGAGATTTTTTTGCATTTCGCAGAGTTCCACATAGCGGTACTCCGTGAACTCCATCCAGGCTTAGTCAGCACCACCTAACAAGGATAATTCTTTCTAGACCGCTTTAGTGAAAGTGAGATATGATTTATGGGGGATAACCTTAGTGAAAATGTAACTGTTTAAATGAATAAAGAGGAATAGAACATTACTTCACTGGTAAATGAAGAATAAAAATCCAAATGAAAAGGAGTCCTGTAAAGATAACATGTGGGGGGCGTGGCCAAGCCGAGCGATGAGATGGCCGCCTAATCTGTCGGCTCCGCCGACCGAGTGAGAAAATCCGTCCATTATCTGTTTAAAAGTGCCTAAACTGGGGCTTTTACATCGGAATCATTATTCGGAAGGGCTGAGGACAGGACAGATATCTCTCGATGCTGGAAAGGAGATACGGAACCCAAGCAGCGTGATCTGCATCAGCGGGCTGGACTGGCTTGGGGGAGTGGCCACGCAGCAGGCTGGCCGGGTGTATCACTGCCAGTGAACTGCCTCCGGAAGTACAGCTGACTGTTCCGCGATTGCGGGCGGCACCCCATCAAGCGGGTGGAGCAACTCGACCCGAGGAGTGGTGTAAAGCCGGGCTCCCCATTGATCTATCAGAGGAGCTTCACGCGGCTCGCGCACCAGGGACAGCGCAGGGCTAGAACCGCAGCGCCGCTGTACCAAAGAACAGGCACACAGCGGCGCATTTGCAATTTATACCCATAACTACAGTCAGGTGCGGTGTTAGCATGCTTATTGACATGTGGTAATCCAAGCGAAAGACTCAGTGACCGGGACCTGGGGATACTGCTCCGCAGCGCCACCGCTTTGCCGGCTGGCCGCAACAGTCATTGTGCGAGTGGGCACAGACTACCGCTAAGGAGATCATGTGACATGGACCCTCCCTACCCCTAAACATTGGTGCCCCACTGCTTCCCACTATTCATTGCTCTCAGTACCAGTCGCAAGTAAGCCTGATCAAAGAGACTTGCATACACCATGGCTGGAGGCCGCAATTCAAAAGCAGCCCTCCAGGCCAAACTGACGAAATACGCATGGGAGGGGAACCCGGAGGAAGCCCCAAATGAGGATTAACTGCAACCGACAAATCTGAGCCCGGAGGGAATACAAAGGAACCAATGTTGCAGGATATTCTTGAAGCCATAACCACCGTCCGCGTATTGACACTGTGCCTACCGGAGTATCTCTTATCAAGGAAGATATGCTTTCAATTAACTTGTGATTAAAGGACGCCGAAATCAACACGTCAGAGTTGCAGAGAAAGTTGGATGATCTGCAAAAGCACGCTATGAAACTGGAAGCGCAGTTGAATGACTTTGAAGGGCACTTCAGGCGCGACAATGTCTGTATAATTTGTGTGGCAGTATGAGCGGAGGGGCCATCTGCGGACCTTTTAGTTGAAAAGTTGATCACTACTTACCTCAAGCTGCGAGGTCACGCCAACTTCTTCTCAGTGGAGCGAGCGTAACGGATGCCAGGAGGCCGACCAAAGCCTGGGGCCCCCCAAGACCACTTATTGCGAGGATCTTCAAGTTCCGCAACAGGGATATCATCCTGCAGTGTGCCCGCTCTGCCCCGTGGGTGGAATTCCAAAACAGTTGCATCACTTTCTTCCTAGACTTCACCCTCAAGGTGCAACAACAATGACGAAGTTTACTGGAAGTGAAGAAGGTGCTCCACGACAAGGACTTGAAATATGCTATGATGTTCCTGGCCAAGTTGAGGGTGGAATTGGAGGGGAAATCCTGGTTTTTCACCACCCCAGAGGAGACATGGGACCAGCTGGGATGGCGCACAGCAGGCCGCCGCAATACTCTTGCTCGGGGTGTGAGGAGGGACGATGATGCCCAAACGTCTAGGAGTGGCTCGCCCCAACGAGACGAAAGAATATATACAATGAAATCCTACCAATTCAGGTTTGGTTCAGGTGTAACTATTACATAGTAACATCATTAGTCTGCTATGTCATGGATTTCAAAATTCTCTATTAATACAATAGATTAGACAATTAGCAGTATTATGGGAGGGGCCACAGGAGATGGCAGCGACCTTCTGACTCTCCTGGGTTGATGGATGACATGTAGGCGCAAACAACCTAACAATGGACTTGTAGGTACTTTAATTTCGCCCGCACGGACCCCCTTGTACTGGTGAGTGCTCTGCTGTAAGAGTTTTGTCGCTCGGCGATGTGCAAAGAAATAGTTTCACTACACACATCCTGAGACGGCTTTGCTGATGCGGCGCCCGCCGTTTTGAGAGTCAGTGAATTTGCCTTAATTGCCGACTGACATGAAGGGTACAGCACTCGTTCTTTCATGACCACAGAATGCTTCTGAGGTGAGAAGCTGTTTATTACAGGTCTATTTTCCTGCTCATCTATACACTATGTTCCTGTTTCTGCTTTTTCTCAGCTCATCGTCTTAATTGAAGTGCACCACCTTCTGTCAGCAATATCTATGAGGCTTCTCTATCACGGGCGAATTAACCTCTTATAGACCAGTTACAGAGTACTAGGATTATTTTAAAGACATACATGTTCTATGATAAATTTCTCTGAGTAATTATTTTTTCTTTTACCACCTAAAAGTTACATTCAACTCAAAGCTCTTTCAGACTTAATTTAACTATTTTGTACTTTCGCACTGAGAGCCTTACTTCTGGTTCTAGTCTTTGTTTAAAGTGGTTGCGAATGGCAGACTCAATAGACCTATCGCCTAAAGGTGCTTCCTCATCAATTATCAATATGCCTTCTACAGTGAACAAGACTCCCAGCAAAAGATTGAAGAAAGATCCTCCTTCTCCTCCTAAACAACCTTCATCTGTATCCTTTTGACCTCCTGCTGGAAGAAATAGGAGCTCTTCACCCTTTTGTTGAGGAGAAGAATTCTAAGATACAAACTCTAACAGACAACTGGTCACGAATGGAGGAACGACTTACGATTGCTGAACAATCCATTCAATCCCTGGGATCTTCTAAAGCTAAAGTAGAAGTTCTTCACTCTCAAGTGTCATTGCTCCAGAGGCAGGTTGAAAACCTCAAAAATAGAAATAAGCTTAATAATCTTCACATTTATGGTCTGCCGGAAGGTTCAGAAGGATTAGACCCCATCGCCTTCTTCAAATCTTTCCTTTCAAAACTTAATTTATCAGAGGGTACATCTCTCAACATCCAACGTACCCAAGGACTGGGCCCTCCATCTGCTACTTCTTCTTCCAATATGAGGAAACCAAGAGGAGTTATCTTGTATTTTCTTGAATATACTGATTTGCTAAGGGTTCTGGTGGCTGCTAGATCTATTAAACGCATTTCATGGTCAGGTAACTCATTATTTTTTTCACAGGACTATGCAAAGTCTACTGCTGAAAGACACAAAGAATTCCTTGCTTTAAGACCACGTCTTCACTGTATTGGTGCCCATTTTGGCCTTTTTCACACATGTCTTTTTAAGGTGACTTATAATAACAATACTACTACTTTTGTTCCCCTTTAAGACTGAAATGTTTCCTCAACTCCTGTGGTGCAGAGACAATGGATGCTTTCTCTACGCATATTAAGTAGTTTTGTTCTGCTGTTTTTTCAGGTTATTGAATGTGCTTTTAATTAATACGCCTCTCTTGTTTTACTATTGCTGACATTACTGTTTATATTATGAATTGTTGTTTGACGATAACCTTTTTCATCTCTTCCTACAGGTTTTGCCCTTTTGTCATTTGTCATACTTTTTGTTTGTTCTACAGCCTCCTCGTCTTCCCTCGTAGAGTCTGGACGTGCCATCCTTCCATGTGGCCTCACCCTCCCCCACCTTTCACATGTTCTGAATTTTTTGTAGGTGTGTTATTTCTCCCCTTTGAAATGCTTCTTTTTATATTCATTTGTAGTTTTCTCTTTTCTTCTTGGTCTTTCTCTCTTCTCTCACATTGCAACATTCTTCCGTACCTACGAAATCTCTTTTTTCTTCCTTCTCTCTTCTTTCTATTCTATTGAATTTTATTGTGTTTACTTGTTCATTGGCATCATATATTTCTCTGAATTCTGCTTATATTATGGCTGTTTATTTTATATTATGCCTTTTTATTGATATGTTATGTTTTTAAAAGTTATCTCATGGAATGTTAAAGGCTTGAATTCTCCTACTAAGAGGAAGCGAGTATTCTCATATTTATCCAAACTTGATGCACAAATTGTTTTGTTGCAAGAAACTCATCTTTCGGATACTCCATCTCTAAAGCTTAAGAAAAGTTGGGTTGGTGAATTTTTCTTTTCTCCGGAATGGCAAATGTAATGGTGTTATAACTTTATGTCATAAATCATTGAATGCACAACTTATCTCACAGGACACAGATGACAAGGTTAGATGGTTATTTACTAACTTGTTAATTGGGGATGTCCCAATTTCTTTAGTTAATGTGTACACCCTTATCCAGGCTGATGCTCTTTTTTGGACCCAACTCTATTGGCTAATTGCAAAGTCCCCTGCCGCCAATGTATTTCCAACTGGCGACTGTCTTCTAGTAATAGACCCATTTATAGATAGGAAATCCAAAACACCCTACGTGCTAACCAAAGCACACAAAGCTTTTGTACAATCAATAAAGAATTTACACCTTACCAACGCCTGGAGATTGTACAATCCAGAATCGATGGAATATACTTTCTACTCATCACCCCATCGCACCCAATCCAGAATTGAATAAATGTTTACTTCACACAGTATTTCCCACTCTCTACTCTCAGCTGATATAGGTCCCATCCTTCTCTCCAACCATGCCCCTGTTTCTATTCAACTGGACATCTTGCCCCATTCTGATCAACCCAGGAGATGGCGCTTTAATAATTCCTTGCTTTTAGACTCAAAATTCAATGCTTCTTTTGTAGAATTCTTTCAAGAATATTTCCAACTCAATAACACAGACGCTATACCTTTATAATCTGGGACGCCTTTAAGGCATCGGCACGCGATTTTATTATCAGATACGTATCCAAGAAAAGGAAGATTTCTAGGCTAGTCAATGCTGAACTCCTTTCCAAGATTAAACAATTGGAACACTCCTATTACTCTTCTAAGTCAAACCGAAGTCTTACAGACCTTATTAATGCCAAGATTAAATCCAACAAACACACAACAGATGATGCCTCTCTACTTCTATTGAAAATGAGTGTGAAATTCTATGGGGTACAGTACAAATCAGGCAAATTATTAGCCAACTACCTTAAATCTAAGCAAAATAAACTTCATATTGACTCTATTTTGGACGATAACAACATTCCTAAACACAAAGACTCAGACATCCTACAAGAATTTGTTAAATTCTACGAGCACTTGTATACACCAGAAAATGTACCTACAGAGGAGGATGCATCTCTATAGCTCTCCTCCATTCACAAATCTTCTACTCCCGTACTGAATATGGAGTCTGTGGAAGCTGACATCACACAGGCAGAATTGCTTGCTGTGCTTAGGTCTCTTAAGAAGGATAAAGCCCCAGGTCCAGATGGTTTTACTGTTGAGTTCTATGTACATTTCTAACAAATAATTCTCCAAAAGCTGCTTACTCTCATTTGTTCTTTTACAGATCTTGGAAGCGCCTCAGGGACCTTTATGGTAGCTATGATTTGTCTCATCCCGAAAGAAGGTAAAGATCTTCGTCAGTGTAGGAACTATTGACCCATCTCCCTAGTGAATATAGATTATAACATTTTCTTCAAAGCCTTAGCCCTCAGAACTGAACCTACCTTCATTATTGTGCAAAGGAACAATCAGGTTTTGTCAAGGGAAGATCTATTACTGATAATACTTGTTTATTTTTTTACATAACTTCCAAATCAGCAAATTACACTGAGCCTCTAGCTGCCATTACACTAGGTGCTGAGAAAGCTTTTGAAAGAGTATACTGGCCCTTCATCTTTAGTCCTTTGTCCTGGTTTGGCTTTGGCCCAAAAATCATTCCTTACTTTACTCCAACCCTAAAGCAGCTATCTTTGCTAACTGTCTTACCTCCTCCTACTTTTCTTTACACAGAGGTGTGAGACGAGGTTGCCCTTGGTCTCCTTTTTTTATTCTAGCTTTAGAACCTTTTCTTTCCAAAATAAGACAGAATCAATCCATTACTGGCTTTCTTTCAAATTCCCTTCAAGTTAAATTGGCAGCCGACGCAGATGATATCCTTTTATTTTGCTCCCAACCTCTTCTCTCCCTTATGGCTTTTTTAGATGAAGTTCATTCCTGTGCAGGAGTCTCGGGCTACAAATTAAATAATGACAAATGTGAAATTTTACCCCTAAATAAATATACTTTTAAAGAGGATTTTTTGATCTCTAACTTTACCTGGAATTCAAAACAAATTAAATATCTCGGTCTGTGGTTCACCTCGTCAATTAAAATTTCAATCTCTTTAAATTTTGACAAATGTGAAGCAAAATTGAACACTCTCACAACTAAATGTCATCCCTAACATTTCTCCTGGTGGGATCGTCTAGATACAATTAAAATGATGCTGACTCCAATTATCCTTTACATCATCTCTAATATTCCTTTACCCATAACTATAATATTATTACACAAAATTATTACGATTCTCTTTTTGTGGATCAATAAAAATCCCAGAATGTCGCTATTAAAACTAATAAAGCCAAAATCGGAAGGCGGCGTCAATTTCCCACACTTCCACAGATATCAAAAGGCCTTTATATTACGACACTTATCTAGGTGGTTACACAACACAACTCCTGACTTCCTGTTGTGGGTCAATCTAGAGCAGGGGTACTCATAGTACGGCCCGCGGGCCTGTGGTGGCCCGGCAAGCCTTTCCTGGCGGCCCGCGGAACCCCGAGACATCATATCTGTGTTTTACGTTTTTTTTAAAGTGTCTGCAGCAGCGCGAGAGACTCTGCTGCTCTGTGGGAGCTGACGATCGGGCGATCTTAGCAATGGCCAGAGTAAAGCTGCAGGGGCCTAAGAAGAGGTGAAATACAAAGGCCCCATTAACATGCAAATGGTCTTTTAAAGACCCATTAAGAGCTCGGGTGCGGCTGTGAGTGTGTGTGTGCGCGCCAGCTGGCACACAGGCAGGGTGAGATGACAGAGGGTGACAGAGGGAGTGGGAGGGAAAGGGAGGGGGAGGGGGGCGGAGTGGGAGTGAGGGAGTGAGTGTCAGAGAGCGTGAGTGAGTGAGAGGGAGGGAGTGAGTGAGTGAGAGGTAGTGAGAGTGAGTGAGTGAGTGGGAGTGAGGGAGTGAGAGAGAAGGAGTGAGAGGGAGGGAGTGAGTGAGTGAGGGAGTGAGTGAGTGAGGGAGGGAGTGAGAGGGAGTGAGGGAGAGAGAGGGAGTGAGAGAGAGAGAGAGGGAGTGAGTGAGAGGGAGTGAGAGGGAAGGAGTGGAAGGGAGGGAGTGAGTGAGTGAGAGGGAGGGAGGAATGAGTGAGTGGGAGGGAGTGAGAGGGAGGGAGGGAGTGAGTGTGTGAGATGGAGGGAGGGAGTGAGAGAGAGGGAGTGAGCGAGAGGGAGGGAGGGAGTGAGAGGGAAGGAGTGGGTGGGAGGGAGTGAGAGGGAAGGAGTGGGAGGGAAGGAGTGAGAGGGAGGGAGCGAGGGAAGGGGAGTGAGGGAGTGAGGGAGTGAGTGAGAGGGAGTGAGTGGGCGTGAGTGAGTGGGAGGGAGAGAGGGAGGGAGGGAGTGGGAGGGAGGGAGGGAGTGAGTGAGTGGGCGGGCGTGAGTGAGTGGGCGGGCGTGAGTGAGTGGGCGTGAGTGAGTGAGTGAGAGGGATGGAGTGAGTGAGAGGGATGGAGTGAGTGAGAGGGATGGAGTGAGTGAGAGGGATAGAGTGACTGAGAGGGATAGAGTGACAGAGATAGAGTGACTGAGAGGGATGGAGTGACTGAGAGGGATGGAGTGACAGAGGGATGGAGTGAGTGAGTGAGAGGGAAGGAGTGTGTGAGTGAGTGGGCGTGAGTGAGTGAGTGAAAGGGATGGAGTGAGTGAGAGGGATGGAGTGAGTGAGAGGGATGGAGTGAGTGAGAGGGATGGAGTGAGTGAGAGGGATAGAGTGAGTGAGAAGGATAGAGTGACTGAGAGGGATAGAGTGACTGAGAGGGATAGAGTGACTGAGAGGGAGTGAGTGAGTGAGAGGGATGGAGTGCGTGAGAGGGAGGGAGTGAGTGAGTGGGAGGGAGTGAGTGAGAGGGATGGAGTGAGTGAGAGGGATGGAGTGAGTGAGTGAGAGGGATGGAGTGAGTAAGAGGGATGCAGTGTGTGAGGTAGAGGGAGTGAGTGAGGTAGAGGGAGTGAGGTAGAGGGAGTGAGTGAGGGAGTGAGTGAGAGGGATGGAGTGAGTGAGAGGGATGGAGTGAGTGAGTGAGAGGGATGGAGTGAGTAAGAGGGATGCAGTGTGTGAGGTAGAGGGAGTGAGTGAGGTAGAGGGAGTGAGGTAGAGGGAGTGAGTGAGTGAGTGAGAGTGAGTGAGTGAGAGGGAGTGAGTGAGAGAGTGAGTGAGTGAGCGGGAGGGAATGAGTGAGAGGGAGGGAGGGAGGGAGGGAGGGAGGGAGAGGAGTGAGTGGAGGGAGGGAGTGAGAGGGAGGGAGTGGAGGGAGGGGAGGGAGGGAGTGAGGAGGAGGGAGGAGTGAGTGGGGGGAGGGAGTGGAGGGAGGAGGGAGGGAGGGAGGAGTGAGAGGGAGGGAGGGAGTGAGAGGGAGGGAGGGAGTGAGAGGGAGGGAGGGAGTGAGAGAGAGGGAAGGAGGGAGTGAGAGGGAGGGAGTGAGAGGGAGTGAGTGAGAGGGAGGGGGTGAGAGGGGGTGAGGGAGTGAGTGAGAGGGAGGGAGTGAGTGGGTGGGATTGGGAGGGAGGGAGGGAGTGGGAGGGAGGGAGTGGGTGGGAGTGAGTGAGTGGGAGGGAGGGAGTGAGTGAGTGAGTGGGAGTGAGTGGGAGGGAGTGAGTGAGAGGGAGGGAGTGAGTGGGAGGGAGGGAGTGGGAGGGAGTGGGAGGGAGGGAGGGAGTGAGAGGGAGGGAGAGGGAGGGAGGGAGAGAGAGGGAGGGACAGGGAGGGAGGGAGAGGGAGGGAGGGAGAGGGAGGGAGTGAGAGAGACGGAGAGGGAGTGAGACGGACAGGGAGAGAGAGGGAGTGAGGTGGAGGTAGGGAGGGAGAGGGAGAGGGAGGGAAAGGGAGGGAGACGAAAAGGGAGGGAGACGGAGAGGAAGTGAGAGGGAGGGAAAGGGAGGGAGACTGATAGGGAGTGAGATGGAGGGAAAGGGAGGGAGACTGATGGGGAGTGAGATGGAGGGAAAGGGAGGGAAATGGAGGGAGAGGGAGGGAAATGGAGGGAGGGAAAGGGAGGGAGACAGAGAGGGAGTGAGAGGAAGGAAAAGGGAGGGAGACAGAGAGGGAGTGAAGGGGAGGGAGACGGAGAGGGAGTGAGAGGGAGGGAGAGGGAGGGAAAAGGAGGGAGATGGAGAGGGAGTGAGAGGGAGGGAAAGGAAAGGAAAGGAATGGAGGGAGAGGGAGGGAAAGGGAGTGAGACGGAGAGTCAGAGGGAGGGAGACGGAGAGGGAGGGAGAGAGAGAGGGAGGGAGGGAGAGAGGGAGGGAGAGAGAGAGGGAGGGAGTGAGAGAGAGGGAGTGAGACAGAGGGAGTGAGACAGTCAGAGTGAGACAGAGGAAGACAGGAGAGAGGGAGGGAAAGAGGGAGAGAGAGCTAGAGAGAGGGAGAGAGAGCTATAGAGAGGGAGGGAGACCGAGAGAGAAAGAGAGAGAGAGATGTAAGACGGCTTAGTGGACGAAGGCATCCGCTGCAGGGACCTGTGATCAACCTCATGGTCAGTTTTATGTTGTTGCTCTAGCCCCGCCCCTCCCCACTGACCCCGCCCCACCGATGCGGCCCTCGGACACAAACCAAACTGTAAATTTGGCCCCCGAGAGAAAGTTTGTGAGTACCCATGATCTAGAGAGATCCTTTCTTTCTCCGTTATCATTTCAGGAATATCTATCTTTCACGCGCAAACCACAGAAGCTTTCTACACCTATTAGTCACTCATATAAACTTTTGAATTCTCTTTTACCCCTTGTCCCGCATGATATTAACTCTTTCCTCCCCTCCTCTATCTGGCACAATAGATTCATTCGTATTAAAAATAAACCCATCTACTGGAAAACATGGAGAGATAAAGGTATCATTTGGGTACATGAACTGTTTGATAATGATACTTTCATTACATTTTTAAACATACGTTCTTCTTTTCAGATACCTTCCCATGCTTTAACAGCATCATGGGCCCGATGTAGGAGCCCTAATACCGGTCGGAAACGGCCGAATTCAGCTGTTTCCTACCGGTATTACGGTTTTCTTATGTAGGGGGCTACATAAGTACAGATTCGGTAATTTTACCGATTCTGTACATTTACCGATTCGGTAAAATACCGAATCGGTAAATGTACAGAATCGGTAAATAGAGATTTAGGTGGCACTCTGAAGAGTGCCACAGGCCTTCAGGAGTCGGTATTTTACCACCCAATCCAATTGGGTGGTAAAATACCGAATCCAGGTGTGCATGCACACCTGTGCCATGTGACACACAGACATGCCCTTAGGGCATGTATGTGTGCCACCTGGCACACAAGCCTGTAATTGGGGTGCTAGAGGGTGTCAAAGTGACACCCCCTGCACCCTTGCAAGAATAGGTAATTACCGAATCGGTAAATACCGATTCGGTATTCCACATTGATTCCTATGGGCTTCAAGGCCCATAGGAATCAATGGGGGATACCGATTCAGTATTTACAGAATTGGTAAATACAGAATCTTACAGATTCGGTATTTACCGAATCAGAATTACCTACATTTCCCCCCCTCTAATTTACCACTTCTTAAATACCGAATCGGTATGATTCGGTATTTTAGAAGTGGTAAATTAGATTTACCTACATCGGGCCCTTTGTCCCTACGTTCTACTATCTTAGACACTCATTCCTACTTCAAATCCCTGCCTCCTCCGTCTTCATTATCAGATCCTACATGGCACAATTTGCTTCGTATCTCATCCAAGGCCTCTACTTTTTACCTTCTTTTATCATTCTCCCCCATCAAAAGAAATAAAACGCCCCCTAAACTCTCCTAGGAAGCTGACCTAGACGCTACTTGGCCTATCCCCTTTTGGAATAGGATCTGGCTGAAAATTTGAAAATCTTCCAGAGCAGCAAATACCACCCAAACCCATTTTTTCATATATAATCAACTCTTTTTGATGCCAATATCCTTACATAAAATGCACGCTGATATTCCGGGCAAGTGTTGATCCTGCTCATCTCTACAAGCTGATTTAAAACACTTATTGTTCACGTGTTCACAGGTGTCACACTTTTGGACTCAAGTTTGGACACAAATTAGATTGATTTTCCATTCTAATGTTTCCTTGATGTCTGGCAATATTTTTCTAGGCAGCCTCAGTATGGGTTGGAATACAAAGAAAGCTCAGTTACCAATTATTGAATTGTTACTAGCAGCGGCTTCCAACAGATATCTAAAAATTGGAAAGATGCTACCGGACTCTCCTACTTAGCTTGGTGGTATTCTGTTTGTCACAGTCATAGTCTGGACACAACCTTTGTATTTTCTATGTCTCTGACCAAACAACGAATACATTTATGGTCCCGGTCATACAGTTTTTAGATGAGAATGTGAACAAATCTTTTGCTCCTGCCCTTTACATGCAAGAAGTTGTTAAGCCGTCTTGATCTTTTATCATATTGTGATTATTATTTATCTGAATTTTTGATAGACATTTATTTTTCACTTTTATGCTTCACCCATGTGTTTATTATAGTTCAAGACTTTTCTTATGTTTACAGCCATTGGAACAAATTGAAATGTTATCTTCAACCCTTTTATTATTATTGGTATTCTGCTCATTACGTCTGTTGCTGATATAATATGTGATATATTTATGTTTTGTTTACCTTCTACTTTCAATAAAGTCATCTTTTAAAACTTAAAGACAATTAGCAGTATTATATAGTGTTAGAATTCCCTTCATTTAACATAAATGGTTCTTCATTTGATTAATACTGTTTTAAACTGTGGCTCCAACACTCATCCTCAACAGGTGTTTTCTCGTTCCGCCTTCTTCAGGAGTGTCACAAGCCGCATGTAGCACTTCAAGCCTGTGAACATACAATATAAAGATAAGGACTTCAGAGTAAAGTAAGAATATAAAATAAAAGAGTGTTCCCTGAAAACAAAAGGCATACAGAAGAATTGTTTTAGTGAGAGAATGGGTTTGCGTTGGTAGAGTAGGAAGTGGTGGCGTTCTGAGCAGTGTGATATTGTTGGTGAGAAAGTTGTGCGGTAGGCACGCAGTGCAGAACAGGACAGGGGAACACAAACCCAATGGGATCAGATTCGTTACCCGGAACTTGCACGACCTAAAGACGCACGTATCGGGTGCTCTCCTCCTTTGACTCAGGCACCTTACTAAACCCCGGGACATATTCCGCCCTGGCCCTCCACGCCTGCTAGCTCAACAGCTCTCTGGCATTTTGCTCACAGTGCACACGGACATGGCTAGCTTTCCACCGTTCCGTGCCTCATCGATCCCGTCACAACTGTAGCCTTTCAGCCCTGATGAGTCACATCTCATTCACGGTGTGACGAAACACGTGTCGGCTGGCTACTATTTTCCTGTACTGGCCATTACTTGACTTATAAAAAACTTTATTCACATGAATCTTAGTATCCGACGTTCTGTTGAACTTTGAAGCAACAATTTACTCTCAGTAGAATTTCCAGTCCTTACACTAGGACTACATACTACACTTGCTTGTGCACAGGATCTGTTCTTCAATACAGAAGATTTGCCCCAAAAAGCATGCCTTTCCCAGGTTCTTAAAATCATGGATCGAGGCAAGGGAAACAAGTTACCTACCAAAATCTATAGCTTAACCTATTGCCCTTCGACAATGGAATCTCTGATATGGAGATGTTGGGGAAAACAATTGCAAGGCCCTAAGTAAACACAGGAGGCTGAAAACAAAAGGCCACGTATGAGGGTTTTGGCCTTACAAAACACTAGTGTGCAGAGTGTACGGTATATCAAAGGAAGGACCTACCTTGCTAATACTATAGGAGGATGTAAGTGTTGCCTTTATACCGAGTGGGACATCTGTCGCCACACCGGGTGAAAAAAAATCTTGTTGCTGTTTATATCAGTGGAAACAAGCAAAACATCAAATGGGTCTTCTTTATTTTACGTTTACCGTAGGTTCATTCTGTATAGGCAATCCAGACATACGTCGATGTGGGTGTAGTACCTTGCAATATATATAATTTATTAGAAAACAGCAACACATGCTAAATCCAAAAGAAACTAAAGGAAAGACAATTTTTTGAAGGGGGCTTAAAATATGTGCAATGTCGAGCATTAGCATGTACTATTTCTTGGCTAAAAAGCAGTTGGGCTTCCTTGCTGTGACAGGCCAAGAGAAGCTGAGAAAACCCCACAGAGGTTCACATGCTCGCTAGAGAATAAGCAATGAAAAGTAAAGGCGCGAGCCAAACGGAAGCTCATATGTCTGTCTGGAGCAAAGGCTAAGTCATTAAACAAGTAACCAAATAAGTGCACAAAGCAAGCGTTTAAATAGACTGAGAAAACCACCAAGAAAATCAAATGCACGCTGGACAGACAGGCAGTAAAAATCAGGTGCAATGTCAAGAGGGAGCTACAGTTAAGACTGAGTTAATAAGAGTACTGGCTTTTTCATCCTCAATATGCCACACTGAGAAATATCACAGGGAAACCCCTACGTAAATGCAAGGCAACAAATAATAAAGAAATGCTCCGATCCTTGCTTCTTACTGATTTCTCTGTTGAGGGCTGTGAAAACAATAGTGGATGCTAACTGATAAAGTAAAAATTGTGCGCTGTGTGTGGTTCCTTAAATATGAAGTAGAGTCATCTAATCAAGTGTCAGGAGTTACGCCCTTTTCATCCCAGGATGAACATTGGAAATTAAGGCACGGCAATCTTAACAGGGGGTCAGGAAAGCACCATGAGCCCTAAAGATATACTCAAACTCGATATAGATGCTTGCCAAACAAGGGGTTGGGCAAACAAAATAAAACAAGTGGAGGTTTGAAAAAGAGAAAGCAAGGCGATATTCCGCATTCAGTTATTAACAGTCTGTCAGGAATCACTGCTCTGGAGTAAACAAAAAATTGTGCAGAGTTCCCAGAGGGGGCCAAAGAAGTGGCTCAGAATGACATTCCTCTCACTAGTTAAGAACGGGCAAGTGCATGGTGTGAACCCGTGTCGGAAAGTTTAGGATACCTCACACAAGTAACCGGTTGGACAACAACTGTCATCCCATCCGGTGACCGTCCAGCGTCATCATTGGCATCCTGCTCCTACGGCAGGCTGGCGGTGCAATGCCCGTCGGGTAGCCCAGAAGGGCTACACTTTAATGGAGATCTTTTTTTCCTGCCAACGGGTGTGTGAATGTAAGGGGCCTGAATAAAGTGCAATTGTGAGCGTGAGTGTGAATTCTAAAAAAAGTCAGTCGAGTCCATTAAGCAACTTTAATAGTGTGGCTCACTGCTTTGTTAAAAGGGAATAAGGGGTATTAAGGAGTGATGGGTAATCTGATCAATCCTTATTCAACCCTTAGTGTGAAGTTGGTCAACATGTTTCTTGCCTGGAAGGCAATTCATCAGGACCTATCAAGCTCATAAATTGCTAACGGTCCCTCTGATTTCAGAGAGATCGAAGATACGACCTGTACGTTGTCGTAGAAATAATGTATTCCTTGGGGACCTATCAGGAACTGGGAAGGAAACAAAACAAGTGGTTACTCACTTTGTTCACTCTAAGGACTTGGGACAACAAGTGGTCCAAAGAGTGGGGTGTCAATGAGTGGTCTAGAGGTGTGGAAGACAGACAACCCCGTTTATATATGGTGTGTCCGTAAGTGAGAGAAAGTAAAGCTAAAAGACAGAACGTAGGTTGCTGCGTCCTGTGAGTGGCATGCTTACTAAATAGGTGGCATGCTTCATGGTGTCAACATATGCCATGTCCGATCTACAAATCAAATTTGATGTGTCAGTAACACTGTTAAAAGATCAGTGTTTATTTCCCCCAGCATTGGAGTGAAGTGAAGGGAATATAGTCAAGGATGACAAATTGAGTAATTAGCTCGAGTACAGAGAAAACCGTGACCGTTTGACACTCTGTGGAAGACGTCAATGCTGACTAGTGACGTGGTGTGTTTACATCATTGGTGCCGGCTGGTCATGCTCGCCGAGTGGAAGCTGGCACAAACAATACACTTACCCGCTAATCCCTTGGAATAGGCCACCTCGGCTGACCTGGTGGGGCCAGCAACCAGCGAGGAGAGCCTGTGAATGAATCAGAGGGAACGCGGGAAAAAAACTCAATTTCAAAGCAGCGCTGCTAACTGAGGGCAGGAGCGCCGTGTCAGAGACCGGGCGCCGAGAGCACAGCTTAGCGCTCGTCGTGGTCAAGGAACAGGGCGAGGAAGGAGGGAAGGGGGAACAAAAGAGAGAGAGCGTCGGAAGAGTATTTCTCCCCGTCTTACCTCGTTAGTTGCTTGAAGAGAGCCTCTAAGCACCTACCCCTCCCACGTCTCTGCCGTTTGCAGGACGGCCGGTAACAGCATGGGTGTTCCGGTGAGGCAGATAAGCGTGAGTTGCGCGCGCGCCCAGAGGGGCGTTTCTCTTAAGGTACTATGGCAACTTCAAACACGGGTCAAAAATTAGTAGAAAGTGAAGCAGCCTGCGCTGTGCTCGTGTATAGAAACTAAGCGCCATCTTAGGTAAGGGACCTCTGGAAGTTGGAGGTACAATGATGAATGCTGGGTGAATAGATTCCCAGCACCAATGTTAGAAAGCGAGGAGGTCTGTGTAAGGTCAGATTAATAAACATGGGCGCCATCTTGGAGAGGGGATCATGAACATTAGAGATATAATGAACATAACTGGAGGAAGGACAATATAGTCCGAGTCAAATACTATCTGGCTAAACTCGTCCATGGCACCGCATCGTTAAGGCCCAAGTCATCTGTATGTAGACGATGTATCCATCTTTGTTCGAGTCTAAAGAGAATTTGTTGATTGACTGATGGTAGACTTTCAATGACAGTCCATCGGATACTCTCTATGGAGTGGTTTTGCTCTTTACAATGATCATAGAGTTTGGTGTGAGTTTTCAGGCAACGAATATTACTGTTGTGCTCCATTATGCGCTGTTTAACAGGGCGCATTGTCATCCCAATGTAAAGCTTCTCACATGGGCATATGAGAGCATAGATACATTTGGAACTGTTGCAGTTGGTGTGCCTGTTATATGTCCAAGTGAAATCTCTTTGTAGTATGATCGTTTTTCCTTGGATGGTCTGGGGGCACACCACGCAGGAGCCACACCGGTAGTGCCCGGTGACCGGAGGAAGGTCCCAAAGGGTATTTCCTGGTTGGGTACTAGCCTTCTTGGGGCGGGTATGGATCAGAGTGTCCTTTAAGTTAGCTGTCCTTTTGAATGCAAAGCGTGGGCGTGGGAGCTCCAGCCCTGCAGAGTTGAGAATGCCCCAGTGAGAATTGATAGTCTTTTTTATGAATGTAGAGTGCCTGGTAAAGGAGGTTACACACGTGATCATCTCATCTTGTTCTTTAGGATGAACCTCAAGCAGAGCTTCTCTGTTGTTATTTAGTGCTCTTTTGGTAGACGTTTTTAATAATCGTGTAGGATAACCCCTGTCCCTTAGCTTGTGTTGTAGAGTTTTAGCTTCTTGCTTGAAGTTTTCAATGGAACTGCAGTTTCGCCGGAGGCGAAGAAATTGGCCGAAGGGTAAATTATCCCTAAGGGCCCTCGTGTGGTGGCTGGTGTAAGGTAGTAGACTGTTCCTATCGGTCTCCTTTTTAAATAGGGTAGTGCTGATAGTTGTTGGCTCAAGAGAGATGGTCAGATCCAGGAAAGGTATAGATTTTTCGGAAATGGTACCCGTAAATTTCAAGAATGGATCTTGTTGATTAATCCAGACACAGAAGGCCTCGCAGGAAGGCCGATCCCCCTTCCAAAATACCAGAATATCATCGATGTATCGACGCCAACAGGTTAGATTGTCACGAAATGGATTATGTTCTGGGGGGTAGATACAATTCTTCTCAAATGTCGCCATGTAGATACATGCTAGGCTCGGTGCAAAAGTCGAGCCCATCGACGTTCCACGTACTTGATGGTATAGTTTGGACTCATATCTGAAAAAGTTCTCAGTGAGTGCAATGTGTGCCAGCTCCATAATGAAGGCTATCGGGGTAGGTGACACACTTTCCTCTTGTCGCAGCAGAGAGTCGACCGCCTCCAGCGTTGCTTGTTGAGGGATGTTTGTATACAACGCTTCAACGTCAAGTGTCAGGAGGAGGTCGATGTCTTCTCTTCCATCCATGTCGGAGATTAGACGTAACACATCCCTGGTGTCTTGTAGATAAGACGGGATGAGTTTGACCAAGGGTTGAAAGAAGGCATTGCAAAATTGGGAAAGGGGCTCCAACACTGAACCAATGCCCGACACAATTGGTCTCCCAGGGACCGGGGTGGTACCCTTATGTATTTTTGGGAGGGTGTAAAAGTATGGAGTAACCGGGTCTGTTGTTACTAGAAATTCTGCCTCTTTCCTGCTGATCCACTCATTGGTTTCAGCTTCGATGACCAGAGCCATAATGGTGGTAATCAGTCGTTTAGTGGGGTCCTCCATCAGAGGTCTGTAGTGTGTGGTGTTGGCCAATTGGCGTTTACATTCTTGGTCATAGTCGTCGTAGTTTTGTATGACCGTGGCTCCCCCTTTATCTGCCTGCTTTATGACAATCGAGGCGTCCTTGCCCAAAGTATTGGCTGCCAGTCTTTCCGCATTAGAAAGATTATTGAAGGGTTTGGTGATTGGTTTGTGCTGCAAGTTCCTAAGGACCGCTCTCTCAAAGGTCAGAACTTCGGGTGGTATCATCCCATCAGTTGGAG
Organism: Lissotriton vulgaris; assembly: GCF_964263255.1. NCBI lineage: Eukaryota > Metazoa > Chordata > Amphibia > Caudata > Salamandridae > Lissotriton > Lissotriton vulgaris. Next base: position 1,940,624,685 of record NC_141687.1, read on the forward strand.
TGAAAGTAGAAGGTTTCCTGAGACCTGTATCCTCACTGGGGGGTTCAGGATGATTGGCAAAAAATGCTCGAAGGCGTATCTTCCTAAAGAACTGCTTAAGCTCAATCATTTCCTGGAAGGTGTCCGGTGTAGGGGTAGGGACGAAGCCAAGGCCTCTTTCCAGGACGTTTATCTCCATTGGGGAAAGAGATCTTTTCGATAGATTGACGATCAGGCTCGTTTCCCTCTGGATGTTGAGCTCCTGGCCTCCATTGCTCTGGAGTCAAGAAGCAGACTGTTAGCTCTAAGAATCCCTGTTGCCTGTACACCAGAATAAGGAGATCCATTGCGGTGAGGCAGGTCGCTCTGTGGTTTAAGTTATTCACTGAGCTCGCCTCGCGGAAATTCCAAGATGGCCGCCACTGTTTATGTGGTGGTGAGCGGTCTAGCCTTTCTGCAAGAATAGCTCCTCAGCTGGCTTCGCGCTCGCACATTAATTGTGCTGCACGCTTCAACTGATTTTCTCACGGAGGCAGACAGAGTTTCACACTGCTGCTTCTGGAGATTCTTTGAAGTATAATTTAGAGAAGTGAGATTTTCAGAGCCAAGAAATCTCATTTGGTGAATTTCTGGAGACATTTGAGTTCGAGATTTGGGGCTTAAATTGGAAGGTACCAGTCGTACTTTCTCTGAAGACTTATGAGACCTGGAGCCATCGTGCATTTGTCTTCAGCATTCCAGGCACAAGCAGAAGAGTTTGGTGAGCTATTTTTCTGTGTTAGAAGGGGACTTTGGCAGAACCACAAGTAAGCTAAGTGAATTGTTTGAGTCCTCTCATTTACAGGTTTGCTTACAGAGACTTTGACATTTTTGTACTAAAGGATTCTATTATAGGACCGGAGGCTTCGTATTATGCTTCTCTTTCTTTAATATGCTACACACAGCAGCCAATGAAATTTAAGTTGTACCAAAACAAACTACATTTCCCATGATGCTTAAACACACATCACTTCCTGCGATAGTCCATTAAACCAGGTCACTCCCGGATATCCTCCTCTTTCTTTGCTGCTCACACAGCCAGTTAAGTGCCATTTATTGCCTTACTATTTGATTGCATTATACACATGGTGTTATTGCCTGTTTTGTGCCATGATTGTACCTTTGGGCTACATTACGTGTGCTCACGCTGAGGCGCGTTACTTATATACCAACTTTGTAGTTTTTTGTCGTTTGTAATCTTTAGCGCACCGTGTGTGCATTGGGAGCTTGCGCTTTCTCCCGAGAGGCTCTTTCTCGATCTATATCGGTTTTGGGCACGGTACCGACTCGCTGACGGCGAGAGTATTACAATGCCCCTCATTGGCCTCAGACGCTCGGAGCATTTAGTTAGTTTCGTTCTCATAGTTTCGACGTGAGTAGCCCAATTGGGCTTTCTTTTGGTGGGATTGGGCTACACACGCTTTTTGCTTAGTTTAGGGTCTTTGGTGCTGACTTCCACCGGAGGAGGTTCATTGACGCTTTGCTGGGTGGAATAACTGCTGGGCCTAGAGGGTGCACACCTCTTTGGAGTTTTTCTACAAACTTTTGCTCCATTCTACGCCTGTGGGCTGCAATAATTTATACAGCCTTGGGCTGAGGGGCTAGCTACCGGTTGCCCTTGAGATATTTCTATTTATCTCTTTGTGCGGTGGGTTGGCCCCCCCCTCTACTCCTCGATACTACTTTGACGACTACATGAGCAAGTCTATGTATAAATTTGGGGCCACCATGGAGGACTGGGTGACCTACGATGAGGACAATGTCTATACTAGGGCTGGGCGTAGTGCCACTACGCAAAACTTTGGAAAAAGAATTGTGGAAAACGGGGGCACGTCCTGGGGGTCTGTGTGCCCTGGACAGGGGTCCCTCGTGCCTGGGCAGACTCCCTGATCTCCCCGGCCTGGTTGGAGCCCAGGAGCCCTGCAGCCCCGGAGCCCTGCAGCCCAAGATCTGCAGTCCCCAAGCCCTGGAGCCCCGGAGCCCCGGAGCCCCGGAGCCCCGGAGCCCCGGAGCCCCGGAGCCCTGTAGCCCTGGAGCCCTGCAGTCCCGGAGCCCCGGAGCCCCCGAGGCCTGCAAGGGCAGGCTGGAGCCCTCCAGCAGAGGCTCGGGACGGCAGATTGGCGTCATTTCGGTCCCGGCCATCTGGTCGCCCCTCTCGCCTCGGCCATCTGGTCGCGCCCAATGCTTTCCTATAGGGCGACCAGATGGTCGGGCTTCCCTGGAGGTCCCGATGAGGTGCCATTTGCCTCCCGGATCCCAGGCAGGGCTCCAGGAGGTAGGGCACGTTTGCGCCCTGGGTCCCCTCTGTCACCTTGAGTGCACGGATTACAAGAAAGGGGGGTAATTTTCCTCCAGATTACTAGGGGCAAGGGTGTGCCCGGATACCCTCCCAGGAGGGCGGTTCCCTGCCCCAAGCCCTGGAGTCCTGGAGTCCTGGAGCCCTGCAGCCCTGAGCCCTGCAGCCCCCGAGCCCCCGAGCCCCGGAGTCCTGCAGCCCCCGAGCCCCGGAGCCCCGGAGCCCTGGAGCCCTGCAGCCCTGCTGCCCCAGAGCCCCAGAGCCCTGGAAGGGCAGATGGGAATCCTCCCGCGGAGGCTCGGGGCAGGCAGATTGGTGTCATTTCGGTCCCGGCCATCTGGTCACCGCTCTCGCCTCGGCCATCTGGTCGCGCCCAATGCTTTCCTTTGGGGCGACCAGATGGACGGGTTTCCCTGGAAGTCCCGATGAGGTGCCATTCGCCTCCCAGATCCCAGCCAGGGCTCCAGGAGGTCGGGCACATTTGCGCCTAGGGTCCCCAGAGCCTTGCGGTGCGCACTTGTTCCCAGAAAGAGGGGTAGCCTTCCTCCGGATTACTAGGGACAAGGTCCTCTGGGACCCTTATCGGCCTAGCGGTCATCAGCCGGCAGCTAGGCGGGCCAGGATGCCACCCCAGACCTGGGTCCGTCCCTGGGACTGCTGCGTGGCAGGGTGCCTGGGACGGGGTGCAGAGGGCCCGGGGAAGGCTTCCCCTGCGCCTCCAGGCCCTGGGAGCCACGGCTGGGTCCAGTCGCCCCGCCGGACCCTGGGTCGGGTGCTAGGGCCCTTGGCCCTGTCCCCCGGCCTGCCGCACTGCCAAAAGCCCGGGACAGGGTTCCATGGTGCCCGGGGAGCCTCCCCGTGCTTGACCAAGTTCAGGAGCTCCGTCCGGGGCCCCTGAGGGCCCCGGGGACTGTGGCCTCCCCACCCGGGGCTCTGTCCTGGGTCCTGCCGCGTGGCAGGGTGCCCGGGACGGTGTCCGGCAGGCCCGGGGAAGGCTTCCCCTGCGCCTCCAGGCCTGGGAGCCCCGGCTGGCCCTGGGCCCTGTCCCCCGGCCTGCTGCACTGCCAAGGGCCCGGGTCGGGGTTCTGTTGTGCCCGGGCAGGCCTCCCCTGCTTGTCAAAGTGCCAAGGGGCCCCGGGTCGGAGGGCCTGTCGGGGCCCCCTGGGAGCCTCCATGGCTGGGGCCCAGCTGGGGCTCTGGGCCTCAGGTCGGCCATGCTGCGGAGCCCGCTGACTCCTTCGTTGGGGCACAGAGGGTCCAGACGGCTCCTCTTTCGTGCCCGGCCATCTGGTCGTCGGATCCCCTCGGCCATCTGGTCAACCGCAATGCTTTCCTATGGGGCGACCAGATGACCGAACTTCCCTGGAAGTCCCGATGAGGTGCCATTCGCCTCCCGGATCCCAGCCAGGGCTCCAGGAGGTGGGGCTCGTTCGTGCCTTGGGTCCCCTATGTCTCCTCGGGTGCACGGATTAAAAGAAAGGGGGGTAATGTTCCTCCGGATTACTAGGGAGATGGTCAGTCAGACCTCCAGAGATTCTGAATCAGGGGACGCCAGCCCTGGGGCCTGCCCGCCGGGGCCCCCAGGGTCCTGGGGACACTCCTGCCTCTCAGCCCCTTGCCGATGGTCGTTTTTCTCCGAGTTCGATGGTCGTTTTTCTCCGAGTTTGATCAGGTAGACTTCCATGAGGTCTGGCCATGCTGAGAGGGGGAAGGCATCCCGGGGCCCGACCGCCAGAGGCCCCCAGGGACCCGGGGACGCTCCTGCCTCTCAGCCCCTTGCCGATGGTCCTTTTTCTCCGAGTTTGATCAGGCATACCTCCGTGAGGTCTGGCCATGCTGAGAGGGGGAAGGCGTCCCGGGGCCCCAAGGGGCCCGGGGACGCTTCTGCCTCTTGGCTCCTTGCCGATGGTAGTTTTTCCTAGAGTTCGATGGTCGTTTTTCTCCGAGTTTGATCAGGCAGACTTCCATGAGGTCCAGCCATGCTGAGAGGGGGAAGGCATCCCGGGGCCCGCCCGCCAGAAGCCCCCAGGGGCCCGGGGATGCTCCTGCCTCTCAGCCCCTTGCCGATGGTCGTTTTTCTCTGAGTTTGATCAGGCATACCTCCGTGAGGTCTGGCCATGCTGAGAGCGGGAAGGTGTCCTGGGGCCCGCCCGCCAGGGGCCCGGGGACGCTTCTGCCTCTCAGCCCCTTGCTGATGGTCGTTTTTCTCCGAGTTCGATGGACGTTTTTCTCAGAGTTTGATCAGGCACACTTCCATGAGGTCTGGTAATGCTGAGAGGGGGAAGGAATCCCGGGGCCTGCCCTCCGGGGCCCCCAGGGGCCCGGAAACAACCCTGCCTCTCAGGCCCCTACCCGATGGGCCTTTTTCTCCGAGCCTGCTTCCCCTGGGTGAACGGGCAGGCAGGGGATGCCTAGCCAGCACCCCCCATCCCCGTGCGCAGGGCAGCCTGCCAGGGGATGCCCCGGCTGTACTCTGATCGATTGGGCACTCTCGGTTCATTTAGGGATGGACTGCTTGGCCAGCCTCTCCCTCCCGTGGGAGACGGCTGGGCCTGCCGGTGCCCATGTGACTGGCGCACCTCTCCACACCCCTCCAGTGAGCCCTATCACCCAGGTGGGTGGGCTCCTTCCCCTGACAGGCTTCAGAGAGACGGAGGGTTGCATGAAGGTTGCTGGTCCCAGCCAGGGCTCCAGGAGGTCGGGCACGTTTGCGCCCTGGGCCCCCTCTGTCACCTCGTGTGCACGGGTTACAAGAAAGGGGGGGTAATTTTCCTCCGGATTACTAGGGGCAAGGGTATGCCCGGATACCTTCCCAGGGCTGGCGGTCCCCTGCCGGGGACCAGATGGGCTGTGCCCCATGCAACACCTCCGGCCCACGGCGTGGGAAAGAGCCCGGGACGGGCTCCATGGGTCCCGGGCAGTCCTCCCCCGGGCCCGAGAGCTCCAGCATCCCCACCTGTGCCTGAGGCCCAGCAGCCGGGGACTCCTTTCGGTCCCGGCCATCTGGTCGCCCCTCTCCCCCCTCGGCCATCTGGTCGCCCGCAATGCTTTCCTATCAGGGGCAACCTGATGAGGTGCCATTTGCCTCCCGGATCCCAGCGAGGGCTCCAGGAGGTCTTGTACTTTCGCGCCTTGGGTCCCCTCTGTCACCTCGAGTGCATGGATTACAAGAAAGGAGGGTAATTTTCCTCCGGATTACTAGGGAGAGGGTCAGTCAGACCTCCGTGTGGTCTGGAGATTCGGAATCAGGGGAAGGCAGGACCCGGACCCGCCCGCCGGGGCCCCCAGGGGCCCGGGTACGCACCTGCCGCTCAGCCCCCTTGCCGATGGGCCTTTTCCTCCGAGTTTGCTCAGGCAGGTCTCCGGGAGGTCTGGCGATGCTGATATGGGGCCAGGCAGCACCCGGGCCCGCCCGCCGGGGCCCGGGAACGCACCTGCCTCTCAGCCCCTTCCCGATGGTCCCTTTTCCTCGGAGTTTGCTCAGGCAGACCTCCGTGAGGTCCGGGGATGCCAGGAGATATCTTTCCCCCGGCTGTACTCTCTGATTGATTGGGCACTCTTGGTCCGTTTAGGGATGGACTGCTTGTCCAGCCTTGGCTGTTGTTTCAAGCAAGGAGCTTCCACCCCGCATGGACTGTCAGACTCGAGGGCCTGCCGCCTGGCGGGAGGCCCCTTTGAACCCAGCAGAGCGAAGGCCGAGCGGCCCCGGCAGCTCGTGCCCCCCAGTAATCCGTCCCGAGCAGGAGGGGTCGGTTGGCACCAGGCCCTCGGATGCTGCTGCCCAGCAGGTCCGTCAGGCCCCGCGCGCCACACCATCACCCCTCCCTGCCCAGCACGTTTCCACAGCAGCTCGGTACGACCGTTCCGAGGGGTGCTGCCGCCGCCAGGCCTCAGCACCCCTGCGTCTCGCTCAGGCTTCGCCTCGGCCCGCCTCTCCCTCCCGGGGGAGCCGGCTGGGCCTGCCGGTGCCCATGCGACCGCACCCTCTCCGCACCCCTCCGGCGAGTCCCTCCCGCCCAGGCGGGCGGGCTCCTTTACCCGGACAGGCTCCCGAGAGACGGAGGGGCGCGCAAAGGTGGCCGCTCGGGGAGATGGGCACGCGGCTCCCACCCCGTCGTCAGGTGGGGATACCTGGTTGATCCTGCCAGTAGCATATGCTTGTCTCAAAGATTAAGCCATGCACGTGTAAGTACACACGGCCGGTACAGTGAAACTGCAATGGCTCATTAAATCAGTTATGGTTCCTTTGATTGCTCCATCTGTTACTTGGATAACTGTGGTAATTCTAGAGCTAATAGATGCCGACGAGCGCTGACCTCCCGGGATGTGTGCATTTATCAGACCAAGACCAATCCTGGCTCGCCCGGCCGCTTTGTTGACTCTAGGTAACCTCGGGCCGATCGCACGTCCCCGTGACGGCAACGATACATTCGGATGTTTGCCCTATCAACTTTCGATGGTACTTTCTGTGCCTACCATGGTGACCACGGGTAACGGTGAATCAGGGTTCGATTACGGAGAGGGAGCCTGAGAAACGGCTACCACATCCAAGGAAGGCAGCAGGCGCGCAAATTACCCACTCCCGACTCGGGGAGGTAGTGACGAAAAATAACAATACAGGACTCTTTCGAGGCCCTGAAATTGGAATGAGTACACTTTAAATCCTTTAACGAGGATCCATTGGAGGGCAAGTCTGGTGCCAGCAGCCGCGGTAATTCCAGCTCCAATAGCGTATATTAAAGTTGCTGCAGTTAAAAAGCTCGTAGTTGGATCTTGGGATCGAGCTGGCGGTCCGCCGCGAGGCGAGCTACCGCCTGTCCCAGCCCCTGCCTCTCGGCGCCCCCTTGATGCTCTTGACTGAGTGTCCTGGGGGTCCGAAGCATTTACTTTAAAAAAATTAGAGTGTTCAAAGCAGGCCGGTCGTCTGAATACTTCAGCTAGGAATAATGGAATAGGACTCCGGTTCTATTTTGTTGGTTTTCGGAACTGGGGCCATGATTAAGAGGGACGGCCGGGGGCATTCGTATTGTGCCGCTAGAGGTGCCAGCCCGAAGGCCTCGGCCGCCTCCTGAGAGCACACACCGTAGGCACAGGGCCCTGCCCTGGCGTGCCCCGGCCCGGCGGAGCGGTCCGCAGCAACACGGGGCGCATTGGTGAAGGACCGGGACTTCGGAGGGCACCTTCCCCCTCGGGGGAACAGCCCGACCGGCGCGTGAGGGACCGGGGATGGCAGGGGGGGGCCCCTGTCCCTCTCCGCGTCGGAATCCAAGTTCACCCGGCACAACGTTCCCTCCCTGCCCAGTGCTCTGAATGGGGGGGAAACCGAATGGCATTGCTTCCCCGGGCTGGTACCACCCCCTCCCCGGAAAAGGCCCTGGCGCCTGCTGGGCCCTTCCCACGCCCGAGTCCCGGCCCGACCCGACCGGGTTCCGGGCGACCGGGAAGTGGCCCTTCTCGCGCGGCAGGGCGGCCTGGAAGAGAAGGGGCCAAGGGCCTGCAAGGGGACCTTGGCTCCTCTCAGTGGGAGGCATGCGGGGTGGGGGAAGCCGCCTGGCACTTCCCCTCCCGGCGCCTCCGACCCGGGCAAGGGGGGGTGGTGGGCTAATCACCAGCCTGACGGCATGGCTCGGGCCGCCCAGTGGTGGGCGGCTGACGTGCAGGTGGAGCGACCCTCCCTTTGTTGCCAGGTACCCCGGTTTGACCTGGTCCCTTGTGGCCAGGCCGAGGGGGTTAGAAGACTTGCGCGGTCCTTCCCGGTTACCCTGGGAGGGACCGGCGGCTGTGGGGCTGCCTACTCCCATCGCACTGGGAGCCCCCCTTCCTTCCTTGCCCGCGGGTAGGCGGGGACTCCCGGGCCGAGCGCCTGGCAGTGTTTTTTTCTCGCAACGGTGCAGTCTGACTCCCAGAGGGGAAGCCTCGAACGGGGCACCGGGGCCGTTTTGCCGCGCGGGCGGTGGACGGACGGTGTCGCCTTCCTCCTGCCTCTCCTGCACCCGCAGGTGGGCGAACGTTTTCGAAAAGTTGCCTGTGACTCTTGGCGGTGGATACGCAGTTCCCGCGTCGATGAAGAATGCAGCTAGCTGCGAGAATTAGTGTGAATTGCAGGACACATTGATCATTGACACTTCAAACGCACCTTGCGGCCCCGGGTTCCTTGTCTACGCTTGTCTGAGGGTCGCTCGATCGTCAATCACCCCGGGGCTTCCCCGGGACACGGCTGGGGCCGTCGCATGGTTAGCTCCGCTACCCTTAGTCCCCCCACAAGTTCAGACCCCCCCGAACGCCCATGGCAGGGTCCCTCGCTGGGTCCTGCCGTGGAGGTACGCCGCCGGCGCGCCTGGCCCTCGAGAAGGGGCATGGCGACCGGTCCGCCCCGGGCCCGTCCCGAGGCGCCTGGCTGCGTGCCACGCAAGGCTATCTGTGGTATCCCACCGGCTGCCCGCGCGCATGCGCCTCGGGCGACCACCTCCGCGGCCGGCTTCCCAGAGAGGGCAAAGCCCTTCCGGATGCGATCCAGGGAAAGAGGGCGCGCGCTGCCGGGTATTGCCAGGCCCCTGCAGGGGCCTGGCCTCTCCCCGGCAGCCCCCTTTTGATGCTCCGGCGTCATGCTGCCGACTACGACCTCAGATCAGACGTGGCGACCTGCTGAATTTAAGAATATTACTAAGCGGAGTAAAATAAACTAACCAGGATTCCCCCAGTAACGGCGAGTGAAGAGGGAAGAGCCCAGCGCCGAATCCCCGCCCGGCGGCGGGCACGGGAAATGTGGCGTACAGAAGAGTTCCGGATCCCCTCCCCAGGACCGGGGCCTGGGCCCCACCCGGCCCCCGCAGGGTGCATTTCCTCCGCGGCGGTGCGCCGCGACCGGCTCCGGGTCGGCTGGGAAGGCTTCGGGGTGGCAGGTGGCCCTCCGCTCTGGCGGAGGGTGTTACAGCCCCCTGGCAGCAGCTTCGCCGTGTCCGCGGGGCCGAGGGAGATTCGACCGCCTCCGCACCCTCCCCCGTGCACCCGTCCCCGGCCGCCCCTCGGGGCACGCCGGGGCGGTTGACTTGGGGGACGGGCCCACTGCTCCCGGTGCGACTGTCGACTGGGGCGGACTGTTCTCAGTGCGCCCAGACCGCGTCGCGCCGCCGGTCGGGGAGGCCCACGCCGGGCGCCAGGGGTCTGCGGCGATGTCGGTTACCCACCGACCCGTCTTGAAACACGGACCAAGGAGTCTAACACGTGCGCAAGTCGGAGGGCCGAGCGAAACCCTGTGGCGCAATGAAGGTTAGGGCCAGCGCACGCCGGCTGAGGTGGGATCCCGCCGTGCTTCCAGGGGCGGGCGCACCACCGGCCCGTCTCGCCCGCTATGTCGGGGAGGTGGAGCATGAGCGTGCGTGATAGGACCCGAAAGATGGTGAACTATGCCTGGGCAGGGCGAAGCCAGAGGAAACTCTGGTCGAAGTCCATAGTGGTCCTGACGTGCAAATCGGTCATCCGACCTGGGTATAGGGGCGAAAGACTAATCGAACCATCTAGTAGCTGGTTCCCTCCGAAGGTTCCCTCAGGATAGCTGGCGCTCGGAGCCCCCAGTTTTATCTGGTAAAGCGAATGATTAGAGGTCTTGGGGCCGAAACAATCTCAAACTTTAAATGGGTAAGAAGCCCGGCTCGCTAGCGTGGAGCCGGGCATGGAATGCGAGTGCCTAGTGGGCCACTTTTGGTAAGCAGAACTGGCGCTGCGGAATGAACGGAATGCCAGGTTAAGGTGTGGAATTATAGTTTACGAGCTGAACATCATCTGCGCCAGCTTGTCACCCACGTACAACGTGCACAACAGCCATTTTAGGTATCATGGTCTCCCTGTCCACGATCGAATCGCCAGCGCGCTCCTCCGACCCTGCAAGCATCCTCCGCGCACCCTGGCTCCCCCTCCCTCCCTCACATGAGCATAACCCTTCTCCTCCTGCATGACCCTGTCCTTGGGAGTCACGCCCGCGCCTGACCAGCACCTCCTCTCCTTCCATGAATACCCCTCTGTTGATAAACCATCCCTCCGCGCTTGATTGTCCACGCGGCATGAATACCACTCCTTTGATGACCCCTTCCCCCGAGTCCGACTGTCCACACAGGTCCGAGGCCATCGCCTAAGCCGGGAGATACCGTTTACTGCCCCTCATTGTATGGAGTCCCTCCTCTTCAAAGGACCCACTATTGATCATGGCCTCCCCACCCCATGGGATACGATCAGGCGCACACATCCTAAGAATCGGCGGAACACTCAGCCGCGTGATAGCCCCCCTCCTGTTATCAGCAGGGTGAGGACCTCTATTGTGGATGTATGTGGGGGTGGGTTTGACACGAGGATTATGGGGACGTCATTTCATAAGTTTAAAGAGTCTTTTTATGCAATAAAGAATGCTCACATGTCATAAACCAGGGTATAAGAGGCCAGGCCTCAGAGAGGCAGTTAGAGCACCTCGAGACGATACCTTGTTGTCTGATCTGATGTGTTCTGCTCTGTCGGAATAAAACTTCTGTTTCCTGCCTTCTAGTCTCCAGCGCCTGCCTCATTGCTTGGTAACTTGAATGGTATAGAGGCGGTTAGCGCCGGGCAAATCTTGAAAAAGGCCATAGCCCTATCCTTTTTCTACAATTGGCGTCCCAAAGCGTGGGGCCCATCAGCGACACGTGGATCCAGTGGGAGAGGTCCCGACGACAGAGTGAACGACTGCAACGATCGGGAGAGCTTGTGTCCGATAGACCCTCGTCTGACAGCGGATCATCCGACCTTCACTAGTTCCGAACAGACCTCTCTCGAGTGATCTACGGTCCTGACTGGGAACCATCAGGAGTGCCACGAACATCACGAAGAATAGAGGACGATCGGGCGCTGGATTCGGAAGACAGGAAACCGTCCATGCGGTCCGGGTAAGGTCGTGTAAACACGACAAATTGAGAAATGATTGTTTGATTTGGATTACTCTTTTGTTGATCCCTCTGGAGATTCACCGTCTGCAAACGGAGAAACAACAGGCTCTCTCTTTGCAAGCAGTGAAGGATAGGTAACGCAGACTTTTGTCCCCATTGTAATCCGTCGTGCCTATCTTCCTCCCCCACTGTTTTCCCGAACTGTCGTTCGTGGATTGTTGTCTGGAGATTCTCTGTCTGCAAACAGGGAAGAACAAGGTCTCTCTTTGCAGGTAGAGAAAGAGTGGGTAACGCAAACCTTTAACACGTCGTACCCACTTATTCTCCCCCTGATTGTTTGATTGACCGAACATTGATTGTTCGATATTGGTTCTTTTGAGGTATTCACCGCCTGCAAACAACGGAGAATAGAAATATTCTGTCTAGTCTTTGCCCGCCGTGATAAGATAGGTAGTGCAGACCTTTGTCCCCGTTGTAACCCGTCATGCCTATCTTCTCCCCACTGATTGGTAGCCTGTTCAGCCCGGACCGCTTATTAGAGATGAACCATCCAGCTCCACTGGAAGGCACCCCTAATAAGGACATGTTCACCAAGCATGGACTAGTCGCTATTGCCTATACTAGGTTATGGCATAAATACACAAAAATGGACCTCAAAAGTCAGTGGCCACTGATAGGTTCCTTTGATGATCATAAAATAAAAACATTAGAAATAGCGCTCCAGAAAAATAAGACCACGCCCACTATGCTCGATAGTATCGGCATATGGCGCAAAGAAACGGAACAACGAAGAAAAAGAGAAGAAGCAAAAATAGGGAAAGAATTACGAAAGGCAGCTCACCTAGCCGCTAAGCAACTAGAAGAAGAAATAAAAGAAAGAAAGGAAGCTACACAAAACCAAGAATCAGGATCGACAGGTCATTGTCCCGTTAGGACCCCCTCTGCACTCTACCCTGAATTGCCCTCCAAACAACGGGCGAACGATGAGTTACTGCTAGGTCCCCCAATCATCTACATGCCCCCTCCATATGCCCCCTGCCAACAACACCTGCAGGCCCTGAGTGCGAACGAGAACGACCTTAGCGCTAGTGCACCAGCCCTCACGGCCTCCGCACCAGCCACATTAGCAGCACCACCAGATGACCCCGAGGCTAGCAAGCACCCACCAGCCAGACCAAATAGGTTGAGCAAAGATGAGCGGGATGGGATTGACAAAATAGCAAAGACATTAGTAGAACGAAGGGAGAGCGAAGAATACACAATGAACATGTATAATTCGCATGCCGACAGCCACAGACGGCATTTCATTTTACGATTCAGCTACCACACCCTGAACACATATGAGGATAGGTATCAGAGTAAGGGCCCCGCTAAACTGACAACGCTGTATAGGAAGATTGATGTTGGAGATGGGACTGAACGTGAGGCAGCGGAGCTCTTCATGCAGATGCTTGAGGTCTTCCGCCACCTCACGGAACAAAAACCAGAAGCCAAGGTTACAGTCCCTGAAACGACCTCAGTAGAAATAGCCAACACTATGATGCCCATCAGAGAGGCGGCCCCTTACTGGATTCCGCCACGTGGTCTGGGAACAAACGATGATATTAATCACGCAGATGCAAAAGGGAGGGTTGTGTACAATTGGGTTTACCAACCATGGGACCGACAAGATATCCTAACTTTTAGACAAACTCTGCCCGATTTAAGAAAGAACCCAACAGCATTCTATACCGAATTGGGCACAGCCTTGGGTTCGACGATAATGACTTTAGCAGACATTGACTTGTTTTTCGGGTTATGCCTGCCAGCTGACGTGTGGAAGCAAATCCGGAAGGCTGACCACACAGATCTGTTTGGACATACCTGGAACCAACTCAGTGAACTAGATAGACAGCGAGAGCCTGGAAGGAAACCAGTAAAGGACATATTAGAACTCCCAGACAAATTAGTTCAGAAGTTAAAGACACTGATCCCAGAGAAAAAGGTAGATTGGTCGATAGTCACGGCCTGTCGTCAGAAACCCCAGGAAGATGTATCAGAATACTTCTCCCGATTCGAGACAGTGTTCTCCGACTACAGTGGCCAAGACATGACCACCGCAACCGGACAACACATGTTTGTACAAAACTATGTGAAGGGCCTATCACAAGAGGTCTCCCAAAAACTGCAGACGAGTGAGAGTAGTTGGGGGGCCTCCAAACCCGGAGCTATCCTTCAGATGGCTCAGTATTACGAGCACCAGAAGAATGAGAATGATAGGGCGTCCGAGAAAAAGAAGAAAGATTTGAAAGAAAGGGTGATGATAGCCCAGATACAAGGTATAGTGGTCGGACGGGAACCCCACAGGGGGAACTACCAATCGACCATCCCTAGAAATCCACCTCCTAAAGACCACACCCCAACACCCCACATTGGACGTAGAGACATTAGCGATGACCAATGTGCCTTCTGCAAAGGATTCGGCCATTGGAAATCCCAGTGTCCGGTTCTGCTAGAAATGAACAGAAATAGGGACCCCAAGGATGTAGCGGGTGGACCGAGAAATAGGGGACAAGGACGAGGGCACACAAACGACACCAACAATGACAGATCAGGGAGATCGAACACATTTGACCGTCCCCGACAGAACCAGTATCAACTATCCGACGGTGAAAATGCCCCCGATTTTGCATAGGACTGCCAGGGGCAAGGGAGGGATCCAGTCGAGCTCTGTGTTGACCAGCAAGGTCCTTATGTCACTGCTAAGGTCTTGGGTACAGAGTCTCCATTTTTGGTAGACACTGGGGCGACACGTAGTGTGTTATCGAAACGACTGATTCCAAGGGCACCCTTGTCTGGCTCACACATTACATCGATAGGTTTCGATGGGACGCCCTCCACTAACCCCCTGTCCGTGCCTGTCACCTTTGACCTAGAAAGCAACACCACTGACACAACATTTCTGCTCTCCTCCAACTCCCCTGACGCCATTATGGGCATTGACTTACTGAAGCATTTTCGAGCTACCATTAGGTGTTCCCCGGATGGAGTCCGAGTCATCCTGTACGACAACCCAGACATACCCAAATCCTGCCCTGCACGACACATGTGCTCCATAACTGATGCTGACCTGTCCTTGCTTGATACCCTGCCTCCGTACCTATGGGCCAAAAATGACTCTGATGTGGGACGAATGATGATTGACCCTATTCATATAACTGTGAGACAGGACGCTATGCTCCCGAAACTCCCGCAGTATCGGATATCGCCCGAGGGTGAGAAGGCACTGGTAGCGATCATTCAGTCTCTGGTAGATGCAGGAGTAGTCGAAGAAAAGGTTAGCAATGTCTGCAACAGCCCTATCCTACCCATTGTCAAGAAGCAAGGCGAGGGAGATGAGAAAGCGTACCGCTTCATCATCGACCTGCGAGAGATCAACAAAGTGGTTGTACCCCAATACCCCGTAGTCTCAGATATCACCACCATTCTGACCCTCATCCCATCCACTGCCACCACCTTCACTGTTATCGACCTCAAGAATGCGTTTTTCTCTATCCCCATCCATCCAGACAGCCGTTATCTCTTCGGCTTCACCCTGAAATCCCGCTCGTACCGATTTTGTAGAGCTCCCCAGGGGTACACTGAAAGTCCCAGTATTTACAGCCAGGCCCTCAAAAGACAGCTGGACGCCGTCCAGCTACCGGATGGAGTGGTGTTGATCCAATATGTCGATGATATCCTTTTGGCGGCCGACACCACCCCACTTGCAATCACAGCCACTGTTCAACTCCTACACTTTCTTGCAGAAAATGGCCACAAAGTTTCCAAAAAGAAATTGCAGTTCTGCCAGCCACAAGTGACATGCCTAGGCCATCTCCTGTCCAAAGAAGGGAGGAAACTCACACCCGACCGAATCCAAACCATCCTAGACACCCCCGTCCCAAAAACACAAAAGCAAGTCCGCTCTTTGGTTGGCCTTACCTCTTTTTGCAGACAATGGTTACCCAATTTCAGCCTCATTGTAAAACCCCTACTTGCCCTGTTGGCCAAAGATGCCCCCTTCCCGCTCCCTTGGACCCCTGAGTGTCAAGCTTCCTTTAAGGAATTACGAGATGCCCTCTGTTCAGCGCCCGTCCTGGGAACCCCGGATTACTCCAAACCCTTCTCCCTCTTCACCCACGAAAGGGAGGGGTGTGCATTGTCTGTCCTGACTCAGTCTATAGGTCCAAAGCAGCGCCCTTGTGCCTACTTCTCCGCCACTCTTGATCCTGTAGCCAGAGCTTTGCCTGCCTGCCTTCGAGCAGTAGCTGCCGCTGCTGTCTCTATCCGTCAGAGCGAGGGAATCGTACTTTCAAACTCCCTCACTGTTTTAGTACCCCATGCAGTCGACACCCTTCTGAACCAAACCAAGACTCAACATCTGACTAGCGAACGACTGACAGGGTACGAATTGACGCTACTTGCACCCCACATCACACTAAAGAGATGCACGACTTTGAATCCTGCCACATTATTGCCCCTGCCTGAAAATGACCCGACGTTCCTCCCATACACGACTGCGTGACCCTCACGGACGAACAAACTAGGAGTAGAGTTGACCTCCGAGACACTGCTTTCACAGACCCCGATGGAGAGCTATGGGTAGACGGCTCATGCATCAAACTCCCAGATGGCACCACTTCAGCTGCCTATGCAGTAACGACAGCCCGAACAGTAGTTGAGACAGCCCGCATCACACAACGATCTGCCCAGGCAGCAGAGCTGATAGCCCTCACACAAGCGTGCATCATAGCCACAGGAACCACCGCGAACGTATATACAGACAGCCAGTATGCCTTCGGGGTGGTTCACCATTTTGGGCTCCTGTGGAGGGAAAGGGGATTCCTGACGTCCCACGGCACCCCCATCCTTCACGGAGATCTGGTTTCTGCCCTGATTGAAGCGGTTCTCCTCCCCAAACGACTAGCAGTGATCAAATGCCAGGCACACAAGAAGGTGATAGACTTAGTCGGACAAGGGAATGCACTGGCCGACATCACTGCACGAACCACAGCTGAGAATAGGACGGTGACACGCATGTATGTGACCAGGTCACAAGCAGAGAAATGGACTGACGCAAGGGAAATGATTAGAGACATCCAGTCGGCCAGCACCCCTCACAAACTGACTAAGTGGGCAGGGGTGGGTTTGAAGGATGATGAGGGCTGCTGGCGAACAAAAGATGCAAACAAATGGTTGCTGCCTGACTCATACCTGATCCCCATACTGACGATGGCTCATTCCCCCGCACACATAGGATCTGCACCCATGATCGAACTCATTTCCAAAGTCTGGCACAACGACAAAATCCCCGACTCAGCCAGACACCTAGTCCAGCAGTGCCTTATCTGTCGCAAACACAACCCCGGGAAAGGAACTGTGGTACCCCGGGGAGGGTCCTCCAGATGGATTACATCCAGCTGGAGAGATGTCAGGGATTGAAGTATGTACTAGTCATTGTATGTGCCTTCAGCAAATGGGTAGAGGCCTATCCAACCCGTGACAACACTGCCATGACTACTGCCAAAGTACTACTGAAAGAATTCTTTCCTCGCTATGGCCTTTGTCGAATTTTATGGAGCGACAATGGCCCCCACTTCATAGCTGAGGTTATCCAACTAATCCTAAAGGGGTTGGGGGTGAAACAGAGATTTCACGCGGTCTTCCACCCCCAATCCGCCGGCCTGGTGGAGCGCCATAATGCCACACTGAAGTTGAAATTGTCAAAAATAGTGGCCACCACCGGACTTAAATGGCCAGATGCCCTCCCACTGGCCTTGCTATCGATGCGCTCCACTCCCACCAAACACCATTTGACCCCCTACGAGGTTTTATTCGGGCGACCGATGAACCTCTGGACTGCTCCCAAACCGACCTCCATTCATGACGTCCCGGACGTCCTACTGTCTGATTATTTGTGCAAGTTAACTAAAACGTTGTCTGTCATTCATCAACAGGTGCAGCAGGCCATCCCCGATGCTTCCAGGGGCCCAGGCCACGACATCCAACCGGGGGACTTCGTTCTAATCCGAAACTTCCAACGGACCAAGAGTCTGGAACTAAGCATAGGCGAATTTTGCGGATCTCGCGTTCGCGAATTTTGCGGATTTGCGAACTCGCAATCCGCAAAATCCGCGAATTCCCGCGAATTTGCGATTTATTTTTTTTGTGTGTTCGCAATTGTTTCTGCCAGTTCGCGAGGATTTGGTACTAGTTCGCAATTGCGAACTTACTTGTCGGCTCGCAACGGTCGCGACTATGTTGTTTCTACGTCTGGTTCATCATCACAGCCTCCCAGCACCCTCTGTTTCACCACTGGCACCCTCTCTTTGACCCATGCCACCCTCTGTTACATCAATGCCACCCTCTGGTTCATCATCACTGTAGAAGATGGGGGGGAAAAGCAAGCCCACCTGCCCTGCTTGAACTGACATGAATTAATTTGGGGTTAGTTTATTAACAACACCTGCCCTGCCCCAACTGACAATAATGAATTAGGGGCTAATTAATGTGTCACTGAAAGAATTTCAAGTTCCAGCCTGGCACCTGCTTGTCTGCTCCTTTAGCTGTAAATCAGGACCTTTGTGGCATACAGTTAAGGTCAGAGCAGGGTCACACAATAGTTGCAAGCAGGCAACCGAATTCTGGAGGGCCCCCTCAGGAAGCACTACAAAGAATCGTTACAAATCATGAGGTTGACCTTTTGCACCTGCTCATTGCTTTTGCTTTTGCTGAAATCGTTTTTCGTTTTTTTCGCGCTATTCGCGGGGCGCGGCGTCGTGCGAAACCGACCGCGGAAGCCGCCAATTCGTGCGAATGAGCATTTTATTTTTTTGCGGCTTGTTGTTTCGCGAGTTTTTTTGCAGTATTCGCGAGCCGCTTGCAGCGCAACACGCGAATTTACCCCAAGGTCGAGTACGGGCGCGGCCATTTTGTTTGCGTGACGTATTTCCGTTTCCGCCCGCTATGTATAATCTCGCGCAGTAAGCGCATTGCGAGTAGAGGTTCGCACGAGATCGCGCGGGAAATCTAGAGGTTCGCACGAGATCGCGATGAAAATCTCGCGCGAACTTACTTTCGCGCTCGTGAACGGGCGCCGGCCATCTTGTTTTTCATTCATTTCCTGTGTCTGGGCATGGTGTTTAATCCTCTTGGTATCTTTGCCATCCTTTGCTTGTTTTCAGTTTTTTTTAACGATTTTGCTTCTTATCTATCCCTCTCTTTTCCTAGCTGTATATTTTTGTCTTTTCTGCTATTTTTCTTTACTTTTAAACTACTTTTTTAAACTCTTTTCTTTTCTTCTTCCCTATCCTATTCTTTCTTAATTTTCTACTTCTTCCTACCTTACCTGCCCAGACCATGGTCAAGCCAGGCGCCGTGAAGCTGCCCAGGCACTTGAGGGCCGCAGCGGCGGCGGGGAGTAGTGCTGGACCCAGTGCCAGGACAGCATGCGGGAGATTGAGGGGGGAGCAGGTGACGCGACGGGAGATATTCAGCCCGGAGGAAGTGGGCGCGCTGGTCTACTTCGTCCAGCGCCGCCTGCCCAGGACCATCGCGGGAGGCGGCAGGATCGCGGCCGGCGGCTACAACATGCGGGAGCGCCGGAAGCGGTGGGAGAAGGTGTGCTGGGCCATATCCCACCTCTACGGGGTCCAGCGCACCTACAGCCAGGTCACCCATCGCTGGACGGACCTCCTGGACCGCGAGCGCGACCTGCTGGACCAGCTCGGCTTGGAGATCCCCGGGCTTGGTGAGTAGTAGTAGCCATTTAATCACTCACTACTATGATGTTTTCTCCTGCTCTGTGTTGTTGTATTGCAAATATTTGTTTTTTACATGGAGCAAGCCAATAATGCCGCTGATGACGATTACATTGTAGTTAAATTATATTTCAAAATCTTCTGTGCATTTCAGGTGCACTGCTCTCCTTCTCAGTGGCGTTGCTACTATGCTTATTTGTTTTCTATTTCGTGGTCTCATTGGCCTGAGTAACTATTATGTATGAGTGTACTTTACAGAACTGCGTAATGCTAGACACTAGGGGGCAGATTACATTTACAAGCCCCTTGCGCCACGTTTACGTTGCCTTGCGTGACGCAACAGCGGCGTAAACGTGCCGCATCCCTGCGAGTCATTTACAGCATGACGCATCTAGGGAGATGCGTCACGTTATAAAGCCATGGGCCTGCACCACAATGGGTGCGTTCCTAGTACGCAGGGTGGGCGGTCCGGCGGCTGTGCGCCTCGCAAAATTGCCTGCGTGAAATCTACAAGATTTAACGCAGGCACTTCTGCGACGCTGCTACGTCAATTCAATTCCTTATGTCTGCTCGAAGCAGGCTAAAGGACTGACACAGCATGTTAAGTATTGGGTGGCCCTGAGCATTACTGGAGTTGCATTGCGTTGGCGACGTGACTCCAGCGATGCGCTGCTCTTACGTGACGAGATGCGTCACGCAAGTGCCTACCCTTGCGCCAGGGTGCGCCGCATTGTAAATGAGGCGCATCTGCCGTGTCGCAAGGGTAGTTTTGCGTGACGCATTTGATCTGGCGCATCTCTGGAGATGCGCCAGAACGCGTAAGTAAGTATGCCCCTAAGGGGCAGAATTGCAATTACCGTCGCATCCCTGCAAAGTAGCAGGGATGCGCCATTAATTGTGCGGCCCGCTACCACCACCAAACATGGTGCGCCGTATTTGCAATGCGGCGCACCATGGGCCCAAAACGTCACCGAAGCTTTACTGCTGGAGTTGCGTCACAACGATGGCGCAGCTCCAGCAATGCTCTGGGGTACCCTATCTCCCCAATGCTGGGTCAAGCCGTACGTCTGCTTTAAGCAGGTGCAGGGTTTGTGTGACGCATCATTGTCCTAAAGGTGACTGATTGAAATTTTGTAGATTTCCCTCAGCCACTATTAGGATGTGTTCCAGCGCAGGAATGCCCTCCCTTGCGCCGGAACGCCCCCTGATGGCGCAGGGCTTTATAACGGGATGCATCTCCCAAATGCGTCACGTTGTTATAATATTATACGCCGCACCATGGCGCCCTTTTTTGTTTAGCTGCTGCGTCACAAAAGTCACGCAAGAACGGCGCAAAAGAGCCGCAAGGGGCTTAAATCTGCCCCTTCCTTTGTACCCCTGACAATAAGAAAAATAGTGGCGGTGGATTGATAGTTTGACTATTTAAATGACTGGTAATGTAGCAGGCAACTGTTAGTGTTGTCACTGATCTGACTGAAATCACAATGGAGTTTGTCTGTCACTTTGCGTCTTGCCTGCGGACTGCTGCCTGCCAGTCCTAGGTGAACGTTTCAGTACTTTGTTTAGTGAGTTACGTGACTTTCGAAGTCACAGGTCCGCAAATAAATGAAAACTAACCCTAATCAATATAATTTCGCGGAAATATTTTGTTATTGTTCTTTTGAAATGTTTGATTTGGTTGACATTGACAAGCAACAATCATCCATGTTTTCTGTTCTTTCTTTCATGTTGTACGTCAGCTCCCCCCAGGGGCGAGAGGAGGACACAGGAGCAGCAGGCGGCGGATGCTGTTCAACAGGGCCAGGATCGGGCAGGCGAGGGCTCCTCTGCTGGCCCCAGTAAGTTTTCATTTTAGACTAGTACCTATTTTTCCTAGCGTTCCTCATTTGACTTTTTTCAAAATTGTCTTTGCTCTTCTTGTAGACTGTATCTAAATTCCTATCCTGCCTCTACTATGACTCCCTGTGGTATTACTAGATTATTCTTATTAGTCTGTCTGTGTAGCTAACTAAGATTGCACGGTTGGCGAAACTCCCATGATTCTAGTCAGCAATAGCTCTATCAACTTAGTGCAGTCCTCTGGGATTGTCCATAATGTCTTTTGAAGTGTTCTATCTGGACTCATGCTTGCAAAAATTGCAAAACCTTTCGCTCAGTCACTCTAGTCTGGACCAAAAAACACAGATTGTATTTAAGTTTAAAAGCTTTATTAAAAGTAAACACATTTATTAAAATGAAGTCATAATAAAACTAAACGTTTAACTGATCATGGAAAAGTGGTTAGTGCTGACGATTAATTGAAGACATTTCTTGTGGTCGAGCCGAGCTCTCACCTCGTTTCAACTTGCTCTTGTTGTTAGAAGTCCATCTTCTGTCTGTGTGGAGAAAAATGGTGCGTGTTAAAAAAACAGCCTTCATCAGTTGTGCCAAAAAGTGCAGCAAGACAACCTTCCCTGGAAAAAGGGACATTTTTTTTAACTTTAACGTAGACAGTCACAAATTACATTGTTTTCACATGTCTTCATTCCCAGACCAAAGACTAGTGAGTGCTTTATTCTAACATTCTTAAATGTACTTTGTAGGTGGAACATCTGGTGGCGGGCCAGTGTGGAGGTGGTGGTGCTCGACACGGAGGCGGAGGGCGATTCTTCAGGGGAGGAGGCGGCGGCTGTGAGAGTTGAGACGGTGGTGGTGGCGGCCAGAGGTAAGCTCTTATATATTCCTTACTTATTGAGATTGAAGACTAGCTGGGAAGGCAAGAATATGAGATGCATGGCTGGGTGAATGATGAAGCAATGATGGGTGGAAGGACAACAGCCTGGGTGGGTGACACAGAAACTGTATGTGTCCATATACCTGGATCATGCTACTATCTGACTCTTAGATAGCATATGTGTATCTAGAGCAGGGGTACTCATAGTACGGCCCGCGGGCCGGTGGTGGCCCAGCAAGCCTTCCTTGGCGGTGCGCAGACCTTGCAGACAATCACTGCTCCCCCGGCCCCCACAGAGCAGAGGCTTTTTTGTATTTCACCTGTTAGCGCCCCTGCATCTCCACTCTGACAATCACTGCTCCCCCGGCCCCCACTGAGCAGAGTGGAGATGCAAGGCCACAAAGAGGTGAAATAGAACAAAGCCTCTGCTCTGTGGGGCCGGGCAAGCAGTGATTGTCAGGGTGGAGAAGCAGGGGCGCTACAACAAACAAAGCCTCAATGATATGTTAATGGTCTTTTAAAGACCTGTTAAGTACTTTGGTGTTGTTGTCTGTGTGTGCGCGTTGAGGAAGCGGTCTCAACCCGGGCTGAAGGCTGACACAGATAGACACACACACAGTGACATGACAGAGGGGGAGGGAGAGGGAGGGCAGGAGGGAGAGCAGGAGGGAGAGAGATGTATGTAAATGCTGGGTCTGGTGGCTCAGTGGATGAGGGCATCTGCTGCAGGGACCTGTGTGCAACCTCATGGTCACAAGTTATCGTTTTGCTTTAGCCCCGCCCCCTCTGACTCCGCCCCCACCAGTGCGGCCCTCGGCCCCAAAATACACTGTAAATGTAGCCCCTGAGAGAAAGTTTGTGAGTACCCATGATCTAGAGAGAGTAGACGGTCAGTGGATGAACTAAGTGTAACTTTGAAGAGCATGTAACACTGCACCCGCACGTCCGTTCCAGTGTAGGAAAGGCAAGGAAAAGAACTTTTAATTTTGTCCAACTACTACCATCAATAGTAGCAGTAGTTTGTATTGCAAGCACTGCATAGATCCGGTTATTACGGTGGCCACTCCCTACCTCTCTTAATAAGTTTAGTAGTACTCAGTCATTCATGTGTGGATGTATCACTGGTCACTCAATAAAAAGCAAAGCACCTAAAGTCATCCCATATATAAGCAAAAACATCCCATGTGAAGTGATAGATAATCAGATTATTTATCTTCTTCAATTTTCCATTTCTAGTACTCATTTCCACTGTAGGGTGAAAGTTAAATTAATTAAGCAGTAGCCCTTGAGTTGTAACAGAGTATTCTCAGTGCCACCCGTAATAGAAAAGTAAGAGCTTCACCACCTGCATGTACTGGACGGGTACAGTAACGCAACGCAAGTCTAGGTCACTCCTCATGGCGTGCGTCTCTTTTTCTCGGGTGCAAGTTTACTGCGCTGCCATTATGCCGGCTTGCAGAAGATAACGTACCAATTTTCCAAAACAAGAGACAAGAAGAAGAATAAGACTGGTGTACTTTCATAGTCGACTCCAATGAAAGTCCATAGTGCTCGTAGAATTTGTTCCTTAAACTCCCACTAATGTTAGAGCAAGGATGAAGAAGTGTGAGGTTAGATAGATACTGGCCTCAATAGTTATGTAATGCGTTTGCAAGTTGCTAGTTGTAGTGCAACACAAATTTCTGCTGAATGATTGAGTTAATCTTAAAGAGCATTGGTTACAGACTATGTCTTTCTTTCTTCATATAGGTTCTCCTTCCAAACGAACAAGGAGGAAGGAGCTGGCTAGAGCGGCCCGGCAACGGCGGATCGATGCCACTGTGGCCGAATATCGGCGGCTGGTGGCCCTAGAGGACGAAGAAAGTGTGCAGTCGACCACAACAACTACGTCGTCTGCATCGGCCTCCGTTCCCCCACGGGCTGCCAGTGCCACCCAGCACAGTGGTCCACCCAAACTGAGCCGGGCTGCCAAAGCCAAACGCCACCGCCGAGTAGCAAGGACAACAGCTACAGCTTCCTCTCACAGCCATTGCACCTACAAGGCATTGAAGGCACGCCTGCGCCGGAGTACCCTGATGGTGTCTCGCCTCCAGCAGGAGCTCCACCACTTTTCCAACCAGTTGGAGGGGCTCCGCATAGAGCACGCCTTGCTCCGCCAGGAGCATGATGCCCTGGCCCAAAAAGTTGACAGCATCCACCCATAGTGTCCCTTGCCCCTTTTTTAGAGACTTTTGGGGGGTGGGAATTGGGAGTTGGGTTTTTGGGGACTTTTGAAGGACAATCGTTGGGGTTAGGGAGGGTCTTGCGGGAGATTATTTTGTTAGGGATATAAATATACTTTTTCAAACTTTATCTGAGCATACCCGTTTCTTACTGCTTGCCTGGCGGGTGGGGGTTTAACAGTGACTTTGTTTTCCTGAAAGTTTAGTTCCATTTTCTTCCTTTAAGTGTAAATGCCCAAATGTTTTCAACACTAAGTGCCTCTCACAGACTAAGTGAAGTGAATCCAAGAGTCCTAGGACTTTAGTAGTACTACCTTCAGTCTCTCGTCTCTCGTACTAATACTCCATTATACCCCCAAACCACCAAACGCTTATCTTACCTGTAATTTGTGTTTGAAAGTAGGGCTAGACCCAGGGCTGGCTCCACGGGAAACAGCGAATAAGGTTGGCAATCTTGGTCGGATAAAATTTCCTCATAGCGGTGGTACTAGTGGTGTGACACAGTGGCAGTTGCATGCCTATGAAAAAAAAGAAAATGAAATCTGGTTTGTCCTCCTGAGCAATTCAACGGTACAACTGAGAATATAGCAGGTGACAGAAGTACAGTAGAACAGTGCCACATTGTAGCCTAACAAATGGTAATGTATAACTACTAATTCGGTTGAAGTTCTTTCACATTAGCAATGGTTCTTTGTCAAGCAGAGTAAGAATATATCCTCGGATTTCTTCACCAGCCTGTTGCTATCACCTTATCCTCCCCAGCAAGTGTGTGGATTTATTGCTGTAATTTAGTCACACATCAATCAAAACCACACAGCCCGGGGGAAGAGGGTTAGGGTTTGAAAAATGGATGGGTACGGGGGTTTTTGGGAAAGGTTTTGGGAGACAAGAAAAAATAGCACAGCATAGACAAAGAATTGTGAACATAAACAAATCTTTGGGTACAAACCTATCCATCAATCTTTGAAAGTGCATGCACTACTGCATGCATGTCAGTGAAAAGTAAGTAGTACATTCGACAACTGTGGAAGAAAGAATGCGACAGTACAGGGCCTGTGTGGAATTATTGATAACGATATTCAACATAAGGTCTCTGTAGCCAGATACCCGAGAGCCTTGCTGGTCACTATAAATCCATTCACAACAACACTCAGTGGGGTTGGTCTGGAAGGTATAGTAGATAGAAAAGGAGAAATTGCTTTTTTTCTAGGTGTCCCCTCACTCACCAGGGTTGCCCCTTGGTGACATGCTTCATCATTGGGGCCATCCCAGTCCTCTACGGCCTGGGGCGTGCTGCGACTTGCGAATTACGTAGGAGCACTTACAAATGACTATGTGTGGTGCAGATGTGATAGTGGAGTGGACTAAGTGATGTGTTAAGGGATCAATTTAGAAGCAGAGAGAGAGATCCAAGAAATGCAGTCACAGTCAGAGAAAAAGGCAAGGGATACTGTATCTATGTGGTTGTAGTGGTCCTGTTGGAAGTGGTAAGTCAGTTGCCTGCAGAAAAAAAATCCTCCTATTAGCGGCACTCCTCCATTGCAGCCGACGCTTCGTCCATCGATGTTGGTCACCAGAAGACACCCTGTCCACTGCCTGCCTGATGCTGAATTGTGGCTCGCTACTGTGAAGCCTGACTCCATCCTTTTTTCCCCATTACAGAGACTGAAACCCGGCCTGTAATTATTCAACGAAAAACAGGAAGTGATATAATATTACAACACCACTGATAAATAAATATAAGGTATGAAGGCTGTGGAGTGCAAAAAGTCACAATTTGATTTTCATAGTAGACAGTACAATATTTTTTAAAGTGCGTACTCTGTCTGAGTCACCTTTTGAAGGATAAATAAGTATGGGGAAATTAATGAAGCGGATCTTTACCCTCAAGCTAGGTGTACTGTAAAGTGTTTTTTAGAACAAAATTAGATCTTCCTAGCAGTGCTCCCACCCAGACCCTTACTAAAGCCAGTCGCAAAAATGTAGAAGACCCCCAATCAAATCTCAAAAAACGAGACCTAGCAGAAAACTGGTGACAAAACTTACTTTGAAAGTAACAGTAGGCCGAAGTACCCCCTTCCTAATTACCCCTTACCCACCGTGGATTGCATTCAAACCACTTGCAAGCAACCAAGCAAAAGTAGCCATAGCCAGCATCGCTCCAAGACTCGAAATCCCCCCCACTCAAACACATGCAATAGAAATACTGCTAACCCTAACGAACCCTAAGTTAAGAATAGTGGCAAAGGCTTTCTTTAACTATGCCAAATCCCCCCTTTCCCACCATGGATTTTCTTCAAATGACTTGGAACCAAAATTGCACATTCTCACGAGTGCTCTAAGACCCCAGAACTCAGTTGCAAAAATCTAGAACACCCCGAAACACATGCAATCCTGCTGCTAGGGCTAACCCTAACGAACCCTAAGTTACAAAAAGTGCCAAAAGGCTTTTCCGCCTGGATTTTGTCCCAACCACTTCTACCCGGTATTAGACCTTCCCAGGAATGCCCCAAGACCCGCCAACCCACCCGCCAAGAAGCATAACACCCCCAAACAGGCCAAAAGCAAAATCTCATACTTGCAATATTTCTCGGCCTTCGGTCCAAACGCGCTGCGTAGCTAGGCCATAAGTCGGGGTTGCCACGACGGATTTCCTGAAAAGCAAATGCAATCAAGATTAGAGTGTCCCAGCAGTGCTCCCAGACCCCGAAACTCACCCACAAACACCAGGAAGCCCCCCAAACAGGCCCCCGAAAAGGCTACATTGAGCAAAATGTTCGAAATAGCCCAAAAAAAAATCGGTCTGGATTTTGTCCCAACCACTTCTACCCGGTATTAGACCTTCCCAGGAATGCCCCAAGACCCGCCAACCCACCCGCCAAGAAGCATAACACCCCCAAACAGGCCAAAAGCAAAATCCCATACTTGCAATATTTCTCGGCCTTCAGGCAAAACGCGCTGCGTAGCTAGGCCATAAGTCGGGGTTGCCACGACGGATTTCCTGAAAAGCAAATGTAATCAAGATTAGAGTGTCCCAGCAGTGCTTCCAGAACACGAAACTCACCCACAAACAGACGGAACCCCCCCTAAGAGCACCTCAAAGGCAAGCCAGTCATCAAAAACACTAAAAATTTTCCGCCTGGGATTTGGTCCAAAACACTTTTATCCGGTATTAGAGCTTCCCAGCAATGGCCCCAGAGCCGTCAACCCAGGCGAAAACTAGTAGAAGACCCCCAAACAGCCAAAGAGCAAAAGTACAAAAATGGGGACTTAGTCAATTTTTCACAAATTTCCCAAATCACTCCGCGCGCGCTCTGCAGCTAGGCCCTAACTCCCCTCTGCCACCATGGATTTGCTTCAAACCTCTTGCAAAGTAAAGTATATATAGCCAGCAGTGAGCCCAGACCCCGAAACACACCCACAAACACGAGGAAGCCCCCCAAACAGGCCCCCGAAAAGGCTACATTGAGCAAAATGTCAGAAATAGCCAAAAAAAAATCGGCCTGGATTTTGTCCCAACCACTTCTACCCGGTATTAGACCTTCCCAGGAATGCCCCAAGACCCGCCAACCCACCCGCCAAGAAGCATAACACCCCCAAACAGGCCAAAAGCAAAATCTCATACTTGCAATATTTCTTGGCCTTCGGTCCAAACGCGCTGCGTAGCTAGGCCATAAGTCGGGGTTGCCACGACGGATTTCCTGAAAAGCAAATGCAATCAAGATTAGAGTGTCCCAGCAGTGCTTCCAGAGCACGAAACTCACCCACAAACAGACGGAACCCCCCCTAAGAGCACCTCAAAGGCAAGCAAGTCATCAAAAACACTAAAAATTTTCCGCCTGGGATTTGGTCCAAAACACTTTTATCCGGTATTAGAGCTTCCCAGCAATGGCCCCAGAGCCGTCAACCCAGGCAAAAACTAGTAGAAGACCCCCAAACAGCCAAAGAGCAAAAGTACAAAAATGGGGACTTAGTCAATTTTTCACAAATTTCCCAAATCACTCCGCGCGCGCTCTGCAGCTAGGCCCTAACTCCCCTCTGCCACCATGGATTTGCTTCAAACCTCTTGCAAAGTAAAGTATATATAGCCAGCAGTGAGCCCAGACCCCAAAACACACCCACAAACACCAGGAAGCCCCCCAAACAGGCCCCCGAAAAGGCTACATTGAGCAAAATGTCTGAAATAGCCAAAAAAAAAATCGGCCTGGATTTTGTCCCAACCACTCCTACCCGGTATTAGACCTTCCCAGGAATGCCCCAAGACCCGCCAACCCACCCGCCAAGAAGCATAACACCCCCAAACAGGCCAAAAGCAAAATCTCATACTTGCAATATTTCTCGGCCTTCGGTCCAAACGCGCTGCGTAGCTAGGCCATAAGTCGGGGTTGCCACGACGGATTTCCTGAAAAGCAAATGCAATCAAGATTAGAGTGTCCCAGCAGTGCTCCCAGACCCCGAAACTCACCCACAAACACCAGGAAGCCCCCCAAACAGGCCCCCGAAAAGGCCACATTGAGCAAATGTCAGAAATAGCCCAAAAAAAATCGGCCTGGATTTTGTCCCAACCACTTCTACCCGGTATTAGACCTTCCCAGGAATGCCCCAAGACCCGCCAACCCACCCGCCAAGAAGCATAACACCCCCAAACAGGCCAAAAGCAAAATCTCATACTTGCAATATTTCTCGGCCTTCGGTCCAAACGCGCTGCGTAGCTAGGCCATAAGTCGGGGTTGCCACGACGGATTTCCTGAAAAGCAAATGCAATCAAGATTAGAGTGTCCCAGCAGTGCTCCCAGACCACGAAACTCACCCGCAAACACCAGGAAGCCCCCCTAAGAGCACCTCAAAGGCAAGCAAGTCATCAAAAACACAAATAATTTTCCGCCTGGGATTTGGTCCAAAACACTTTTATCCGGTATTAGAGCTTCCCAGCAATGGCCCCAGAGCCGTCAACTCACCTGCAAAGAGGTACAACAACACCCCCACAAGTGCTGAGTCTTTCTTCATTGGGCGTAAACCAGCCCTCTGGTTTGATGGAAATAGGAGTCTGGAGGAGGGGGATAGAGGAGCATGTTCTTCTGAAATTGTGAACCTGAGGAATGCAGACTGCGGCAACTTCAAATCAATTAGCAAACCAGTGAAGACAGGTCTGCTGATGGGCTTGATTTTGTGATTATCTGATTAAAGTTTGTAATATATATCAACTGTGCACAACAAAGAAAGACAGACAGACAGGAATAAAAGTGAATGGGGACGAAAAAGAAAGTTATTGATTCGTTGTCTCATTTTCAGGGCTCGGTATCACGGTCCAGGAATAAGAATAAGGCTTCGTCATCATACTCTGCGAATTCAGGCAGGGTGAGCTCAATGTCACCTGACAGAGTAGAAATTCCCTCATCTATGTTGCTGGCCACCTCCTCTTCATCCGGCACGCTTTCTCGTACTCTGAAATCTGGTGGTATGAGGTGCTGATTCATCTTGATCATTGTTAACCTCTCCACATTTTTGGGCGAGAGGCGGCTCCGTTTGGGAGTTACAATGCCACCAGCAGCACTGAAAACCCGTTCAGAAGACACGCTTGCGAGTGGGCAAGACAAGTAGTTTAAAGCCAGGTTGGTGAGCTGTGGCCACAATTCTTTTTTCCCATGCCAATACGCCAATGGGTCAGAATTAACATAGACCTCTGTTGAGTCATTCAGATAGTCCTTCACCATCGACTCAAGGTCCTCTTCCAAGGTTCCTCCACTTTGCTTAGCTCTTGCTGTGCCTCTGACCTTTTGAGAACCAAACCCACGCAGAGCTAGCCAATCCTCTTCAGCCTCCAATGTTTCTGTTGTGTCTCGTGCAGATGATCCGGTTGCCGGTGTCTTTAACGGCTGAGAGGTCACTTGTGCCACAGCCACAGGTGCAGAAGTGGATTGTTTTGACTGGGGATGGCCTGCTGATGTACTGCCATTTCCTTCAATTTTCAGCCGTTCTGTTTCAAACTTCTTGGCTGACAAGGCTAGCCAACGTTTGTACTTTGGAACATGTTCATCATCAAAAGGAAAGAATGCTTGGCCTGCCAGCGCCTTTTTGTAGCGTGGATCCAGAATAGTAGCACAAATGTAATGCTGTTCTGAGTGGATCTTTTTAAGACGTTCATCACCTTGTAGGAGCTCTAATAATTGCTCAGCCAGAAGCAAAGAGTCTTGGTTTTTGTCATCTTTTTCAAACACAGAACACACCTCCTTCAGTTGGTCCTCCAGCATGTACAACAATGGGATAGCTTTTCCCAAATTAGAGTCCTCCTTGCTGACTGCACGCGTGAAGAACTCAAAAGGACGAAGCATGCGTGTCAGGCCTTGAACTATGTTCCATTGCGGCCCACCCATCCTCAGCTCCTCTGTACCCTCTGTAAGGAAATATTGATCGAGTTCCATATACTGCTCATACAGACGCTCAAGCATGTAGAAGGTTGAGTTCCAACGTGTTACCACCTCCTGGATGAGTGCTTTCACTGGCATTTTACGTTGATATAGCAGGCTCCTCAGCTGCTTCCGGGCCTTAAAAGAATGGCTGAAATGCTTGCACATTTTTCGGCAGGTGTCCAATACACTGTAGGCTGCACTGGCTTTATTAGCCAAGATTTTTGGACAACCAGGTTTATACAGTGCGCCAAACACGGCACTCTGAAATAGTAACCGTCCCTCATGGCCTTAACTATATTGGCGCCATTGTCCGTGGAAACATAACCAACCTGGCGTTTTAATGGGGACAGCCAGTTCAGGACCTTTGTGTTAAAGACATCCAAAATGTTTTCTGCTGTGTGACGTTTCTCCAAACCAAACATGGCTAGTGTTGCATGTTTCCGAGCAGCTTTAAAAACAATGTCCGTGTCAACACCTGCGTTTAGCTTTGCTTTAGCCCCTGAAAAAGAGACCCAGTGTGCAGTGATGCACATGTAATCAGCGCCTGCGCCACTGGTCCACATGTCTGTTGTCAGATGTATAGTGTGAACAGCACTCTTCTGCAAAGCTGCCCCAATCACCTTCAGAACATCTTCATGTAGTGCTGGAACCGCAACTCGGGCAAAATAGAACCGGCTAGGAACCTTCCATTTAGGGCAGAGCGCTGCCACTAATTCTAGAAAACCAACCCCTTCTACAAAAGAAAAAGGGAGAAGGTCCAGAGCTAGCATTTTAGCCAGCTTAGTGTTATACAGATGCGTCATAGGGTGGTTGCGTTCATATTGCGCTTCTGTAAACAACATCTTTTTAATGTTGCCCTGGACCAAGGATTTACGGGATGATGATGATCTCTTCGACCCAGTTACGCTCGCTGATGTACTTTTCCGCATTGATGTCTCACTCTCTCCCACACTCTTAGTGTGGCTCAGATGGGGTGTGCTGCTGACAGGGGTACTGGGTGTAAGTGAAGTGTTTGAATCGTCTTCTTCCTCCTCATCATCAGATGAAAAATCAACGTTTTCATTACGTGCAATTCTGCCTTGCATAAACGCCTCTAGGTGCGGAAGCCATTGGACAGGGTGCGCTCTCTTAAGATGACCTCTCTGGCCTCCGGTACCATAGTTAGAACCAAGCTTACCACGACCAACTCGAACCTTACAAAGGCTACAAATGGCTACGTTTTCCATTTTTGGGCAAACACTAAAGAAGTCCCAAACTGGAGACTTGAAATGTCTTTGGGGGCCGGAGGAGGCGGCGATACTGGTGGTGGTGGTCCTGCTGCTAATGCCAGATGAAGTGGAGGATGTGGATTGCCGAACTTCAGTACGTTTTGCACTTTCACCACCACGAATTGAGGTCGAGGACGAGGTGGGTACCTTCTTGCGAGGAAGAAATATGGAAGCGGTAGGTTTTGGTGTACTACTTAACTCCAAATCTAATGATTCCATTTCCATTGCCTCCTCGCCGACATCATCATCACGCTCAGCAGCTTCTCGGGATAGGGTCAAAATGTCTCTTTGCTGCATGCCCGGTGGGGCTGCAGTGACCTTTGTGATGACTGGCTCGTCGTCATCGTGAGAGGCTTCATCACCAGCAGTATCTGTCACTTCTTGTTGAGCCTCATCACACTCCATAGGTTTGAGTTTTTGGACGACCTTCCTTTTACGCTTAGGTACCTGTGTCAGATCATGGTGTGCCTCACTGTCAGACCGCAGTTGTGGTTCCCAAGACAGATCACTTGCATCAGAACGAGGTGCGCTTGAAGAAGATGTAGACACCCCCCTTGATCTTTTCCTTGCTAGGGATGTGGAAGACAATGAATGATCATCAAGAGGAGTGGCTTCCAATGATACCTCGGCTTCATTGTCGATTTCCTGATGTGCCCCTACTTCGGGAGGAACAACTATTGTGGGCACTTGTGAACCTCCATGCACCTTTGCTTGTGCATCTCCTTTTGCTGCCTCTCCTTCCACATGTACTTGGGCGTGTACTTGCACATGGTGTTGTTGTTGCGGCTGTGGTTGATCAACACTTGTCAGATGAGTTACAACAACCTGTGTTGATTCAGGGACATTGCTGCTACTTTCTTGCGATGAGCCAACATCACTGGTCGATGGTGATTGGAGAAGTACACTGACTGCCTCTGAAGCACTCAAGGGCTTTGACTTAAGTTGGCGTGGTGGTGGAGGCACTGAACCCAATGGAGCAGGGGTGCTGCTCCCAGCTTGGTCCCCAGCAGATCCTGCTGCTGCAGGCGTACTTTTTTTTTTCTCCCAAAAAACGTGGCGGGTGGCACACCAGCCTCCTTGGTAACTTGCTTCTTCTGCTCCTTACTAGCAACTTTCTTGCTAGAGGAGCTACGGAGACCTTTCTTTGGGGCCATCTTCTTCAGAGCAGGTCAGACAGCAGGCCGCAGTTGCACGAATTGTAGAGTTGTCTGAGGCCAGACGTGACGTCGCGTGACGTTATGCTGCACACACACACCGCTGCAGGACTTCTTCCTGGCACTGGTGGTTCTCTTGAGCTTGTGCACCTAAAAAAAAATGGAAGACAGAGGAACATCAGTTCAGTTATACAGCACAAAAAAATCGAAAAACACTGCAAAATCAGCACAATCCCAATCCATCCATGCCCTCCATAATGTTTAAATTCAAGACAACCCACAGAAAGACTAGGCCCATGCAAGACTCACTACCCCTGGGCATAAATAAAGGTTGAAAAGTAGGCAAAATGGTTGGAGGCCTAACAACAAAGCCTGCATTCAAAATGGCCACTTGCCTGCCAGCACATGGCCAGTGCCTGTAGCTGCACTCAAAATGGCCACCAGCCACATGGCCTGTCCCTCCCCATGAACACCCCCAAAAATCGAAAAACACTGCAAAATCAGCACAATCCCATTCCATCCATGCCCTCCATGATGTTTAAGTTCAAGACAGCCCACAGAAAGACTAGGCCCATGCTAGACTCACTACCCCTGGGCATAAATAAAGGTTGAAAAGTAGGCAAAATGGTTGGAGGCCTAACAACAAAGCCTGCATTCAAAATGGCCACTTGCCTGCCAGCACATGGCCAGTGCCTGTAGCTGCACTCAAAATGGCCACCAGCCACATGGCCTGTCCCTCCCCATGAACACCCCCAAAAATCGAAAAACACTGCAAAATCAGCACAATCCCATTCCATCCATGCCCTCCATGATGTTTAAGTTCAAGACAGCCCACAGAAAGACTAGGCCCATGCTAGACTCAAATACCCCTGGTGAAAGGGCCACAAGTACAGGCCCAAAAAACGAAAATCACTGAAAAATCAGCACAATCCCATTCCATCCATGGCCTCCATGATGTTTAAATTCAAGACAACCCACAGAAAGATTAGGCCCATGCAAGACTCACTACCCCTGGGCATAAATAAAGGTTGAAAAGTAGGCAAAATGGTTGGAGGCCTAACAACAAAGCCTGCATTCAAAATGGCCACTTGCCTGCCAGCACATGGCCAGTGCCTGTAGCTGCACTCAAAATGGCCACCAGCCACATGGCTTGTCCCTCCCCATGAACACCCCCAAAAATCGAAAAACACTGCAAAATCAGCACAATCCCATTCCATCCATGCCCTCCATGATGTTTAAGTTCAAGACAGCCCACAGAAAGACTAGGCCCATGCAAGACTCACTACCCCTGGGCATAAATAAAGGTTGAAAAGTAGGCAAAATGGTTGGAGGCCTAACAACAAAGCCTGCATTCAAAATGGCCACTTGCCTGCCAGCACATGGCCAGTGCCTGTAGCTGCACTCAAAATGGCCACCAGCCACATGGCCTGTCCCTCCCCATGAACACCCCCAAAAATCGAAAAACACTGCAAAATCAGCACAATCCCATTCTATCCATGCCCTCAATGATGTTTAAGTTCAAGACAGCCCACAGAAAGACTAGGCCCATGCTAGACTCACTACCCCTGGGCATAAATAAAGGTTGAAAAGTAGGCAAAATGGTTGGAGGCCTAACAACAAAGCCTGCATTCAAAATGGCCACTTGCCTGCCAGCACATGGCCAGTGCCTGTAGCTGCACTCAAAATGGCCACCAGCCACATGGCCTGTCCCTCCCCATGAACACCCCCAAAAATCGAAAAACACTGCAAAATCAGCACAATCCCATTCCATCCATGTCCTCCATGATGTTTAAGTTCAAGACAGCCCACAGAAAGACTAGGCCCATGCTAGACTCACTACCCCTGGGCATAAATAAAGGTTGAAAAGTAGGCAAAATGATTGGAGGCCTAACAACAAAGCCTGCATTCAAAATGGCCACTTGCCTGCCAGCACATGGCCAGTGCCTGTAGCTGCACTCAAAATGGCCACCAGCCACATGGCCTGTCCCTCCCCATGAACACCCCCAAAAATCGAAAAACACTGCAAAATCAGCACAATCCCATTCCATCCATGCCCTCCATGATGTTTAAGTTCAAGACAGCCCACAGAAAGACTAGGCCCATGCTAGACTCAAATACCCCTGGTGAAAAGGCCACAAGTACAGGCCCAAAAAACGAAAATCACTGAAAAATCAGCACAATCCCATTCCATCCATGGCCTCCATGATGTTTAAATTCAAGACAACCCACAGAAAGACTAGGCCCATGCAAGACTCACTACCCCTGGGCATAAATAAAGGTTGAAAAGTAGGCAAAATGGTTGGAGGCCTAACAACAAAGCCTGCATTCAAAATGGCCACTTGCCTGCCAGCACATGGCCAGTGCCTGTAGCTGCACTCAAAATGGCCACCAGCCACATGGCCTGTCCCTCCCCATGAACACCCCCAAAAATCGAAAAACACTGCAAAATCAGCACAATCCCATTCCATCCATGCCCTCCATGATGTTTAAGTTCAAGACAGCCCACAGAAAGACTAGGCCCATGCTAGACTCACTACCCCTGGGCATAAATAAAGGTTGAAAAGTAGGCAAAATGGTTGGAGGCCTAACAACAAAGCCTGCATTCAAAATGGCCACTTGCCTGCCAGCACATGGCCAGTGCCTGTAGCTGCACTCAAAATGGCCACCAGCCACATGGCCTGTCCCTCCCCATGAACACCCCAAAAATCGAAAAACACTGCAAAATCAGCACAATCCCATTCCATCCATGCCCTCCATGATGTTTAAGTTCAAGACAGCCCACAGAAAGACTAGGCCCATGCTAGACTCAAATACCCCTGGTGAAAAGGCCACAAGTACAGGCCCAAAAAAAGAAAATCACTGAAAAATCAGCACAATCCCATTCCATCCATGGCCTCCATGATGTTTAAATTCAAGACAACCCACAGAAAGACTAGGCCCATGCAAGACTCACTACCCCTGGGCATAAATAAAGGTTGAAAAGTAGGCAAAATGGTTGGAGGCCTAACAACAAAGCCTGCATTCAAAATGGCCACTTGCCTGCCAGCACATGGCCAGTGCCTGTAGCTGCACTCAAAATGGCCACCAGCCACATGGCTTGTCCCTCCCCATGAACACCCCAAAAATCGAAAAACACTGCAAAATCAGCACAATCCCATTCCATCCATGCCCTCCATGATGTTTAAGTTCAAGACAGCCCACAGAAAGACTAGGCCCATGCTAGACTCACTACCCCGGGCATAAATAAAGGTTGAAAAGTAGGCAAAATGGTTGGAGGCCTAACAACAAAGCCTGCAATCAAAATGGCCACTTGCCTGCCAGCACATGGCCAGTGCCTGTAGCTGCACTCAAAATGGCCACCAGCCACATGGCTTGTCCCTCCCCATGAACACCCCCAAAAATCGAAAAACACTGCAAAATCAGCACAATCCCATTCCATCCATGCCCTCCATGATGTTTAAGTTCAAGACAGCCCACAGAAAGACTAGGCCCATGCAAGACTCACTACCCCTGGGCATAAATAAAGGTTGAAAAGTAGGCAAAATGGTTGGAGGCCTAACAACAAAGCCTGCATTCAAAATGGCCACTTGCCTGCCAGCACATGGCCAGTGCCTGTAGCTGCACTCAAAATGGCCACCAGCCACATGGCCTGTCCCTCCCCATGAACACCCCCAAAAATCGAAAAACACTGCAAAATCAGCACAATCCCATTCTATCCATGCCCTCAATGATGTTTAAGTTCAAGACAGCCCACAGAAAGACTAGGCCCATGCTAGACTCACTACCCCTGGGCATAAATAAAGGTTGAAAAGTAGGCAAAATGGTTGGAGGCCTAACAACAAAGCCTGCATTCAAAATGGCCACTTGCCTGCCAGCACATGGCCAGTGCCTGTAGCTGCACTCAAAATGGCCAC
Source organism: Lissotriton vulgaris (assembly GCF_964263255.1). NCBI lineage: Eukaryota > Metazoa > Chordata > Amphibia > Caudata > Salamandridae > Lissotriton > Lissotriton vulgaris. Next base: position 1,940,661,370 of record NC_141687.1, read on the forward strand.
CAGCCACATGGCCTGTCCCTCCCCATGAACACCCCCAAAAATCGAAAAACACTGCAAAATCAGCACAATCCCATTCCATCCATGCCCTCCATGATGTTTAAGTTCAAGACAGCCCACAGAAAGACTAGGCCCATGCTAGACTCACTACCCCTGGGCATAAATAAAGGTTGAAAAGTAGGCAAAATGATTGGAGGCCTAACAACAAAGCCTGCATTCAAAATGGCCACTTGCCTGCCAGCACATGGCCAGTGCCTGTAGCTGCACTCAAAATGGCCACCAGCCACATGGCCTGTCCCTCCCCATGAACACCCCCAAAAATCGAAAAACACTGCAAAATCAGCACAATCCCATTCCATCCATGCCCTCCATGATGTTTAAGTTCAAGACAGCCCACAGAAAGACTAGGCCCATGCTAGACTCACTACCCCTGGGCATAAATAAAGGTTGAAAAGTAGGCAAAATGGTTGGAGGCCTAACAACAAAGCCTGCATTCAAAATGGCCACTTGCCTGCCAGCACATGGCCAGTGCCTGTAGCTGCACTCAAAATGGCCACCAGCCACATGGCCTGTCCCTCCCCATGAACACCCCCAAAAATCGAAAAACACTGCAAAATCAGCACAATCCCATTCCATCCATGCCCTCCATGATGTTTAAGTTCAAGACAGCCCACAGAAAGACTAGGCCCATGCTAGACTCAAATACCCCTGGTGAAAAGGCCACAAGTACAGGCCCAAAAAAAGAAAATCACTGAAAAATCAGCACAATCCCATTCCATCCATGGCCTCCATGATGTTTAAATTCAAGACAACCCACAGAAAGACTAGGCCCATGCAAGACTCACTACCCCTGGGCATAAATAAAGGTTGAAAAGTAGGCAAAATGGTTGGAGGCCTAACAACAAAGCCTGCATTCAAAATGGCCACTTGCCTGCCAGCACATGGCCAGTGCCTGTAGCTGCACTCAAAATGGCCACCAGCCACATGGCTTGTCCCTCCCCATGAACACCCCAAAAATCGAAAAACACTGCAAAATCAGCACAATCCCATTCCATCCATGCCCTCCATGATGTTTAAGTTCAAGACAGCCCACAGAAAGACTAGGCCCATGCTAGACTCACTACCCCGGGCATAAATAAAGGTTGAAAAGTAGGCAAAATGGTTGGAGGCCTAACAACAAAGCCTGCATTCAAAATGGCCACTTGCCTGCCAGCACATGGCCAGTGCCTGTAGCTGCACTCAAAATGGCCACCAGCCACATGGCCTGTCCCTCCCCATGAACACCCCCAAAAATCGAAAAACACTGCAAAATCAGCACAATCCCATTCCATCCATGCCCTCCATGATGTTTAAGTTCAAGACAGCCCACAGAAAGACTAGGCCCATGCTAGACTCACTACCCCTGGGCATAAATAAAGGTTGAAAAGTAGGCAAAATGGTTGGAGGCCTAACAACAAAGCCTGCATTCAAAATGGCCACTTGCCTGCCAGCACATGGTCAGTGCCTGTAGCTGCACTCAAAATGGCCACCAGCCACATGGCCTGTCCCTCCCCATGAACACCCCCAAAAATCGAAAAACACTGCAAAATCAGCACAATCCCATTCCATCCATGCCCTCCATGATGTTTAAGTTCAAGACAGCCCACAGAAAGACTAGGCCCATGCTAGACTCACTACCCCTGGGCATAAATAAAGGTTGAAAAGTAGGCAAAATGGTTGGAGGCCTAACAACAAAGCCTGCATTCAAAATGGCCACTTGCCTGCCAGCACATGGCCAGTGCCTGTAGCTGCACTCAAAATGGCCACCAGCCACATGGCCTGTCCCTCCCCATGAACACCCCAAAAAATCGAAAAACACTGCAAAATCAGCACAATCCCATTCCATCCATGCCCTCCATGATGTTTAAGTTCAAGACAGCCCACAGAAAGACTAGGCCCATGCTAGACTCAAATACCCCTGGTGAAAAGGCCACAAGTACAGGCCCAAAAAACGAAAATCACTGAAAAATCAGCACAATCCCATTCCATCCATGGCCTCCATGATGTTTAAATTCAAGACAACCCACAGAAAGACTAGGCCCATGCAAGACTCACTACCCCTGGGCATAAATAAAGGTTGAAAAGTAGGCAAAATGGTTGGAGGCCTTTTTTTTTTTAACTCTTTTTATTTTTTTTTTTTCCAATGGCAGAGGCAGAACAAATACAGGGATGTAACAAGATACAGCAAAAAAGAAAAATAAGGCAATAACACTCAATAGTACAATTCAAAACAAACATATAACTCAGATACTATTTCCTGAAGATATAATCATGGTTGAATTAAATCCAATTATCGATAGGGAGCCATACCTTCCTAGCAAATAACTTTTTTCTTCGTCCTTTCAATTTATAAACTGCATTGTCCATTCGATACGTGTCTAGTAGCTTACCTAACCATTGTTCAAATGATGGTGGATCAGCATCTAGCCATCTTGAAGTTATACAGAGACGATAGATAGACATTCCAATGAAGAAAAAAAGCTCTTGATCAACAGATAAACTCTCGGATGGGAAATATAAACCAAAGATAGTGACAGAAGGGCATAGTTTGATATTAACATCAAGTAAATTGGTCAAAAAGTTCTCAATCTTATTTTTATATACACTAAGTTTAGGACAACTAAAGAACATATGGCATGAATCAGCTGCTAGAATCCCACACCGGCTACAGTTGATGCCTTTCGTAGCGTTCCATTTAGCAAGTTTAGCAGGTGTGTAATACAAATCCAAAGAGGCCATATAATGTTGGCTTTTAAGAGAACTATTAATTAATACTGTATTACTAATCTCAAATGCCCTTGCCAGATCAATCCCTTCTATAGATAGTTTCCTCTCCCACTTCTGGGCTTGTTGAGCGAGGTCATCGTGCAGCCTGTTAATCATTAACTGATATAATGTACCAATACGGGCACCCTTCCTACCACTCTCCAAGATATCATTAGACTCCATTTCATCACTATAAAGAAGGTTTTTTTTTTCCAAAAAGCTGCGAATTTGTAGATACTTAAAAAAATCATTTCTAGAAAGACCAAATGTGTCTTGGAGTTTGGAGAATGACATTAAAATCCCATCTAAGTACATTTGCCCTATTGAGTGAATCGGTCCCAAACAAAGTCGAGAAATAGGGGTGCTTAGAGGAATCCCAGAAGTTGGAATGTTACAGCATATAGGTGTATAGAAATTATATTTATAAATAATCCGCAACGCTTTATTCATCTGTCTCCAAGCCAGAAATGCAGAAAGAAAGATCTTAAATTTCGTTTTTTTGTAATAGCTCTGCTCCGTAAAAATCAATAGCGATTGACACGCATGATTACCCATAAGCATTTCAAAAATAGATGGGGCCTTCCAGATTTCGTCGGCATGATCGTGGAATAATAAAAATTTGATAGTTTTAAGAGTAATGGCCCAATAATATATTCTGAAATTCGGGAATCCTAACCCCGCACGTCCTTGCGGAAGAGTACACCACTTAAGAGATCTTCTAGATCGACGATACCCCCATAAAAATCTAGACAGCATCCTATCTATTTTATTGAAGAGAGACATAGAAAAGAATAGGGGAATAGTACGAAAAAAATAAAGAAATTTTGGGAAAATTAGCATCTTAATGACATTGGTCCGTCCAAATAAAGATAAATGTAAGTTGTTTAACCGTTCCAAGGTCCTATTGGTAGATAAGAGTAAAGGGTCCAAGTTTAATCCAACGATATCATCTATTTTAGAGGATAAAGTTACCCCAAGGTATATAGCGGTAGTATTAATTGGGAGATCAGTGGGTGTACCTGTCTTAGAATGTATGATTTGGGTTTTTGAGACATTCAATTTATACCCAGAAAATTTACCAAATTCACTAGCAACTTCGATTATTTTAGGTAAAGCAGTGGATGAATCAGGGGTTACAATAGCCACGTCGTCTGCGTATGCTAAAACTTTGTGATCTATTTCCTGGAGTCGGATTGGGGGAATGCCAGGATCTGTAATTAATCTGTTCAAATAAGGTTCTAGATAAAGTGCAAATAAAAGTGGAGAGCAGGGGCACCCTTGTCTGGTCCCCCTAGTAATAGAAAATGATCTGGAAATGTCAGTGCCTAGTCTTATTACTCCTTTTGCATTGAAATAAAGTGACTGTACAGCCTTAATAAATTGTAATGGAAAACCCTTCCATTCTAACACTGACCAAAGGAACCCCCAGTCTACTCTGTCGAACGCTTTTTCAGCATCGAGTAAAATCACTCCGACTGGGGATTCCTTTGCTTGGGCCCAATCCAGCAGTGCAATAACACGTTTAACATGATCTGTAGTATCCCTATGTTTGATAAACCCGTGTTGAATGTGAGAGACCAGACCAGCCATGACATTATTTAACCTATTGGCAAGAATTTTGGAATATATCTTGCTGTCTGCCGTGATGAGGGAAATGGGGCGATACGAACCAAGTTCCTTTGGGTCCTTGTTCTTTTTTACAAAAACAACTATGATAGCAGTCGACCAGGAATCAGGAGGTTTATCTTGAAATGCTACGTTAAAAATTTTTAGTAATTCTGTCTTCAGCAGATGTCTGAACGTCCGATAAAATTCGAGGGGGATCTGATCGGACCCCATGGCTTTGCCGGCAGCTAGGCTCAAAATAGCCTCTTCAATCTCTTCCCAGCTTATTGGCCTAGCAAAGAGATCGACATCATCTATACGCAATGACAGTTGATCGGAGTTTTGGAGATAGTTTATAGGATTAAGAGTCTTATCAACTTCGTTATTATAGTCATTATATAATGTCTTATAGAAACCATGAAATGCGTCTAGTATCCCTGCCTTATTCTCTTGAAGGACCCCATTAATATCTTTGATGCATTGTATCTCATTAAAAGTAGATTTTTGACGTAAACGCTGTGCTAAGACTTTTCCCGTACGTTCACTAAGTTCATAGCGTTCTGTTCTGTGTTGTTTAAATTTTATGGCTACTTCTTCAGCAATATGTGTACGGAGTCCTGCACGTTCAGTAGTTAGTCGGATCTGTGCATCTTCTATATTGACATTATTTTTACAGGCGGTGGATAATTCAAACTCTGCCAGCCTAACCTTATTTAGCCTATCCTTAAAGTCTTTTTGATTTTTTTGCCTTCTATAATTAGCGAAACTAATAGTCTCCCCCCGTACAACGGATTTAAAAGAATCCCAGACTACCTGTGGAGAGGCAGAATCATTATTTATAGAAAAATAATCTTTGATAATAGTGACCATGGACTGGAGGTACTCTTCGTCCAATAATAAGCTCCTCTGAAATGACCAAGATCTATTTAAGCTTTGATGATCCGTAGGGAATTGAATCTCCGCCATGATGGGATTATGGTCCGAAATAACCTGTGGTAGTATTTCAATACGGGTTTGCTCCAGAAAAACCGAAGAAACAAAAAAATAATCTAGACGGACAAATTTTCGGTGGGGGGTGGAGAAGAAAGTATAACCGGGGTCATTGCAATGAAACTTATTCCAAACATCGGTTAACCCGTTACACAATACCAGATCTCTTAAAGCTTTATACGCTTGAATCTTACGACCCGTATATCTGTTTCCTAGTTTAATATCCCAATTGGCTGGTATATGAATATTGAGATCCCCACACACTATAATCGGTTGTGTCCAAGTAGATAGCTCTGTGTTAATGAGGTTGAATAATTCAGCATCATCCAAATTTGGGCCATACAGACAACATAGAGTAAATCTACAGCTACCAATTTTTAATTCCGCAAGCCCCCATCTCCCCCATTTATCGGAAGATGTTTTAACGCACTTCCCTACTCCCTTTCGCATACAAATAGCAACACCTCTCTTGATACCCATTTGCTTAGATGAAATCAGAACTTCTAATCCAAGATTATTCAGGAGAGAGCGTTTGTCCCATGAAATATGGGTTTCCTGAACACATAACAAGTCAATATTCAGAGTTTGTAACATTGTACGAAACATAGCTATCTTCTTTAAATCATTAAGACCATTAATGTTGATAGTGCATATTCTCAACCTTTTATACATTTCAGAAACAATATGAAAAAACGATTATTGCTCATCATCATAAACATTTGCTCCCCTACATTAGACTTTGTATGCCTTATAACCATCACTGTATTGAACACCTCGACCTTAGTAGCCATCCCTATATTGAACACCTCAGCCATACACCCCCACCACCACCCGTTGCCCATTCCCACCCCCACCCTGAACCCCAGAACCCCTCCCCCCACCCTCCCCACTATAGGAGGCACAGGAACCATCAGTTCCTGAAAAATATGGATGCCGTGTCCCTGGCTCCTAGCATCTTTACCAAAGAAAGAAAGAAAATGAGAACGGAAAAGAAAACAGGAGAGAAGGAGTACTCAAAATTCAGACAGATTCAGACAAAGAATGAGAAGGAGTATAAAAAACGTTTAGGAACTAAATAGATAGGAGTCCTGCATTAGGATGAGAATTATTGCTAAGTATAGTTCCTAAGCATATACTCTGGAATTTACATAAAGCACGTCTAAGCTCATCCAAATCGTTCAAAGAGAGTCAAGATACTCCTTAGCTTTAATTGTTGAAATAAAAAATTTTGTTTGGCCTTTAAATATAGTTTTAAGTTTTGCGGGGCCTTGAAGAAATACTGCTACTTCCTTCTTCTGAAAGTCAGGGATTAGTTGTTTCAAATGCCAACGTTGGGCCACAGTAGCTTGGCAGTAGTCTGGTCGCACGAAAAACTGAATACCAAGACCATCCGCTTTCTTATCTGGTCTTGCATTGACAAAGATAGCTTCACGAGCAAGAAAATTATTAAATGAAACCAAAATGGCCCTGGGATAACTTTCTTGACCTTGTCGCGGTTTCCTTGCCGTGAAAGGGAATCGGTGAGCTCGTTGTATCTCCCGGGCCCAATCCCAATCGGTGATTTCTGGGAAAGCATCACCTAATAGATTAATAATAAACCGCCTCGGGTCACCTCCTTCTTTGTTTTCAGGGATTCCCAAGAAACGCAAGTTGCTTCTGCGGGCCTGATTTTCCAAGCTGGCTAGCTTATCAGATAGATCATTTTTTTGTGTTTTAAAGTCTCCTACTTCTTGTCGTTGAGCCATACATTCCTCTTCCAGCACGGCTATCCTGGCCTCTGCTTCAGTGACCCTGTCCGCAGTCTCTGAACATAATTTAATTGCACGGCGTACTGCATTTTTGACTTTGGCACATGTCATTTGCGTGCGTTGATTCTCGGCCTTACTTTCTGCCCGATGAGTCATCATAGTGTCAAATATCGTTTTCAATGTTATCTCTTCATTATTATCTGATGGTGAAATTAGGTCAGGTGAGCCATTATGATTAGGGCCGAGAGTGTCGTCAGCAGCAGAAGCAGTAGCAGCTAAGTCGGGAGATAGAGAATTCACATCATTTGATGGCCTGAGAGTAGTCTCTTTACTCACTGCGCGAGAGGATCTTTTCTTCTTCGGCCTCTTTTTAATGATGGTAGCTGTATTTGCATTGTCAGGGCTGAGGCTACTCTCTCCAGCGGAAGATAAGCTCTCACAGCTGATGTCTGCCCACTCTTTATTTGCACCTGTTGCTTCATCAGATGTAAGATCTGAGAGAGAATAAAAGTTTTCAGGAAGTTCCTGATTATGCTGCTGCGAGATAGTTTCTGTTTCAGCTCGCAGATCACTAGATAGGTCATTTGATACCAAAGATAATGATGGAAGTGAGCATGACCGATTGGGAATGGCCCCACCGGGAACTGCAATTCCCATAATGCCCTTCCTCAGAGAGTCAGTCGGTATCGGAGCCGTTATCACATTAGAAGAAATATTAGTTTTGTTCTGAATACCGCTGCAAATAGATGGTTGACAGGAGAGCTGAGCAGTTGTTGAATCAGTGCTTTGATTATCCATGCTTGCCTTATCGGTGCCATTGACTAAAATTTTCTTTTTAGCGGCATGTTTCTCAAACAAGTCTGGCAATGTTTGTAATACATTGGATTTAGTAGCAACCCCCTTATTGGAGCTCTTACCCGGTTTTGTGGTAATCTTGCCAGAAATCAGTGGTGCTGCCTCTGCCATCGCGACCTCCACGCTCACTTGTTCCACGTCCTTCAGCTTAGACCCAATATCGTTTTTCTTGCTGCTACGTGTTGCAATGGAAGGGGGAAGCGGCGTCCTCTTTTTCTTTCGTGAACCCCCTCTGCCAGGAAAAACGCTCCTCTGTACCCAGCAGAGACAGAGTGTAGCGCGCCACAGCGGAGACCGCCGTCGGAACTCTGAAAAATTTAGAAGCATTCGTGAACACCGCCTGTCACGAGGATAGTTTGTTGCAAGTGATAGTTTGTAGCAGCCTGTTAGAACTATGTAAATGCAACGTAGTTCACTTGTCTTCCAGCAATCTTCGCCGGTTTGAAATCCTTTTTGTTCCAAACAAAACGCCTCTCAGTCGCTGAAAGCACTGATTCAAGTCCCGTAGGTAGTGGGCGGAAGTGGGCAACGCCTCTCAGCCGCTCAGCTTCTCAGCCTCTCGATCTCCGCACAGCTCCGGGGCAGCCTCTGCACACAGCGGAAAACAGCGGTAAACAAACGGTAAATGCTCCGTCCAGCTAGCCGGGATCATGCTGACTGCAGATATCCAGGTAAGGTGCACCGCTGATTTTTAAAAGCGGAATATCCCTCTTCCCTTCTCTTCCCTGCACATCAAAACGCCAGGAGCGAGGGAGCTAGCTGCCTACACAGCCTTCCCCACGGCAGCCATCTTGCCTCAGAATGGTTGGAGGCCTAACAACAAAGCCTGCATTCAAAATGGCCACCAGCCACATGGCCTGTCCCTCCCCATGAACACCCCCAAAAATCGAAAAACACTGCAAAATCAGCACAATCCCATTCCATCCATGCCCTCCATGATGTTTAAGTTCAAGACAGCCCACAGAAAGACTAGGCCCATGCTAGACTCACTACCCCTGGGCATAAATAAAGGTTGAAAAGTAGGCAAAATGGTTGGAGGCCTAACAACAAAGCCTGCATTCAAAATGGCCACTTGCCTGCCAGCACATGGCCAGTGCCTGTAGCTGCACTCAAAATGGCCACCAGCCACATGGCCTGTCCCTTTCCATGAACACCCCCAAAATCGAAAAACACTGCAAAATCAGCACAATCCCATTCCATCCATGCCCTCCATGATGTTTAAATTCAAGACAACCCACAGAAGACTAGGCCCATGCTAGACTCAAATACCCCTGGTGAAAAGGCCACAAGTACAGCCCCAAAAAACGAAAATCACTGAAAAATCAGCACAATCCCAATCCATCCATGGCCTCCATGATGTTTAAGTTCAAGACAACCCACAGAAAGACTCAGTCCACCCACCACTGAGTACCCCTGGGCAAAAGGCCCCAAAACAGCCCAAAAATCGAAAATTCCAAAATTTTAATTGCAGCAACTGTAATGCCCCAAACAAACTTACTTGTAAAATTTCTAATCCAACAGTGATCCAAAGAAAGTCAAAAAGGCCTCAAATCCAAATATCCAGCAGCATCCACAAAAAGTAATCCTTCCAGCTCCAGACCCAAATGAAAAGTGACCAGGAGATGGACAAAGCACTGGGAGGAGCCTGCTGAACAGGAACAGGAAGTTGAAGACTGTGGGGCACTTCCTTCCTCCCACCCCCCTGCCCCCCTCCCCAAAATGGACTCCTCGCTAAAAAAGTGCAGGCAAATGTCAAACTAAGGAGTTATTCAGATAAAAATCATCATTCCTAGAAGGTTTATGCTGCTTGCTGGTGGATTTCTTGTGCAGAATTGCAAATTTTATATTTCCGCTCGCCGCATCTCAAATCTCGCAATTGCGAAGTACCGCGAGACGTGATCTCGCCGTACTCGCATTGACAAACTATCGCGATGATGTAATCGCGCTCGCCAATTCCCGCGGGATCACACAGCAAGATCCAAAATGGCGCAGCACTCGCAAACTATCGAGAAAAACAACTCGGCAAACGATGATAAACGCCGCGCGCCGCAAAAATTGTATCACCAACGCCGTGCGCCGCAAAAAAAATCCGCTGCGTGCGAATTTGCGGATTTTGCGGGAAATTCGCAAATCTCGCGGATTGCGAATTTCCCAAAAATCCGCAAAATCCGCGAGCGTAACGGATTTTCCGCCCATGCTTATCTGGAACTCGGTGGACGGGCCCCTGGCAAGTGCTGATCACCACACGGACGGCGCTTCGAGTGGAGGGGAAGAGGCACTGGCTGCACGCACACCACTGCCGGAAGGTCTCCGCGACCCTGGCCACGACAGAAAACGTCAACACCTAAGAAGAGCTCCTGAACAAAGACCGACCAACATTGAACTGTTATCCCGATACTGAGGCACTTGAACTTGCAAAATTCTCTG